>NC_060066.1:97214258-97524008 GCF_922984935.1 Meles meles
TAATTTGAAAAGATGCATGCACCCCTATGTTCATTGCAACATATTTATAATAGGTGAATTATGGAAGCAGCCTGCACATTTACACACAAACACATGCAGAGTGAAATATTATTCAGCCATTAAAATAAGAATGAAATCTTGCCATGGATGATCTAGAAAATATAATGCCAAGCGAAATAAGTCAGTCAGAGAAAGACAAAATACCGTATGATTTCACTCAGATGTGGAATTTACAAAAACAAACAAATGAAAAAAGAAAAAAGAAGCAAACCAATAAACCAAAAGACAGACTCATAACTATAGAGGGGAGGAGGGTAGGGGGTGGTCTAGCCTGGTGGTGGGTATTAAGGAGGGCACATAGTGCATGGAGCACTGGGTATTACATACATAAAATGAATCATGGAACTCTACATCAAAAACTAATGATGTACTGTATGGTGACTAACATAACATTAAGAGAAAAAAAGAATAAACTGGTGGTTACCAGATGAGTGGTGGGTGGGAGGATGGGTGAAATAGGTGAAGGGGATTGAGAGAACACTTACTATGATGAGCACTGAGTAATGTATGGAAGTGTTGAATTACTATATTGTACACCTGAAATTAATTTAACACTGTATGTTGACTATGTATGTTGAATTAAAATATTTAAAATAAAGGAAGAAAGAATGGAAAATAAAGAGTAATAATTTTTTAAAAAAATAAAATAAACTATAAACTCCATAAGAACACTGTTTCTTCATGTCAAAAAACAAAAATCTTTAACAATGCATTCTTCTAGTACTTCACATTGACTAAACCCAATTGAAGAAGACAAGAGTGTTCAGTGATGTGGTCCATGCAGACCAAACTTAAGGGTAGAGAATACTATAGAAAGGTGGAAAGTGGATCTAGAGGTAGAAATGGAAGGTATCCAGCATAGTCAGACTCATGTCCTTTACTACTGGAGTTATCTTTCTGTCCAGTGAAAAGTTTGTATCTCTGCACAAAGGACACACTCTGGGGACAGAACTACACTGTCGTCACAGAGTGATATCAATTTGTTCCTATTTTCCCCTAAAACATAAAACATTAGCCATCACTAATGTACTTTATATAAGTTAGTGGGATAAGGAAAAGAAGAAACAGATAATATAAGCATAGCTCTTATGTCCCTGTTTCTATAGCAACCCCTGAACCCGGTAGTCAGTGGTTGATGGAACAGGTCAGATGTAATCAACCCGCCAGAAGGAGGCCCTGCAGGGGATGTTCATATACTGCATCTCAGTGTTGGCCTTGCCTGTTTACAAATTGTGTGTTCAGCAGTCACAACAGCCAGATAAATTTTGGTGAGACAAAGTACATTTCATTGAGCCTATCCTTGTCCTCCATCCCCACCACCATGCTTACTTTGCACAAAGTCCTACTGACTGGAGGGTTTGTCGAAAGAGGCTATGGGGCTCTAACCTGCCATACAATTATTTCCATGTCCTAGGACAACTCTTAAAGTTCCATCTGTGCATTCCTCCTTCAGACCACCTTTTCAACAACTATCTAGTCTTGTTTTATTTTTCAGTCCATGTCCAGCCTGCCAGCCCATTAACCACTGCTCATGAATCAGTGTAGATTTGTATTTGAAGTCATCTCTCATGTCACACAATGCTTTCAATTTAAGGTTGTAGCCACTGAGATTTCCCTCCATAGCTGCCTTCATTGCCACCCCCAGAACAGAGCAGAAGTGCCACAGACAGAAAAGTAAACCAGGCCTGTGCTTTTTCCTCTTCAGTTAGTTGGTCATCAGGACATCCTATGAGGCCTTGGAGTTAGGCTGAGAGGGAAAATGGCAAATGATTAGGAAAAAGTGTCTTGGAAACCTGAGTTACTTGCCAGCACTACTTACTTACATTGCTTGATAATGGAATGTTTGGTGTATGTCAATTTTTGTGAATAGTTTGATTGTGTAATACCTAGTTAATACCAGCCAGCTCTTTGATATACCATAGTTGAGCATGCACTGTGTATTAGGTACAGTCGCAATCTATGAGACCCTTTTCAGAATGAGAATAATTCTCTTTCTACTACTCTCTTCAGAGTCCAGGAGACTCAGACGGATTCACCTTCTAGGGCTTGTAACAGACCTTCTACAATCATGGGGTCTATTGTGACATAAGGCCAATGAGGCAGGGCAGTGGGACCTACTGCTGAGCCTTTAAAATTTTTTTTATTGCTTGCTTGGTTGGATTTACCCTTGGTTTTACTCGGGATTATCTTACTGGTTACCAGATAAGTAGTCAAAGCAATATGCCCAAATATGGGACGTGTTGCCTCTAAAATCCAAATCCAAATATTGTATTTCTTTATATATGGTGTACAATGCAAGATGCACCGATGTATTTGTCCCTTTAGGAGAACTATCACAAAGATGCCTGAACCTCAGAATCTTCACTTGGGTGGCCAGTCCCTGAATCATTTATTCCACAACATACGTAAAACTTACAAAGGCATCAGAGATGCCCTACTTCCTTCTTACTGGGTCCAGTTATTTCAGTTTCATCAATTTAATGGGCATTTATGATATTCTGTTGGTTACCAATACAATCTAGTTTCCTGTAGACCAATGTTGTCCAATAGAAATGTAATATGAACAGAAGCTCCCCAGGTAGTTCTGTTGGCTAAGTGTGTGACTCTTTTTAAAATTTTTTTAAAATTAACATGTAGTGTATTATTAGCCCCAGGGTACAAGTCTGTGAGTTGCCAGATTTAAGTGTGTGACTCTTGATTTTGGCTCAGGTCATGATCTCAGGGTTTTGAGACTGAACCCTGCATCAGGCTTTGTGCTGGAGGTGGAGCCTGCTTAAGATTCTCTCTCTCCTTTTCCCTCTGCCTCTCACTGCCCCATTTGCACTCACTCTCTCTCCCCCAGAATAAAAAAAAAAGAAAGAAAGAAATATAATATAAATGGAAAATGCAAGCCACATTTACTCCCTAATATTTTCTGGTACCACAATTAAAGAGTAAAAATAAAATTAGTTTAATAATATATAATACAGCAAAATAGTATTTCAATATGTGACTAATACAAAAATATTAATAATATTAATTTTTTTTTATATTCAGTCTTGAAAATCTCACACATACTTTATTCTCATAGCACATGTATAATTGTACCAGCTACATTACCAGTGGTCAGTAACCACATGTGACTAGTGACTACCAGATTGATCAGTATGCAATATGCATACTTATGCAATATGATGACAGAGAATAGTTGTTGATGAAGGTCTTCCTTTTATCTTTGCCACTATTTCTGATTATCATGCTGATATCAGTGGGGAAAATACAGTGATAGTAAATAGGTATCAGGAGCTATGCTTATTTCTGCAATAAAGAAATAACATCTGGAATCACAGATGCAATTGCATCATCCCCTGATAAGGTTTACAGCAATATAGAACATTTCCTCATGATCCATCTGGTTTTGTATTGTCTGAAAAGGCAAATAAAATGGAGATATAGTAGGAATAACTACTCCTGCCCCTCTCAGTTTGTTAATGGGAGCAAAAACTCTCTCATTTCCTTAGGAGTGTGGTATTGCCTTTGGTTTACTATCTTGTTCCTACTAAACATATGTATTCCCATTACACATTTGGGAATTGGGAAAATAACCACAGGGTGTGTCTACACTCTTACTGGGCTCTCTCTGGGACAAACTCAAGCAGCACTCCATCCATCACGTGACTTCCAGAAGTTCCCACTTTGACCAGTGTACTGCAGGGATATTTCCAGTCTCTGGGCATTAGCAACAATTTAACCCAGTAATAATACACATTAGAAAATCTATGTATTTCCTTTTTCCTAGGGTAATCACTCATCCTGATAAATGGCCAAGGCCCCTCTAGAGAAAGTTTGGGAGAAGAATCACCATGTAGAGAGTCCTTTCTCAGTTGTGCCTCTGATATAAAAACTGGCTTAGGTCTGAGAACTAAATAAACAGTCATGAATCCCCACAACTAATTAGTTGGCATCCACAGAGAGGGAGATTGGAGCGGGTGATACAGACATTGGGTTCCTTGTTCTTCCTCCTTCCAATGTCTTCTCAGTGTTTCCTATCTGTAGAGGCCAACAGGAACCCAGAGGTCAGGCGTGTACACTGATGTATCCTGTACAGATCAATCTCCCAGAACAGACAGCAAGGCAGAGAAGGGTGGAGAGCCCACCTGCAGAGGCAAACAGAGGCTCTCTATCTAGAACAGACTCCAAACACACACACACACACACACACACACACACACACACACACACACATGCACACACACACGTGCACTGATATATCTTTTTTTATTAATTATTTTTATTAACTTATAATGTATTATTTGCCCCAGGAGTACAGGTCTGTGACTCATCAGGCTTACACACTTCAAAGCACTCACCATAGCACATACCCTCCCCAATGTCCATAACCGCACCACCCTCTCCACACACCTCTCCCTCCAGCAGCCCTCAGTTTGTTTTGTGAGATTAAGAGTCTCTTATGGTTTTTCTCCCTCCCAATCCAAACTTGTTTCATTTTTCCCTTCCCTACCCTCCAAATCCACTACTCTGCCTCTCAAATTCCTCATATCAAGGAGATCATATGCTAACTGTCTTTCTCTGATTGACTTATTTCTATTACTGCTTTTACTACATGTGCATCTCAGAGACCATTCTGTATTGATGCACAGAAAAATTTCTTACTTTTAACTACTGTATATTATTATCTATATTATGGGTACATTATAATTTATTTTACTGTCCTCCTGTTCAGGTAAATATTGGTTCTAAGCTTTCAATGAATATCTTTATAAATATGTCATTTTACACATGTGACTGTATAAGTGTGAAATAAATACCTAAGGCATTTTAATTTATAATATAATTTAATTGTGATAAAAATTCACAAGGTAAATTTCACATTTAATTCTCTTATTCTTTAGAACACTTCTCAGTGGATATATTGCACAGCACACTGTGTGGTGACTTATAGGTGTGCCATTAGTAATAGTGTGGAAGTGGGGGCTCACATATATCCTGTATTTAGTATAGAAACATTTTCTTTTTTTATAAATAGTATTTTCTATGTGGCTCATGATTTGAAAAAAACTATATGTTAAAAAGCTATTACCTCATATGAGCAGAAAGGAAATCATTACATTTACATGATATCAGTTCCCTTTTTTCTCTTACACAACCCAAATTTCATTGATTATATGATTTGCATTTGTATTTCCTTCAAGAATTTTCTGATAGATGTGGTCCTACAACAGCAACAGCAACAGCAAGTTGGTCCTACAACAGGTAAACATCTCCTAGATGTTTCTCTGTGTTGCAGTGACTGAAAAACTGAAGTCTCCATTTTTCAGACATTTTTGTTGCTATAGTTCCAGATGTGATTTAGATTTGATAAAGCAGAAGCACTCTCATGAGCACTGAGAGGCAGAGGTGACATGGAAATATTACTTCTGCTGTTTTTGTTGGCAAGCGCAATAATGTTGCATGGATTTCTACAGCAGCCCAGTGTCTGGTGACCAGCACCATGAGTGTCATGATGAAGGACATGGGAAATTTATTCTGCTGGTGGGAACCAGGCATAAGCCTGGGTCTGGACCCAGGAAAAATAGCTTTGCTCAGGGTGGTGGTGGTGGTGTTTCCCCAGGGTGGTTTCTTAATCATGGGTGGCAATGTGGCTCAGGGTCAGGGTTCCTGATCTCTTCTCCAAGTCGTGTAACTGCAATACATCTTTGCTTTGGATTCCATTTTATTACCAATTTGCTTCATTAAATTTTCAAATTCATCAAAACCCACTTGGGCAAAATTTTCACTGTTCTCTTCCAACATTTTTCTAAGTGTTCTTTATCTTTGGTTTGTTTCTTCTATTCCTTTTCTCTTTTCCTTTAAAAAAAAAAATCTGTTGGTGCTTTCTATTCAAAGTAGAGTTTTGAAGAAGAAACTTTTCCCTGAGTCAGTTGCAATGGGCAGTTCCAGTGAGGAAAGAGCGAGGGCTTTCAAGGCTTCAAGATGAAGTCTCTTAGGAAATCCCCCTGGTGTACAGCAAAATTCATTATGACACAGACTTGTGTGAGTGGATGAGAGGTCCAGGCTACAATGACTGGTAATGCCATACCTGCTGCCCTACATGAGACTCTCCTCCACCTCAGCAACACACCACTTCCTGCACATATAGTGTCTGTCTTATTTCTTCTTCCATCTTCCCTGTCAAAATAAGTCTCAGGAAGACCCCCGCATCAAGTTTGTGCACCAAGTCCCCATTACTTTGAACAGCAAGGTTTTGTTTGTTGTTTTGTTTTGTCTTGTTTTTAGTTATTTTCTCATAGAATATTGCACTCACTTTGAAAAACCAAGTGGAGAATTATGCTCAGGGAATTTTGTCTGAGCTCTCCAGCCTCAGGCATCTTCCCTCTCAACTTCTGCTGGCTTCCCTTTCTGTTTATGGTCATCCTTCCTTAATTATTGTAGTTTGAGTTTATAGAGGTCTCCTGTTTTAATTGAATATGGAGGTTTTCTTTTTCTTTATTGTTACTAGTAATTTATGCCATTAAAAACAGGTAGCAGCATCTTTATGTGTCCATTTTTGTATTGGGATGCTAGACTGGAAAGTCCTGGTTGTGCTGTGGCTGGAGTCAGAGGACATGGTACAGACACTGAAAATCAGAGACAGAAAGTGTTAGAAAGTGATGGGGCCAAGTTCTGGGGGAGGCAGGAAATAAGTGTCCAGAAAAGACTAGGGCCATGCTGTACCACAACTTTTCCACATAGAGGCTGTCAGAATTTTTGCAGCTTATTGGAACAAATGCACAATGCTGCTCATACCTAGATAGCACCAGCCTAAAGATTGCTCCTTGATTCCTTAAAACCAAAGAGATCGGTATCTCAGCACCCTGTGACTATCTTCAGTACTCTGATCTGCTCCAGTGAGGAGGCATTGAAAGATCCGAATGAAGGTTAGCTTTGGTGAGTAATGTGATGGAGGAACCTATTTGGGACACAAGCAGAATAATAAAAATAATAAAATAGATAGACCTTAAAATGGACTAGAGATGTGGATGTTTAATAATAATTACAGGATTCACTGAATCTGATTCAAAGGCTCCACAAATATTGTGAAATACCTGATCATAATACTTATACAGTAATTATAAAATGACATGGAGAATCAATCTCTTTACCCTGGGTTGATTCTGCCACAGACCATGGGTGAATGTGTGGGTAACATGGAAGAGACCAGATGGAAGGGAGAAGCAAGTAGTTCAATCTTTTATTGCCAACCACGACGCCACTGGGGGAGTGCCAAAGACCACAGGGACAACGACAGATGTGGCATCTAATCCAACTTCTCTTCACCCAATCTGCTGTATGAAACCCGTGTAAAGTTTATTAGTCACAGAGCACCTAGAAGGGAAATCCGGAATGGGGAGAGGAACATTTTTAGTGATGGTCTGATTCCTCTCTGCAGGACTTCAGCTTCTCCAAGCGAACCCTAAAGAGTGATCATAAATAGAATAGTATAGTATAAATAACTCTGCTTTTTACACCAGAGTTATTCTTCTCTTTTTAAAAACCAATAAAAAGCAACTAATTATTTGTTATCAGTCTGGATGACCCTTCACTTGGAAAAATCTAACCTGCCTGAATTCTATTCACCTTTTTTCCATACAACATAATTCAAAAGAAGTCCATCATAAACCTCAGATTTTGGTCTAATAATTCCTAGTCACTAGACACCAGTGGACACAGTCAGTGAATACAATTGCTTTGAGTGAATTCTTATAATATTTTCCATTACACAATTATTATTAAAATAATATTTTACACATCATGTTTACCTTCTTAGCTTTTTAATTTTTCTCAGTATGCAGGAATTGATTTCCACAGTGTAATTACTGATAATATAAAATTTTCAAATCTGAATAGTCTTTAAAAGGTTAACCTAAGTGAAACATTTTCAAGTAAATATTAGAACTCTCATTCACAGTAATCCAAAAAACTAGGTCAAAGATAAAAACAAGTAAATCTACAGTCTCATATTAAATTCACAGTAAGAAGTATGAAACTCTGTAATATTTGAAATTAACCATTAAGACAGAATTAATTTCTTGTCTGTAACAAAGTCATTGTTTCAACTGAACATTATTTTGAGAGGTAGGACAGGTGGATTGTAATTTTTGAAAGAGGTAGTTAGTAAGAAACTCCAGAAAATATAGTATACCACCTTTCTTATTTGTCATAAAAGTTATTATAGTTAAATTTATTTTTACTGTTAAGTTACAGATACTAAACTGATGTTTAACCACCAAATGTTGTCTTCATTACTATGGCATCAGTAATACTTTACGTGCTATTTTAAACAATATTAAGTGAATCTATATACATTCCTCATACATACTATTAAGAAAAGGCTTTCTTTTTTCAATTAGCAATAATCATGCCTTGGATAAACCTCATTGGCTACGATACTGCCACTGCGCAAAGCTAGGGCTTTCTTTTTTTAATGACTGAACTTTGCAGTCCATAGAAGATGTAGAAAATAGCCATCTGGTCAGACAGTGCAGAAGTCTCTCGTATCTTTATACTCAGAGGAACTTACATTTACAAACCAGATGCCATGCTAAGGGCTTTACAGAACCATCACATTTTATACTTGTCCCTAATACTGTGAAATATTTATTATGATTTCCATATTTACAAATGAAAAACATTGAGACTTAAAGAAGTTCAAGAACTAGTCCAAGGTTACAAGACCAGTGCTCTAATCCCTGAGCTATGGAGCCTTCACCCACTAGTCCAAGGTTAAAGAGCAAGCATTCAAATCCAGTTTGGTGCCACTACAGAATAATGGTTCTCATCAATTCTTATTTTAATAGTTGATGTGACAGCCCTGAAAATATGCTCACATACCCTGCAGAAAGCCATAAATTTGCCTGATGGCCTTGCTGCTGCCCAGATGAAATCTATCTCCTCCAAGGGGCAGTCTCGGGGCTCATGAACTCTCTATCAGCCTGGCCAAAAATTTCAAGGAACTACACTACAGTTGAGATGCTCCCTAGCCAAGATCCTACTTTTCTGCTCTCCTCCTAGATGGGTAATACCTCAAGTGTGTGCTGAAAGCAATCTAATTTTTTTCCTGCTCCTTCATTAAATACATTTCTTACAGATAATCCTGGTTCTGTGCATGCTTTCTGGCAGACACAAACTAACAGAAGATATACAAGGAGTGGTCAGAAAATAGTAAATAAGATGCAGATTTGGGATAAGTTCACTCACTGTCTCAACAAAATTGTATACAGTCTACACCAGTGAGGTGTCCAGCATAGAATACATGGAAAAACATGTCTATCCTGGCATCAGATTTTTCCTAATCCTTCCCTAGTAAAAGCATATGCAAGTCCAAACGCGTGGTTATGTGGGGAGTAGCTTCGCTGGGTAAATAGTGAAAGCTTATATTGTCTTGAAGAGAGCTAATGACTAAAAATTATGCTCTGTAGGATTACACTGAGGCCCAATCTCAGTGACAGTCTTGGACAGGATGTTGGGGTTCCTTCCTTCCTTCCTAGAACAATGGTATTCAAGGTTACAATCAGTCCCTTGTAGGAATCCCACATCACACTGAAATGTCTGTGATGTTCTAAATGAACAATGCATGCTCTTGTCCATACTTTGTGCTTTGTTAAATGATCCATATCTCCTAGCAGTAAGGTACACTTGGGGGTCATTCCCTTTTCTCTTGTGATTTTCAGTAAGACATTGTACCAAGAGTTATACATACCATTGGATTAATGATATCAGGTGAATAGATTTCTTTGATCATAGATATATGCTAAGTAGAACATGAGGCTAGTGATGAGTTCTGCCCAAAGGCAAGAGAATTTACTTATTTAGAGACTCTAAATACAAATATGCATATAATTTATTTCTCTGAGAGTGTCACTCCTAAAGGATCCTTTGGAAATAGAAATCTTTCCTTTATAACTGAAACTGATCAGACTCTAAATTGAGGAAATTTTTCCTTAAGTGAGACCCTTGAAAACATTCACCTCAGTCTCTATACAAGTTGAGGCCAATTGAAAAAACAATAGCATGACTAGTGGGTACATCTTGGATTGAATTTTTGAGAATTTTGATAAAGGAAGATGGAATTACATAAACAAGAATTTATTGAGGAGGAGACTCTTTCTTGGGACATAACACTTAATACCCTGGCTAAGACCAAGGGAATGGAGAAAATCACTGTTAGAGTGCTTTAGAAGCCTGGTAGAGGTTGATGGCCAATGCTGAGCGAAGTGAAGATGCTTGAGGTGCTATGTCAGATGGTAAAGGAAGATATAAAATGTTCAAAGAGGAGATAGTTCTGGTACATCAGGAGCCAGGGAGCCAGGGAGGGATAAAAGAATACAAGTAAGCTTCTTGAGCAGGTAGCCCAGATGCTCATGTGATCCAGCATGGATTTATAACCCTCCCACAACTTACACCTATGGCCATAGAGGAGTGAGGGTTCCCACATGACTAAGGCAGAAGAAGAAATGGCCAACCTCGGTTTAGAGATAGGTCCATTATGCATGTGGGGACAAGCTTAAACTGATGGGAACTTCACTGTTTGGAGGAGAGGCGCTTTGAAAGACAGGGGAGAGGAAAAAGTATCTGAACTGGAGACCTGCAAGGAGTTTTCCTGGACATTCACTTTGAGGGGAAGGAGAAGTAACCCAAGGGAAAAACATACCCAGATGACTGGGTAGTGGCCAGTGGCCTGGCCTGTAAAGGAAAGAAAAGTGAATGGCAGTCTGACATAAGGAGGTCTGGATGGAGACATACAGACACACATACAAGAGTGAGCACTAAGGGCAAAGATTTTTGTATCACATCTTAACACCCTGCAGAAAAAATTTTCCAAAGAAGAGTCCTTGAACCACCAAGTAGTCAAGATGATACACTAACTTGGTTATAGCCAGGCTTTGTCATTGGTACCTTGGAATTAGCATAAGTTGCACAATGAACACATAAGCATGTTGGCTTTGGACCCAAGGGCATGGACTCTTACTTACAAGGCTGAAATAGCTACCGTTGCCTCTAAATGTCCAATTGTCAACAACAAAGACTTAAGCTAAGTCCCTCATATGAAATAATTATACTTAAGAAGAACAACCTGCCCCTTGGACAAGCCACCTATGTTAGGCACTTCCTGCTCTGGAAAGGAAATGATTTATCCTCAAACACTTAGAGGCCTATTGAGGGTATGGGTGTGGGTTGCCTGGTGCTGATCTTCAGTCAACACCACTGTCTGGTGCTTGTATGAGGCCTGATTCATATGCAGAGAAGTCCATGCAACATAGCATTCATCCAGGGCAACTTCTTCACGGCACAAGAGGGGCCTGTGGACCTTGGTCATAGAACCACAGTCATATCCCATACTGTACCACCTGGAAGCAGTGAGCTTCACAGAATACTGAAACAGTCTTCTCAAAGACAGCTAAGTGCCAGCTCTAAGGCAACACATTGAAAGGATTGGGAAATATTGTTCACAGCATGACATACACATTAAATCAGAAACTTCTATTTATTTGTTTCTCAATAGGGAGAATATATATGTCTACTCACCATCTCTCCCAATGACCCACTGGAGGTTGTTGTGCTCTCCATTTCAATAACTCTGTGCTGGTGGTTCTGGTCCTCAGAGGGCCATATTCTTATAAGAGGACACATCAAGTGTTCTATTGAACTGCAAGTATAGTGGATGCGGAGAAACTTTGGACTCCTTGTGCCCAGGATCCAGTAGGCAAAAAAGGGGTCATCAAATGGCAGGAGTTACCAATGCTGATCTGCAGGAGGAATAAGGCTGCTCTTACACAGGGGAGTAGGATAGTCCACTTGGATGCTCCTGGGTGGCCTCATGGTAGCTATCAATGAACATGGGCAACAACTTTGGCCTAAAAAGTATATAATCCTATGGGTTCAGCACTTTGAATACAGAATGTTTTGGTGAAAACACCAGGTAAGCCACCAAGACCTGTAAAGAAAATAGTGGAGGGTGAGAAAAAGATGCAAGATGGCAAGAATGAGAACCCCAGACCAACCATAACAATGGGGACTGTAGTTCGTCCTACTAAACTCTGACTTCTACATTTCTCTTTAAGAGTCCCACAGAATCATGGAAAAGTCAGCATCAAAATTACATGGAGAAGTTGATCTGTGTGAGGTAAAGTTTTAACTTTGGTATACCGAAAAAACTCATTGACCATATTAAGATGTAGTACTCAGGACTCCTCTACAAAGGATATAGTTGTGGGGAGGAGTCAAGATGGGGGAGAAGTAGCAGGCTGAGACTACATCAGGTAGCAGGAGATCAGCTAGATAGCTTATCTAAACATTGCAAACACCTACAAATCCAATGGGAGATCGAAGAGAAGAACAGCAATTCTAGAAACAGAAAATCAACCACTTTCTGAAAGGTAGGACTGGCGAAGAAGTGAATCCAAAGCGACGGGAAGATAGACCGCGGGGGGAGGGGCCAGCTCCCGGCAAGCGGCGGAGCAATGGAGCACAAAATCAGGACTTTTAAAAGTCTGTTCTACTGGCGGAATTGCTCCAGAAGCTAAACCGGGGTGAAGCACATGCAGGGTCAGCGTGGCCCCAGGTCCCACAGAGTCACAGAAGGATCGGGGGTGTCGGAGTGTTGCAGAGCTCACAGGTTTAGAACGGGAAGCCAGCTACAGAGACAGAGCGGAGGAGTGAGCTCTCAGCTCGGGGTTACCTTGAACCGGTCGCAGGCTGGGTGAACTCAGAGCGCGGCTGGAGGCTGGGGATACGGGAGTGATTGGGTGCTGTCCTCGTGGGGCGCACTGAGTAGTGGGGCACTGAGCTCTCGGCTCCTCTGGGCTAGAGACTGGAGGCCGCCCTTTTCATTCCCGTCCTCTGGAAATCTATGGAAAGTGTTTAGGGAACAAAACTCCCGAAAGCGAACCCGAGCGGATTACTTAGACCAGCCCCCAGTAAGGGAGGTGCAATTCTGCCTCGGGCAAAGACACTTGAGAGTCACTACAACAGGCCCCTCCCCCCAGAAGATCAACAAAAAATCCACCCAGAATGAAGTTCATCTATCAAGGAAAGCAGGTTCAATACCTAGGACAGCAGCGGAATTCCAGAGGAGGAGAAAGCAAAGCAAGGAACTCATGGCTTTCTCCCCATGATTCTTTAGTCTTGCGGTTAATTTAATTTTTTTTTTCAATTTTTTTTCTTTCTTTTTTCTTCCTCTGCTAAATTTTTAAAACTTTTACCCTTTTCTTTTTTAACGTTTTTTAACTAGTTTATCTAATATATATATTTTTCTTTCTTTTTTATATTTTTTCTTTATTTGTTTTCTTTTTTAAATTTTTTCTAAATGTCTTTTTATCCCCTTTCTCCCCCACATGATTTGGGGTCTCTTCTGATTTGGTTAAAGTGCAATTTTCTGGGGTCCTTTAGTATTTACTTTTTAGTATTTTAGTATTTTACTTGCTTCTTCATATACTCTTATCTGGACAAAATGACAAGGTGGAAAAATTCACCACAAAAAAAAGAACAAGAGGCAGTACCGAAGGCTAGGGACCTAATCAATACAGACATTGGTAATATGTCAGATCTAGAGTTCAGAATGACAATTCTCAAGTTCTAGCTGGGCTCAAGAAAGGCATGGAAGATATCAGAGAAACCCCCTCTGGAGATATAAAAGCCCTTTCTGGAGAAATAAAAGAACTAAAATCTAACCAAGTTGAAATTAAAAAAGCCATTAATGTGGTTCAATAAAAAATGGAGGCTCTCACTGCTAGGATAAATGAGGCAGAAGAAAGAATTAGTGATATAGAAGACCAAATGACAGAGAATAAAAAAGCTGAGCAAAAAAGGGACAAACAACACTGGACCATGAGGGGAGAATTTGAGAGATAAGTAACACCATAAGACGAAACAACATTAGAATAATTGGGATTCCAGAAGAAGAAGAAAGAGAGAGGGGAGCAGAAGGTCTATTGGAGAGAATTAATGGAAAGAATTTCCCTAATAGGGCAAAAGGAACAAGCATCAAAATCCAGGAGGTATAGAGAACCCCCCTCAAAGTCAACAAGAATAGGTCCACACCCCGTCACCTAATAGTAAAATTTACAAGTCTTAGCGACAAAGAGAAAGTCCTGAAAGCAGCCCGAGAAAAGAAGTCTGTAACATACAATGGTAAAAATATTAGATTGGCAGCAGACTTATCCACAGAGACCTGGCAGGCCAGAAAGAGCTGGCATGATATATTCAGAGCACTAAACGAGAAAAACATGCAGCCAAGAATACTCTATCCAGCTAGACTATCACTGAAAATAAAAGGAGAGATCAAAAGCTTCGAGGACAAACAAAAACTGAAAGAATTTGCAAACACCAAACCAGCTCTACAGGAAATATGGAAAGGGGTCCTCTAAGCAAAGAGAGAGTCTAAAAGTAGTAGATCAGAAAGGTACAGAGACAATATACAGTAACAGTCACCTTACAGGCAATACAATGGCACTAATTCATATCTCTCAATAGTTACCCTGAATGTTAATGGGCTAAATGCCCCAATCAAAAGACACAGGGTATCAGAATGGATAAAAAAACAAAACCCATGTATATGTTGCCTAGAAGAAACTCATTTTAGACGTGAAGACACCTCCAGATTTAAAGTGAGAGGGTGGAAAACAATTTACCATGCTAATGGGCATCAGAAGAAAGCTGGGGTGGCAATCTTTATATCAGATCAATTAGATTTTAAGCCAAAGACTATAATAAGAGATGAGGAAGGACACTATATCCTACTCAAAGGGTCTGTCCAACAAGAAGATCTAACCATTTTAAATATCTATGCCCGTAATGTGGGAGCAGCCAACTATATAAACCAATTAATAACAAAATCAAAGAAACACATCAATAATAATACAATAATAGTAGGGGACTTTAACACTCCCCTCACTGAAATGGACAGATCATCCAAGCAAAAGATCAACAAGGAAATAAAGGCCTTAAATGACACATTGGACCAGATGGACATCACAGATCTATTCAGAACATTTCATCCCAAAGGAACAGAATACACATTCTTCTCTAGTGCACATGGAACCTTCTCCAGAATAGATCACATCCTGGGTTACAAATCAGGTCTCAATCGGTATCAAAAGATTAGGATGATTCCCTGCATATTTTCAGACCACAATGCTCTGAAGCTAGAACTCAATCACAAGAGGAAATTTGGAAAGAACCCAAATACATGGAGACTAAACAGCATCCTTCTAAAGAATGAATGGGTCAACCAGGAAATTAAAGAAGAATTGAAAAAATTCATGGAAACAAATGATAATGAAAACGCAATGGTTCAAAATCTGTGGGACACAGTAAAAGCAGTCCTGAGAGGAAAATACATAGCGGTACAAGCCTTTCTCAAGAAACAAGAAAGGTCTCAAGTACACAACCTAACCCTACACCTAAAGGAGCTGGAGAAACAACAAGAAAGAAACCCTAAACCCAGCAGGAGAAGAGAAATCATAAAGATCAGAGCAGAAATCAATGAAATAGAAACCAAAAAAAAACAATAGAAAAAATCAATGAAAGTAGGAACTGGTTCTTTGAAAGAATCAATAAGATTGATAAACCCTGGCCAGACTCATCAAAAAGAAAAGAGAAAGGACCCAAATCAATAAAATCATGAATGAAAGAGGAGAGATCACAACTAACACCAACAAAATACAGACAATTATAAGAACATACTATGAGCAACTCTATGCCAACAAATTGGACAATCTGGAAGAAATGGATGCATTCCTAGAGACATATAAACTACCACAACTGAACCAGGAAGAAATAGAAAACCTGAACAGGCCCATAACCAGTAAGGAGATTGAAACAGTCATCAAAAATCTCCAAACAAACAAAAGCCCAGGGCCAGACGGCTTCCCAGGGGAATTCTACCAAACATTTAAAGAAGAACTAATTCCTATTCTCCTGAAACTGTTCCAAAAAATAGAAATGGAAGGAAAACTTCCAAACTCGTTTTATGAGGCCAGCATCGCCTTGATCCCAAAACCAGACAAGGATCCCACCAAAAAAGAGAACTACAGACCAATATCCTTGATGAACACAGACGCAAAAATTCTCGCCAAAATACTAGCCAATAGGATTCAACAGTACATTAAAAGTATTATTCATCATGACCAAGTGGGATTTATTCAAGGGCTGCAGGGTTGGTTCAACATCCGCACATCAATCAATGTGATACAACATATTAATAAAAGAAAGAACAAAAACCATATGATACTCTCAATAGATGCTGAAAAAGCATTTGACAATGTACAGCATCCCTTCCTGATCATAACTCTCCAAAGTGTAGGGATAGAGAGCAATACCTTAATATTATCAAAGTCATCTATAAAACACCCACCGCAAATATCATTCTCAATGGAGAAAAACTGAAAGCTTTTCCGCAAAGGTCAAGAACACGGCCAGGATGTCTATTATCACCACTGCTATTCAACATAGAACTAGAAGTCCTAGCCTCAGCAATCAGACAACAAAAGGAAATTAAAAGCATCCAAATCGGCAAAGAAGTCAAACTATCACTCTTCGCAGATGATATGATACTATATGTGGAAAACCGAAAAGACTCCTCTCCAAATCTGTTAGAACTTGTACAGGAATTCAGTAAAGTGTCAGGATATAAAATCAATGCACAGAAATCAGTTTCATTTCTGTACACCAACAACAAGACAGAAGAAAGAGAAATTAAGGAGTCAATCCCATTTACAATTGTGCCCAAAACTCTAAGATACCTAGGAATAAACCTAACCAAAGAGGCAAGGAATCTATACTCAGAAACCTATAAAGTACTCATGAAAGAAATTGAGGAAGACACAAAGAAATGGAAAAATGTTCCATGCTCCTGGATTGGAAGAACAAATATTGTGAAAATGTCTATGCTACCTAAAGTAATCTACACATTTGATGCAATCTCTATCAAAATCCCATCCATTTTTTTCAAAGAAATGGAACAAATAATCCTAAAATTTATATGGAACCAGAAAAGACCTCGAATAGCCAAAGGAATATTGAAAAAGAAAGCCAAAGTTGGTGGCATCACAATTCCAGACTTCAAGCTCTATTACAAAGCTGTCATCATCAAAGCAGGATACTGGCACAAAAACAGACACATAGATCAATGGAAGAGAATAAAGAGCCCAGAAACAGACCCTCAACTCTATGGTCAACTCATCTTCGACAAAACAGGAAAGAATGTCCAATGGAAAAAAGTCAGCTTCTTCAACAAATAGTGTTGGAAATATTGGACAGCTACATGCAGAAAAATGAAATTGGACCACTTCCTTACACCACACACGAAAATAGACTCAAAATGGATAAAGGACCTCAATGTGAGAAAGGAATCCATCAAAATCCTTGAGGAGAACACAGGCAGCAACCTCTTCGACCTCAGCCACAGCAACATCTTCCTAGGAACATCGGCAAAGGCAAGGAAGCAAGGGCAAAAATGAACTATTGGGATTTCATCAAGATCAAAAGCTTTTGCACAGCAAAGGAAACAGTTAACAAAACCAAAAGACAACTGACAGAATGGGTGAAGATATTTGCAAATGACATATCAGATAAAGGGCAAGTGTCCAAAATCTATAAAGAACTTAGCAAACTCAACACCCAAAGAACAAACAATCCAATCAAGAAATGGGCAGAGGACATGAACAGACATTTCTGCAAAGAAGACATCCAGATGGCCAACAGACACATGAAAAAGTGCTCCACGTCACTCGGCATCAGGGAAATACAACTCAAAACCACAATGAGATATCACCTCACACCAGTCAGAATGGCTAAAATTAACAAGTCAGAAAATGAGAGATGCTGGCGAGGATGCAGAGAAAGGGGAGCCCTCCTACACTGTTGGTGGGAATGCAAGCTGGTGCAACCACTCTGGAAAACAGCATGGAGGTTCCTCAAAATGTTGAAAACAGAACTACCCTATGACCCAGCAATTGCACTACTGGGTATTTAACCTAAAAATGCAAACGTAGTGATCCGAAGAGGCACATGCACCCAAATGTTTATAGCAGCAATGTCTACAATAGCCAAACTATGGAAAGAACCTAGATGTCCATCAACAGATGAATGGATAAAGAAGAAGTGGTATATATACACAATGGAATACTATGCAGCCATCAAAAAATGAAATCTTGCCATTTGCGATGATGTGGATGGAACTAGAGGGTATCATGCTTAGTGAAATAAATCACTGAGAGAAAGACACCTATCATATGATCTCTTTGATATGAGGAAGTGGAGATTCAACATGGGGGATTTGGGGGGTAGGAGAAGAATAAATGAAATAAGATGGGAGTGCGAGGGAGACAAACCCTAAGTGTCTCTTTTTTTTTAATTTTTAAAATTTATTTGACAAACAGAAATCACAAGTAGGCAGAGAGAGCAGGGGAAGGCAGGCTCCCTGCTGAGCAGAGAGCCCTATGCGGGGCTCGATCCCAGGACCCTGAGTTCTTGACCTGAGCTGAAGGCAGAGGCTTTAACCCACTGAGACATCCAGGTGCCCCCCCATAAGTGACTCTTAATCTCACAAAACAAACTGAGGGTTGCTGGGGGGAGGGGGTTAGGAGAGGGTGGTGGGGTTATGGACATTGGGGAGGGTCTGTGCTATGGTGAGTGTTGTGAAGTGTGTAAACCTGGCGATTCACAGACCTGTACCCCTGGGGATAAAAATACATTATATGTTTATAAAAAATAAAAAATAAATAAATAACATTAAAGAAAATTCTCTTTCTATGGCATGGGTTTCCTTTGAAAGGTAATAAAATCATAAGCATTTTTAAAAACGTCATTTGAATCTCTAGAGAGTGATTAAATGCATTTAGTATTTTAAAAGTTGGTGCTTAGTAACATAATACTAATTAAATTATAGAAAATGTCTATAAATTTGGAATGCCATTTTTTAATTTAACAAGGTAACATCTTTTGATTTTAATCTCCCTGATGGCTAATGATGATGAGCAATTTTTTATGTGTCTGTCAGCCGTTTGTATGTCTTCTTTGGAAACGTGTCTGTTCATGTCTTCTGCCATTTTTGGATGTGATTATCTGTTGAGTGTTGAATTTGAGGAGTTCCTTATAGATCTGAGATACCACCTTACACCATTTAGAATGGCCAAAATTAACAAGAAAGAAACAACAAGTGTTGGAGAGGATGTGGGGAAAGGGGAACCCTGTTACACTGTTGGTGGGAATGCAAGTTGGTGCAGCCACTTTGGAAAACAGTGTGGAGATTCCTTAAGAAATTAAAACCAGAGGTACCTTAAATTGCAGTTCAATTTCACTTGCACTACTGGATATTTACCCCAAAGATACGGATGTAGTGAAAAGAAAGGCCATTTGTACCCTAATAGTTCATAGAAGCAATGGCCACAATAGCCAAACAGTGGAAAGAGCCAAGATGCCCTTCAACAGACAAATGGATAAAGGAGATATGGTCCACATATACAATGGAATATTATGCACCAATCAGAAAGGATGAATAGCCAACTTTTGTATCAACATGGACAGGACTGGAAGAGATTATGTTGAGTGAAATAAGTCAAGCAGAGAAAGTCAATTATCATATGGTTTCACTGACTTGTGGAGCATAAGGAATAACATGGAGGACATTAGGAGAAGGAAAGGAAAAGTGAATTGGGGGAAATTGGAGGGAGAGATGAACCATGAGAGATTGTGGACTCTGAGAAACAAACTGAGGGTTTTGGAAGGGAGGGGGGTAAGGGGATGGGTGTGCCTGGTGGTGAGTATTAAGGAAGGCATGTATTACATGGAGCACTGGGTGTGTGCATAAACAATGAATCTTAGAACACTGAAAAAAAATAAAATTTAATTTAAAAAAATAATATTTTCACTTGATTTTAAAAAATAAAAATAATAAAACTACGTTTATCCACTACTTTTTGAAAGCACCTGTTATATATTAAATAATGGTAGGTTTTAACATATAAAGTAGATAAATATTCTCTATAGCTTCAAAAAAAAGTAACATTTTTAAGTTCAACAATTCTTTTAGCTGCTTTGCCATGAAATAATAAGTGAATCATGTATTTAAAATACTTAATGATCATTTCCCATTTTGTTACAAAATATGTCAATATTCTATCATGGTTTCAGGGTCTTATTTTAAAGTTCAACTGTATAGATCTAGATGTCGGCCTGTAGAATTTTGCGCATTCCTGGTTGCAGCTTCTTTGCTATAATAACTTGTCTATGAATAATTCAGTGAAAAAATATTGAGAGAGGTTCTAGTTCTGTAACCTTATCCTGACATCCTCTTTTATTATAGTCAAAACAACTGCTTCATTAGTGATTACACTTCAACATCTTTCCACAAAACTTAATTTTTTATTAAAAGGATCATTCATTTCTTTTTTTTTTCATTTTATTTATTTTTTCAGCATAACAGTATTCATTCTTTTTGCACAACACCCAGTGCTCCATGCAAAACGTGCCCTCCCCATTACCCACCACCTGTTCCCCCAACCTCCCACCCCTGACCCTTCAAAACCCTCAGGTTGTTTTTCAGAGTCCATAGTCTCTTATGGTTCGCCTCCCCTTCCAAATTTTTTTTTTTAATAAACATATAATGTATTTTTATCCCCAGGGGTACAGGTCTGTGAATCGCCAGGTTTACACACTTCACAGCACTCACGATAGCACTCATTTCTTAACATCATTTCTGATACGTCCTCCCTTTAACAATCCACACAAAAAGTGTTTTTCTTGCATTTTATAATTGATTCAGAGGCTATTAAATACCATAGCTGTGACATGGTAGAAACATCTGTACACTTACAACTAACTGTATAGTTGACATTTGTCTGAAATGGCATAATTTATTCTAATACATGCTTTTTCAATTTTAAGCAATATTTTCTCTGCTTATCCTGATAATATGAGTATTTATGTACTCACAAAAGAATACACTTTACTTTGCTATCATGGTGTTATCCACTTGTGACTTCAGCCACTTTTATTGCTATAATAGGAGGAATGAATGTTTCTCCCACAGGATGTGGCTGTTTGTCTTCTGCTCTTAGTAAAATCTCAAACTTTTAAAACTTTAGCATAAACTTTGGCTAAGTGGATTGTGTATGAATTAATTTGAACTTGGTAAAATATGTAGACATATTTTTTCACAACCTATTTATTCAGCTATTACATGCCCTGCATGTTGTTATGGCATGACTTCATAACACTTTTTGCTAGTATCTGAGGATACCATATGTATTTTAAGAGATTTAGAAATACATATTCTAAACAGCATTCTTGATAATCTAGTTTTTTTTTCTTTGCATGACTTTCTGTCAAATTTCCAAGTGTCCTTACCTATAGCAGAGCCGTGAAAAACCAGATACAGGAGGCACGTCAATGTGCCTATTTCTCACTGTGCCTGACGTTATTACTTTATCTTTTGTCTGTGGTTTCTCTGCAGGATTCTTTTCTAAGTACCTTTTCATTTTGAGAAAGTTCATTTAGTTAAAACACATAATAAAATTCCTGATTTTTTCTAACTTTGCATGTTTCAAAAATATGCACGGATGCAAACTTTCTTATTTTTTACACTAAAAACAAATAGATACAATCGAGATTCTAACATTTTCTTCCCATAATGCATTGGATCATGTTACAACCCTTTGGTTGTATAGATCCTTCTTTGGAGAATGAGTGATACTGCTGGCAAATATAATAGCAGAGACTTTCAAACATCGTTTGCTATGACAACTGTGAAAATCAATTTTATATTGTGATCTTATTCACACCCACACACCCACAAATGAACATTTTTATAGAATGATACTATATATGATGTACCCTAATATATTTATTATTTCACACCTGTAGAGTGCTTCGACCAAAGGTTTGAAAAAGGCTGTGCTGTCATGTTCTGCACACCATGCTCATGAGGGATGTAGCAGCAAAAGGCAAGTGTTTTGAAGTCAGACTGGTTGGAAACGCAGCTTGGTCATTATAAAGCTCATTTGATGTTTCCTCTTCTGACTTGTTTCATCTGTAAAATGGGGATATTACAATTATTTTGCAAGGATTATGACAATAAGATAAAATAATGTGTATAAGTATCTAGTTCCATTCCTGGCACAGGGTGGACACTCAATAAACAAATGGTAATAATTGTTAGTGCAGTGTGTTTTAATAGCAACCTTCCTGGATTTCTAATAAAAAAGGTGGGTGGGTAAAGAGAAGCCAAGAATGATAACTATGGTGAGGGTGGGGGTGGAGGATAGTCGTAAGGATGCAGGGATGAGAGGAAAGACAGAAGACACAAATGTCAGCATGGACACTTCTTCTATCTCATGCCTTTACAGGACTGCCTCTTCTAGATCAGTGAGATTCTCTTCAGATTCTACCACCACTTCTAGAATGCCAGGCAAACCCACATATGCTCTCTCCTTAATGTCACAATAATTCTATAAAATATGCCAGCAGAACAATTTCACCAATGAACACAGTAAGTTTCCAAGACATTAAGTTACTGCCTAGAGAAGCAGCAATGACACAGATCTACAGGTCCTGTCATTGTAACAATCCTTTGCCCTTTTGCCCTTGTCTTTCTGGAATGGGCATATGCCAGCCAGCCTAGAAGGTGGTAAACTGTTACACATGACTCATGATTCCTCCAGACACAAGGAATTCTGTTTTGCCTGTTTTTTCAAATTCCAAAGTAGTCTAAGATAGCTATTCCACAAGAAGCCAACCCGCAGAGCAGCAGCTGGAAAATCTGTCTCCTGAAGAACTCAGAAAGGCTTCTGATCAAAGAAGACAAGAGAGGAGACCAGGGGACTCCTGAAGGTGAAGGGAGAGTCTGGCTAGCACACAAACCCACAAACCCGGGCTTGGTGCTGCCATGCAGCTTTGCCTTCCAGGGACCTACCACCACATCTTGCCCTTTGATATTTATTTCTCTGCCATCTTGGGACTATCGTGGCTCTGTATCTTCTTCAGCTTTCTACAATCTTACCAAATTGCATTTGCAAGTTCTTT
This sequence comes from Meles meles, assembly GCF_922984935.1. Taxonomy (NCBI): domain Eukaryota; kingdom Metazoa; phylum Chordata; class Mammalia; order Carnivora; family Mustelidae; genus Meles; species Meles meles. Next base: position 97,237,380 of record NC_060066.1, read on the forward strand.
ACCTTGTTTTTGGTCTTCAAGTTGGATCTTTGTTGCATAGATCAGCTTCAGTTTTACATCCACGGAATTTTTAAAGCTCGTGTCTCTCCCATGATGTTTAGTTTTTTGTTTCTTTGTTTGTTTGTTTTAAAGATTTTATTCATTTGACAGAGAGAGATCACAAGTAGGCAGAGAGGCAGGCAGAGAGAGAGACAGAGAGAGAGAGAGAGGAGGAAGCAGGCTCCCTGCCTTGCAGAGAATCCAACGCAGGACTCGATCCCAGGACCCTGAGATCATGACCTGAGCTGAAGGCAGAGGCTTAACCCACTGAGCCACCCAGGTGCCCTTGAGGTTTAGTTTCTATTAAGAAAAAACATTCTTGAAAATGATGGTTTTGTAGTCCATTGTCACATCGATATCTTATATTGACCTGATCTGTCAAGAATTCTGCAAATCTGGGTACCTGGGTGGCTCAGTGGGTTAAAGCCCCTGTCTTCGACTCAGGTCATGATCTCAGGGTCCGGGGATTGAGCCCCGCATCGGGCTTTCTGCTCAGCAGGGAACCTGCTTCCCCCCCTCTCGCTGCCTGCCTCTCTGCCTACTTGTGATCTTTCTCTGTCAAATAAATAAATAAAATCTTTAAAAATAAAGAATTCTGCAAATCTATGTATTTCTAATTGGTATTTTGTTAAAATTAGTGAAGTTATTCTGAGATTTTTATCTCCCAGGAGATGAGAGAGAAGGCATCTTTACAGTGATTTATTTGTAGTTTTTTATTTTGACAACTGACTAATCTATCAGTTTATAACCCACGGTGAGACTTCTTCCACCCTGTTACAATGCTGACCACAATTGGTCATTTGTTCTTTTTATTCTTAGGAAAACCCCATCTTTTTCTACAATGATTCAGCCAACTATAAATTTCCAATGTCTTGCCATCTCTCCAAAGAAAAATACACATCAAGACTTTTTAAGAGATATCTGATAAAAAAATTAAATCCCCAAATGCATTAATACCCAATTAAAATAAATGTCTTGTGTTATTTCCTTCAATTGTATTAAAAGTAGCTCTCATATATTTCATTTTAAACTTTTGTCTCTTTGACTATCTTTATGAATCTACGGCGTTTCATTGACACAGGTGAAACTTGTTATAATTAATGATAATAACTTAGTGTAACTCAAATATTTACATGTTGACCTCAAACAGCAGCATTAAGATGGTTCTTTGTCCTTTTAACATTACCTTAGACATTTTATAAGTTATCTTTGCTTATTAGCAATAATAAGATATTCCTGGTACCTTTGGATACTTTCTCAAAATGCTCAAAATGAAACCAGTTACTCTCAAAGAGACCAGGTTCCTTTATTTGAAAAATAGTCCTGGAGATAAGTCCGTATTTGTGATTTTGTATGAGTATTGCCATTGGTCAGGGGATGAGGCCAATTTATTGAGAAGGCCACAAGTTTTTTTTTGTTTGTTTTTTTTTTTCAAAAAAAAAATTAGGACCCAAGTTCACAAGACATGTCCAAATAAACTCTAAAATTAAAAAGTCATATTTTTAAAGATTCTGTTCCAACATAAAAATTGCACTTTATGGGGTACCTGGGTGGCTCAGTCAGTTAAGCATCTAACTTTTGGTTTCAACTCAGATCATGATTGCAGGGTTGTGAGATTGACCCCCACATCCTGCTCCATGCTTAAGATTCTCTCTCTCCCAATGCTCCTCCCCCCAAAATTGCAGTTTACTCCATAATTTATATTTTTAACCCCTGGCCTAAGGAATCATGAGCTTCATATTTGTGAAGGTCTACAACATTGACTAGAGAAATTCCCATCCTTTCATTGTTGGTAAGAAATATCATAGAAGAGCAAAATGCAGAGCATTATCCCAAAGCTTTGATCCATCAGTGATATGTTACATATATCCATTTAAATATAACAAATTAATATGCAAAACAGAGAGTATCTTATATAGTTTAATTCCTCTCTTCAAACATAGGCCAGGTCATAGAAACTTCCCCTATAGCACTGTGCCCTCAAAATGCAACTGTAAAATGACAAAAAACCCAAACAGAATAGAAAGGCGTTATTAACAAGAATCTTTCCATAGTGTAGAACTCAAAGCATATTTGGTTGTTGGCATTGTTTCTAAAATAGGATGATATCTGAGCAGTTTTGCTTCCTTTCAACACTGTTATGTGTAACATCACAAAGCCCAGTCTCTGGAAAGTGATTCAGAGCAGATACACTGAATTACCAATGAGGCTGCCAAGATTCTCTGGCATTTGGGACTTGGCAGAATGTTGCAAAATAAGTTTTCTTAGACAACTCTGGTTTTTGCTACATACCCAAATGTCTGAAAAGTAGTTCCAAATGTTCCTCTGACCACAGGTTTTCTTCCACATCTCTTGATTATGCCTTTTCATCTGCCTGGATTAAAACAGCACATCACACAAAGATGGGGAGAGAACAAATACCCTATTTCCTAATACTGTTTCTGTCAAACTTTTCAAATTCTCTTTGAAAAGCTAACATATGTTTAAATGAATGCTTTTGAAAGTAAACCTACCAGATATGGGTCATTTTTAAAAGACTTTCTTTCTTGTAGAGTGGTTGTAGGTTTACAAAAAACTTGAGAGGATGCACAGAAATTTTCCATATTCACTGCCTCCCCCTGTCTCCTCAGGTTCCCCCACCATCAACATCCTCCACCAGGTGGGATATTTTTTACAATTGATGAACCTTCATTGACAATAATTATTAACCAAATTTCATAGTTTATATTAGGTTTAACTCCTGGTGTTGTATATTCTATCAGTTGGACAAATATATAATGACATGTATCCAACATTATAGAGTCATAGAGAGTAGCTTCATTATCCTAAAAATCCTCTGTGCTCCACCTATTCATCTCTTTCTCCCCCATCCCACCCAGTGCCTGACAACCACTGATATTTTTACTGTCTCTGTTATTTTGCTTTTTCCAGAATGTGAAATTCCAGTGGTTGGAATGGTACATTATGTAGGCTTTCATATTAGTGACATGAATTACAGATTATCAGTAAGATTTTCACTTAATAATATACAATTAAGTTTCCTCCAAGTCTTTTCATGGTTTAATAATTCATTTCCTTTTAGTATTGAATAATAAATTTCATTGTCTGGATGTACCATAGTTCATTCATTGATTCACCTGCTGAAGGACATCTTAGCTGCTTCCATGTTTTGGCAATCACAAATATAGCTGTTATAACATTTGTGTGCAGAGCTTTGTGTGTACATGTTTTCAACTCCTTTGGTTAAGTATCAAGAGCACAATTGCTGGACCCTATGATATGTAGGAGTATGTTCTGTTTTGTAAGAAACCACCAAACTGTCTTCCAAAGTGGCCGTACCATTTTACATTCCCACCAGCAATGAATGGAGTTCCTGTTGCTCCACACCCTCACCAACATTCGCTATTGTCAGAAGGGCTTTTGGCCCTTCTAATAGTTGTATAATGGTATCTCATTGTTATTTTAATTTGCAGTTCCATGATGACTTAGGATGTGGAGCATGTTTTCATATGCTTATTTGTCATCTGTGTATCTTCTTCCATTAGATATCTGTTAAGGTCTTTGGCACTTTTTTTTTTTTTTTAATTGGGTACATTTCACAAGTATTTCTCAGTTACGCACCTTCTCCCCTTAGGTGGGACAAGATGGCTAGAACTGGCTGGAGTTGATCATTTTTCCTTTCCGCCAGGTCGGTTAAGCTCTGATGCAACCCCAATAGGCAGGCTCTGGTTAAATAGTTTCTCCTTTGGGTTGATCTTGTTAGGGAGAACAGAGTGCTCTGGCATATTTCAAAAACGTTTCCACTTTTCCCTTCTTCTGGCCAGAAGAATGAAATTTTTTCCTCATACCTACTGTAGGAACCTGGTCAAGGTCCTAGAGCTCAAAATCACAAAATTTCCCCTTCCCTCACCCCCACCGACAACTGGGTCCTTTGGGAGTTTTTGTTTTTTTTTTTAAGATTTTATTTATTTATTTGACAGAGAGAGAGATCACAAGTAGGCAGAGAGGCAGGCAGAGAGAGAGAGGAGGAAGCAGGCTCCCTGCCGAGCAGAGAGCCCGATGTGGGGCTCGATCCCAGGACCCTGGGACCATGACCTGAGCCGAAGGCAGAGGCTTTAACCCACTGAGCCACCCAGGCGCCCCCCTTTGGGAGTTTTTAGCTCTCAGACTTGTCCACTCTGAGGCTCCAGTAATTCCTCAAGTACGATTTGGTTTTTCCCACCCTGCTTCAGTTCCTGGAGAGATTTTGGCTCCTAAGTGTCTGCTCTGATAAGTTGCAAATCTGTTTTTGATTCTTGCTCTCTCTAATATTTGGGAGCAGCCTTTTGCTCTGTGACCTCACTTCTCTTACAGATCTAAGAAATATTATTTGTTTTCAGTTTGTTCAACTTTTTGCTGGGACAAGTGATGACTTCCAAGCTCCCTACATGGAACCAAAAACTGGAATTCCCTCAGTTATTTTTCAAATTTTAAATTTCCTATGCAGCAGATTCACACTTAGTCCAACACAGCTCTGGGGACTATCACTTAGCAGGGGAGTACATGTCCTGTCATATTGTGATTTATAAAAAATATATATTTGGTTATGCAGATGACTGAAATATATTTCTTATATGTATTTGGTCTTCATCCAGTTCCTCACTCACAATTCTTAAAACTCTTAGGCTTTCCTTTAAGGAAGGCATTAAAGGTGTCTTTTGTCATGTTAATTAAGTTTACTTCTGGACATCTTACCAACCAATGGCTTGGGGTTGTTGCCAAGAAGTTCAACCAACCATGTGGATTAGAGATCCCCAGACCTCTGAGGGGAGGAGGTGTTACAGGTTGAAGTAGCCGACAGCCAATTGCTTAATCAGTCATGGCTCTGTAATGAAGCCTCCATGAAAACCTAAAAGGACCAGCTTCCCAGAACTTCTGAGTTGGTGAACCCAATGGCAATGCCAGAAGTGTTGTACTCTGAGTACTCTGAGAGGGTATGAAAGTTTCATGTCTTTTCACCCTACCTCACCCTATGTATGCCTTTCTCTGACTATTGATTTGTATCCTTCATCACATCCTTTAATAAACTGGGGAATCTAAGTGTTTCTTTCCCCAAATTCTGTTAGCACATTAAAAGAACCTAAGGAGGATGTCACTGGAACCTCCTACTGTGCCAGCGGTTGGAAACACCGGTAACAGCCTGGGTTTTGAGACTGGCCTCCAAAGTGAGGGATTGGAAGTGGTACTGCATGACCAAATCCTTAACCTGTGGAATCTTATGGTGTCTCTGAATGGATAGTGCCAAAGTTTAGCTGAATTCTCAGACACTTCTTAATGATGTGGAGAGAGGGACTTCCTCTCCCCATGTTGGAATTGGCCCTACTTGTTTCCTTTTCGTTCATCACAGCAGGGTGACTCTTTCTAAGCCTTGAAAAAAATCATTATTCACAAGTACAAATATTTTTTATGATACGTGATGAAGAGGGAACTGTGTTGTGTCATAGTTTTTCCCCTCCACATTGCATCAGGTAACATCTGCTGAGCTCAAAGCTCTGTGTAACTCATAACCAGATTTAAGTGTGAAAATGAGTGGAAAAGACATTTGGAGTAGCAGAGTGCAGAGAAGGGTAAAATGGGTTAATGCAAAACAGAGAGGGGATTTGGAGGAAGCAGGGCTTGCAAGGCGCCCAAGAGATGAATGTGTTCTGCGTACACAGAGAAGACAATAAGGATTGAAGAGATGGGAAGTAACATTGACAATGAGCATGGCATGTAGAGGAGGCATCAGGAATTTGGTTGGGTTAAAGCGAAGAGTAGAGTGGGGAAGAAAATATAAGTGGGGTCAGAAACCTGGGACAAATTATGGAGGGCTATGCAGGATGAGTAAGGAAGTTAATGGTCATCAGGTACTTTTTTTGAGCCAGTCCCTCTGCTGAGCATGCTGCCTCACAGTTCTGTCTCACCACACCCTGGGAAGGAGGCATGATCGCAATAGGCAGAGAGAATGAGCAGCTCACCTGGCACCATACTGCCCAGTTGTTTTCACTCTTTTTGCTCCATTCCCCCAAAAGAATTTGAAAACTGTACCATCTCACACATGGAAATTTGTTTTTTTCATTTTCAATATAAATAAGCTTATATTAATTAAGATTAGGAAATATTGAACAGTTTGTGAGTGATATACACAACAAAATCAAAATCAATATTTTATGAAACAATTTGATGAAATAAGTTTAAACTACTTGTGTGAATATCAAACACACTAATTTGGAAAAAGTGTCCTGTAAAACTTTTATTTATCCACTTTATATAATATGTCTTGAAAGCTTTCAGTAGTCCTGGACAGTTAGGTAAATTTAGGCTATAATTGGAAATGCGCTTTTCTAATGGAAACTAATTTTTTTTCTAGCTAAATCAAAGAAATATTGAGATCTAATGAACAAGAGTGATTAAGATTTTCTGTTGAGGGGTGCCTGGGTAGCTCAGTTGTTAAGCATCTGCCCTCAGCTCAGGTCATGTGTCTTTCTGTCAAAAAAATACATAAAATCTTTTAAAAAATGATTCTCAGTGAAATTACAACTACTGGGAAATATTTTTGGGCGCACTTGCCAATCCAGTTATAAGTGAATACATGAGAGAAAAATAGAGGTCTGTCCTTCAGGAAATACACCTTATGGAAATAATAATTCAGAGAAGTTACCCCCCCCCTCCAAAATCAGAACAAATGAAAACCAACTCTGCAACAAAGTCAGACATTTTAATTTGGTGAAACCATCAGAAATTTGGGTCAACATAACCTGCAGTGGTCAGTTTCACATTTCAGTCAGTTGCTTTGCCATCTCGGGTGCATCAAAGGTACAGAGCAATCTTGTTAATTGGAAGGTGTCAGTGGTCTAGACAGGAGTATGTGCTAGATGTGTCGTTGGCTTATTTTCCCACTTGACACTCAATTTCTTCATCAGCAAGAGGCTATTGCATGACTGCAAGACTGTTATCATCACTGTCTCTTTACTTAGATTTTTGCTCCAAAAGATAAAGTGTATATGAAGATGCATTAGACTCTATTGACTGCTAGTTCTAAATTAATTTAGTGTTTCTGGATGTGTCAAAGACTGCTAGTTACCTAATGAAATTCTCATATTCCCTGATTTTCCTTATGACAGCATAATGCTCACCCAAATGTTTATATTCTCTGGACTCCTATGCAACTCGGGGATTGCCAGAGGACACAGTTCTGGCTAAAGAGATATAATCACAACTCACTAGGGGAGAGAGGGTGTTGCAGCTAGGTCGACTCAGCCAGAGCAGATTAGCTGGCATTGACTGCCTTTTTACCTTTTCCTATGCTCTTCTTGCTTGAAGCAGATGAAACCCCAACACCAGCATTGTTCTTTAGAGCATGAGACAATGGCTCTTACCCTAAAAATGGTGGGGCTGAGAACTGGAAAGGGATTGAATATCCAGTGACACCATGGAACCACCACATAACACCTGAACCATCTAATTTGGGACTTACACTTTGTGAGCGAAAAATAACTGCCTCTTTTGATTAAGTCAAAATCTATTCTGCACAACATCACTGGATACATTTCCATATGCGGGTCAATTAGGACAATTGTTAAGTTAAAAACATGACTTTAAATCCTTTCCATTTTTTTAAAATATAAGACGGTATTACGGCACAAATATATGCATCATGACAAATTAGAAAGAAGCCAGAGCAAAAAAAGAAAAAAAAAAGAAAAACAAAACATGTAAGAAGCGAAATTCTATGTGGGCTTTCCTAAAACCTCTATGGTATTACCATAGATTTAAATGGTAGTCAGTGTCCATTACTGACCCTATTCGATGGAAATCCTAATAGGGAAATGAGTCTTTACATTAGATGGTAAACAATTAAGTCTTTAATTTTCAAAATACGCATGGCCAGAAAATGGAAATTTTTCTTCTTTTGATAGAAAATAATATTATCTGCCAAAATCCTGGAGGTAAATGCCAAGAACTAGCTGAGTCAAAATTTGCTGGCAAAAATAAATGTACATGTTTCAAAATTAATCACATTTTTTAAAAAAATGCTTGTAATGTACACTTTCTGGTTGTGATCCCCAAGAGTGTGACTATTCAATTGAAGTGAAGAGCCATACAGAGTATTTGAATAAACTTAGATTCTAAAAGCAGAGGAGCATAATTATTTCAATATTTCACATTGGATTCATAGCGATATTTTTTGCTCACATGGGAGAGTGCCTCCCCGGGGTAACCAATGTAGACAAGCAGGTTTACTGTGTGTTGTTTAACTGGAGAGAAATCACACTCAGGAGGCAGAGAATACCCAACTTTTGTAGCAACAAGGACGGGACTGTAAGAGACTATGCTGAGTGAAATAAGTCAAGCAGAGAGAGTCAATTATCATATGGTTTCACTTATTTGTGGAGCATAACAAAGAACATGGAGGACATGGGGAGATGGAGAGGAGAAGGGAGTTGAGGGAAATTGGAAGGGGAGATGAACCATGAGAGACTATGGACTCTGAAAAACAACCTGAGGGTCTTGAAGGGGCGGGGGGTGGGAGGTTGGGGGAACAAGGTGATGGGTATTAGGGAGGGCACGTATTGCATGGAGTTCTGGGTGTGCTGCAAAAACAATGAATACTGTTATGCTGAAAAAAATAAATAAAATGGGAAAAAAAAAAAGGTGTGCTTGGATGACTTACAATGGAAACATCTTTTACTAACGTCTATCCACATATCCCTTTCCTCTTTCATGTTCCTGGACTTTCGTAATAATATGATAATGTCTCAAAGTTCTTTAAGCCATTGACTCAATCCTTTATCTAAAAACCTTCTTACATTGATATTCAATATGCAAACCAGAATTAAAGCAGAGGAATTCTGAACTGAAGATACAGAGTTATAGAAGAGGGAAGAAAAACTTCATAGGTCACATCTATAAAAACTTTCAGCTAGTGTTTTATTTGTCTTTTTTGCATGAAGTGATTGAAAGATAATTCTCCAGGAAAATAAGATTATGCTCACCTCCCCCTTTATTCCTCACCTTTGGATGTATATTAACATGCATAATGAAATAGCAGGTGATGATTTAATTCGTATGACAAACGTTCTCAGTGCGGAGAAGAATCAAGAGTCTATGGGGGATACAAAGTATATGTTCTTGCTCACCGTGTGTTCTGATCACTGTCAGGGTTTTCTTTTCTTTGTTATTCTGAAATATTTTTATTGTATTTTGATCTTAACATTCTAACTAGATAATTCAAACAATATTTCTATTCATTTTAGAATACCGCATTTCAAAAAATAAAAACCTGGAAAACCAACTTGATTTGTTGTCTCTTTTTAAAAAAAAAATGTTAATTATTTAATTCAGTGTTGGGTTCTGATTGCAGATACACATTGGAATTTTTTTCTTTTTCTTTTTTTTTAAAGATTTCATTTATTTGAGACATAGTGCATGAGTGCTGATGCACCAGCGAGTTTGGGGAGAGGGGCAGAAAAAAGAGGAGTAGTAGACTCTCTGTTGAGCAGGGAGCCCTGTGCTGGGCTCTATCTAGGACCCTGGGATCATGACCTGAGCTGAAGGCAGATGCTTAACCACTGAACCACCCAGGAACCCTGGGACTTTTTTCTAAATACCAAGTAGGTTCAACAAGTATTTTGATTTATTTTATTTTTTTATAATATTCAATAAGGATGAGACAAAGTGTGAATCCTGAAGTTATATAAAATGAATGACTTCAACCAGTGGCATGTGTTGAGTTAATGTAATAACCGGTCTGCATATTGGATTACAATCTTAATAATCTAAATCACTTATAAATTAGAAAAAGAAAAAGAAGCAAAGACATGGAAATAATGGTCTTTGGGGAAGGAAATAATTCTTTTTTTTTTTTCATATTTCAAGATTCAAAGCACAGGCTGTCTCAAGTGTGAAATTCCGGAAAGTAAAACAAGCAGTTTGAAAATTTCAGCCATTTTCTTTATGTTTCTTCCTGCCTGATTCAATATTAAAAAATGAACCCAAGGAATGCCCCTTATTCTCTCTTCAGTGAACACTGATATTTCTATTAAGGAAGGCCATTGAGAATTCTTATGTTTGGAAATCTTATCAAGTAACTAAGAATATAATCCAAATCTCCTAATTTATATGATCCTTGAAATGTCTATAGCTCTTTGGGACTACACACACACACACACACACACACACACACACACACATACTTGATTTGAGAAACAGGTTCATTGTAATAAGTTCAAATAATACTACATAAAACTCTACTAGTGAACCTACTATTTTTGGTTTTCTAGAAAAGAGGGCTAAGATTTCCTTTAAAATCATAATAATAAGGATTAGACACTTACAAACTAAGTTCTGTATGAATACAGTTCTATTTTAATATGTTGGTCTTGTTTTGTTGTTTTAAAACTTTTCATTCTGCTTTGAAAATGATCACGTGTGTTACTGCTGGAGAATAATACAGAATTAATCTAAAATAATGAAGGAAGTTAAAATAGTAGTAATTCCTTGTTAAATGTCCCTAATATATTTAACATATTGTGAAATGGTGTGGTCAGCCTATAGGTAATTATGTTACATGTTAAAACACTGTTTTTTTTTTCGAAACTGCTGCAGCCTGCTTGGCCATCCTGCTCCAACTCTGAAAACATGTTTAAAATTAAAGAACAAGCAAATTGGAGATGCGAAAGAAAAACATAATACTGTAATGCACCAGTTGATTTAAAATGAGTAGGTTTTTGTGGTTTTTTTGGCAGCTTGTAAATATTTTTGTGAGCATTGAACTTGTATTGATTTCCTTAACTTCTGAAACATACATTGATGCAGTCCAAATCATTCTATCATGTTTGACTGAGACTTTCGAGAATCTTTCATAGATGAAAAAAAAAAAAAGAATCTTTTATAGGTGAAGAGATGAAAGCATGGGGACTCTCAGTGCGTTGTCTATGGGTATAGTGCTGGTTGGAGGCAAGCAAGGATGAGAACACGGTGACCCTGAGTTTCAGTCAGGGACTCTCACCTCCACTAGTCTGAAAGATACTTAGGACTTTTAAGCACTGCCACTGTCAGTGATAAACTGTGTTTTCAGAAGCTTCCATGCTCTGTTTAAAGTTCCACTAAGCATATCATTGCTTGTCAGTTGTCAGGACATACATAACTAAGTAAGGTGGCACATGATCCCTTGTGGAGGAAGACAGGCAGTGTATCTTCAAGGAGAACTGGAAGACCCATCAATTATTACAGCCTCTAAATACTCAGCACTCAACCTGCATGAGCTCATAGGGCTACACAGAATGATTTAGAATTGATTTTAAGTCTCAGTAGCTGAGAACAAGCATGCAAAATATACAGGAGGAAACGGAAACTTGGGGAACTACTTCATCTTATCACCAGCAGGATATGTGCGAGGGGAAGAAAAGCCATGTTTTCCCTGGAGGTATTTTTCTTCAGAAGCGACAGAACTGGAAAACAGTACAAGATCAATTAGTAATCAAGAAGTTTGTAAAGGACAAGAAGAAAATACGTGAAGATCCATTCACCTTATGGTGAGAGCTGCAAAACTAGCAACATTCTATTGCATTCCAATAAAGAGGCTGATAATTCTCTTTTTATCCTTGAGGCAAGTAGAATAATTATTCATCTCAATTAGATTTCCTAGTTATATTAATGTGGAGGTCAATGCATGAGGAAAAAAGTACTTGTTAAATTTAATCTGCAAAGATTTTCCAGTTCATGTTAATTTTTTGTTGTTTTTGTTTTTTATCTATCAGTATAAAGAACTGTTTAGGAGCCTCCAGCAGATTGTCCTAAAATACACGTTCTCCCTTTGTCAAATAATCCCCAAAGGATATCATGAAATTCATTCCTTTTTCCTACATCTTTTCAACAGAGGAATTTAGAAATGAGTGGGACACAGGTGAGTTGTCAACTGGGGTATGACAGAAGTGATGGGTGTTCAATCAGCACATTCTAGTCCTACAGATATAAGGAGATGGCTTTTCATCTGGTCATATAATGTCTTCAACAAGTTTTTCTATTGTTAAACAATGCAGGGTTGCTGGAATAGAGCCAAATTTTTTGTAACATATTGGCACCATTCCTAAAGTCAGTTGGTAAATATTTAACTTAAGATTTTACACTCAGGTTTATATAAATGTATATGTTTCACACAGAGATCTAAATATGTATGTTGTATATACATTATATAATATAAAACTTTTATATACATATGTTTTACATAAATTAATATAGTTTCTCCCATTTGTTTTCTTGTGAGAAGCCTGTCTACTTTATTAATTCTTTTGCAGAGCTAGCTTTTGATTTTATTGGTGCTATTTATCATTTCTGAGATTTTGAAAATTATTTTCTGCTTTTTTTCATTATTTCTTTCCTCCACCTTTCTTCAAGTTTACATTTTTTCCCTATTTTCTTGAACAATGAGGTCACTTTTTTTTAACTTTTTAAAAAAATTTATTTGAAGTATAGTTGACACAGCATATTATATTAGTTTCAGGTATACAACATAGTGATTGGACATCTCTATGTTATGCTATGCTCATCACAAGTGTAGCTACCATGTGTCACCATACAGCATTATTACAACATCATTGAATATGTTCCCTATGTTGTACCTTTTATCCCTGTGACTTACTCATTCCATAACTGAAAAGCGTGTATGAAATCATTCATTTTTAATCTTCTTTTGTAACAAGACAACCTATTTCTTTCAAAGGAAATATTGCTGCAGCTCAAAAGATTTGTGTTGTTTGTTGTTTACTTCTGAAGACTTTATAATGTCCATTATGTTGTGGATCCATAAATTATGTATGCATGTTTTAAATATCCATACATGAGTTTTAGAGCTACTCTCCATTTATTTCTGGTTTTGTCTTGGTTTTGATTGCTCATTTAATTGCATATTGGTAGAAATATGTTCAGTACTGTGTTGCATTCTCATGATTTCCTCAGCTCTATCTTCCAGGCATGTTGTCTCAATTTCAGTGAGTACTTTTTAAATTTCTTTTAATTTGGCTTGGTCTTGTTTTAAATCATCTGCCCAATTTATTCATGAGGATATTTATTCTTTCTTTTATCTTATACTCACTTCAAAAATAATTACTTTATAATGTCAGAATGTTCAATGCCAGGAGGGTTAATTCTGATGTTTATGATATTTACTCCCTTCTATCATGACCCACTTTCTTTACGTGGTGTGTTAAGGGTTTTTATGGGCTCTCATCTTCACCTGGGCTATGTTCCCCTATGGAAATCTAACGTGCCGGATTCTGGGAAATCCTGTGTATCTGGGGTTATGAACACTTTCCCCTTAAGCTGCTTAGCATTGCATTTCTCCTGAAACCTGGTGGGACTCTGCTTTCAGATTAATTACGTGGTTCATTTATATGGTCAACTAATATTTAACAAGGAATCCAAGAATACACAATGGAGAAAAGACAGTCTTTTCAATAGATGGTGCTGAGATAATTGGATATTCAAATGTAACAGAATGAAACTGAACCCATATTATATACCACTCACAACAATTGACTTGAAATGGATTAAATGTTAGACATGAAACTATGCAAAAAAATAGGAGTAAAAATCATTTGATGTAGGCCTTCGTAATGATTTTTGGATATGATACCAGGAACACAAACAACCAAATAAAAAATAAATATGTTGGAAAACTAAAAGACTAAAAAAACTAAAAAACTTTTTCACAGCAAAAGAAATGATCAACAAAGTAAGAAGACGACTTATGGAATTGGAAAAAAAATTGTAAGTCATATCTGGGGTTAATATCTAAAATTTATAAAGAACTTCTACTACTCAATGGCAAAAAAATCAAATAACTCAATTGCAAAAATGGGGAAAGCCTCTGGATAGATATTTCACCAAAGAAAAGATACGAAAAGCAGGTCTGTGAGAATGTGCTCAAAATCACTAGTCATTAAGAAAATGCAAATTAAAACCACAGTAAGATATCACCTCAGGCTTGAAAAGAATGGCGATCATCAAAAGGACAAGAGTTACAAAATGCTGGTGTGGGTGTGGAGAAAAGGGAGCCCTTGTGCACTGCTGGTGGGATTGTAAATTTTTACAGCCACATAGAAAGGAAAGGATCCTTAAAACATTAAAAATAAAAGTACAAGTAAAACAATAAAAAAATACTATTCTGCTTCTGGGAATATATCTAAGAAAATGAAAACACTAACTTGAAAAGATACCTGCACCCTCATGTTCATTATTTATAATAGCCTAAATTTGGAAACAGATATCCATCAATGGATAAGCAGATAAAAAAATTGTGATATCTATCTATCTATCATCTATCTATTATATTAACTGTATCTAATGGAATATTATTGTCATTTTTTAAATGAGGAAATCTTACCATTTAGAACAATGTAGATTTACATTAATAATATTATCCTAAGTGAAATAAGTCAGGCAGAGAAAGACAAATACTGAATGATTTCACTAACACATGAAATCTTTTAAAAAACAAAAATAAACTCATAGAAAAAGAGATCAGATTTGTGGTTACCAGAGGTGAAGGATGATGGGATGGGAGTTGCAGGAAGGTAAAAAAAATGTAAACTTCCAGTAAGAAGATCAATAAGTACTGGGAATGTAATGTAAAAATGAGGACTATAGATAACACTGCAGTAGGATATATAGAAAGTCATTAAGAAAGTAAATCCTACGAGTTTTCATCACAAGGAGAATTTTTTTCCTTCTTCGTTTGTATTGTATCTATATGAGATGATAGGTGTTAGATGGACCAATAGCAGTAATCATTTCACGTTATATATAAATCAAACCATCATGCTGTGCACCTTAAACTTATACAGTGAGGTATGTCAATTATGTCTCAGTAAAATTGAAAAAAAAAATTGGTCTCTGATTTTATGTTTCTTTCTAAGGATGACTACAGATTCCCAGGACTTCACCACCACAAAACACTTACCTAGCTTCTTAACTAAGGCTTGTTTAAACAAAATATTAAAATACCTGGATTTTATCATTTTCTTCCTCAAACTTTAGTTTACAGGTTACATTTCCATTTACTAACACAAGACAGCCCTTGATCCCAGCCTGGTCAGAGGGCAGCTTTGAGATCAGAAGCTCTCTTCTGGGGTGGGTCTTCCCAATTTTTTTTTTTTTTAAGATTTTACTTATTTATTTGACAGAGAGAGAGACAGATCACAGGTAGGCAGGGAGGCAGACAGAGAGAGGAGGAAGCAGGATCTCCGAGGAGCAGAGAGCCAGATGTGGGGCTCGATCCCAGGACCCTGGGATCATGCCTGAGCCGAAGGCAGAGGCTTTAACCCACTGAGCCACCCAGGCGCCCCAAGTCTTCCCAATTTTTAAGCCAAAAGAAAGGCCAGATGGTCTTTTCCACAGTGGCATTACATACAACCAAAATAAAGAACTGAAAATGGCAGCTTAGAAGTTTAGTGAAAAAAACAGTTGCCCCTTGAACAACACGCGTTTGAACTTGCACGGGTTTATTTATACTCAGGTTTTTTACAGTACAGTTCTGTAAATATATTTTCTCTTCCTTATGATTTCATAATAAAGACATGATTTCAAATAAATGACATTTTCTTTTCTCTAGCTTACTTTATTGTAAGAATATGGTTTATAACACATACAACATATAAAATACGTGTTAATCAACAGTTGATATTGGTAAGGTTTCCAATCAATAGTAGGCTATTAGTAGTTAAGTTTTGGGGAAGTCAAAAGCTATACATAGATTTTCAGTTGTGTGGGAGTCAGTGTCCCAACTGCTGCATGCTTCAAGTGTCAACTGTATTTATAAATAAAACACTGCCCTTAAAAGCAGCAGGCATTGGCTGATGAGAGAAGGAAATGTACGTTATTGGGAAGTTAATTGAAGCCACATAAAAGGAAAAGAATTTACCAGGGGCTTATTCTTACAGAAAGCAAAGCTTCAAGTTCCCATAGGAAGGAAAAAAAAAAAAAAAAAGAAAGAAATGCACACACACACACACACACACACACAGTGATTGTTTGTGTGTGTGTGTAGATAGAGAGAAAGAGAAATATATTTTTTTGGATATTAAATGTATGTTTCCTCCCTATTCTGTTGAGAGGGTAACTTGATAAGACCCAAAGGAATGTTATCTCTAATCCACTGACTGCATTGTGTTCCAGTTTTCAACAAGGAAGGAATAGAGTAAGAGCAAGTCCTTTCCGGAAGATACTCAATTACATTTCTTTGGGAGGGAGAAGGGGAATAACTTTAAAATATATGAAGAGGGGAGAATAATCAGCTCTTTTGAATTTTGAGTAAAACAGTGGCTATTTCTAGTGGCAGGTGGCTTCCCGAAGATGTTCAGGGTATCCCCTTTAGGAGAATAGCCAGACTATTACTCACAAAGCAGTGTTTTCTTTTTGAGCATGAGATTCTACAGGAAAACCTGTCAGATCTTAGAGGATTATGGGGGAAAGGGGTAGGGAGAGGAAGAGGAAGAATCAAAAGTTCTGAACTGCAGCCTATCCTATGCCCATGCTGACTTTGAATTTCAGAATCAGCTTACCTACCCCCAAGAGGCAGCAGTGTGGGCTCAAGGGCAGGACAGCAGCAAATGGACATTATGCCAGGCTCCAGGACAGGGGCAGAATTTGAACACTTGGCCCAGACACACTCTGCCCATGGCAGTGCCTCCTCTGCCCCAACGATTCTACCACAGAGGAGTCAGTGATGGTTTATCTCTCTGATTGGACCCTGAAAAGTACAGTGGAGAGAAATTTCCTAGCCAATCTTGTTCTCTCACTAGCATGGGCTGGGCCATGACAGAGGAAGAACTGCTTCCTGATTTTGTTGGTCTGTAGTAAAGAACTCTGAGGGCAGGGTGGATTTTATTTGAGGAGGAGGCATCTGGGTCCCTTGGCCTCATGCCACAAAGTCAATTCATACTTATATACCACATTTAATTTACATGGAATTTTCAGTTCATACCCAGCTTGATAGGATAGCTTGATAGTCCTGTCAAATGACATGACAAAGAGTATTATTCCATTTTGTAGATAAAATCAGATTTAATGATGTAAAGTGACTTCACAAAGCAACAAAGCTATGAGGCAACAAAACTGGTACCCAGGCACAGTGTTTTCAACCAGCCCCTAATGGCATGTCACTTCCCAGTGGCTGCTCCCAAGCCTTGTCTGTCAACAGCCACCTTTCTCCATGTAGACAATCCAACTTGCTAGACAGCTTCTGTCTCACAAATACTGAACTAAATGGTGTGAATAACTCCTAAGCTGCTTCTTTTCTGATGAAGCAATGATCCAACATAATTGCTGCTCAGACCATAGAAAAATGAGCTCCCTGCACATTAAGTGAGAGTCTGTGTCAAACCATGGGACAGTCACTCTATGCAAGAGCTTCCTGAGCCTTCAGAGGAAGGGGCCTGCTCCCACCTGGCCTATCTCATTTCCTTTTATCTGCCCTGCACCCCTAACCTCTGCCTTCATCAGGTCACCTCCCTCGGCAATAACTTCAAGGACTCTCTAGTACTGACAGCAAATTTTAAGTTTTTATTTTTTTTTTAAAGATTTTATTTATTTGACAGAGAGATGGAAAGCACAAGTAGGCAGAGCAGCAGGGAGAGGGAGAATCAGGGTCTCTGCTGAACCCCATACAGAACTGAATCGCAGGACCCTGGGATCACAACCTGAGCCAAAGGCAGACACTTAAACAACTGAGTCACCAGGCACCCCAAATTCTAAGTTTTTAGGATAACTTGCCTCATGTTGGTTGAGGCCAGATTTTACTATTTTTCTGGAAGTTTAATTTAAAATAAACATTAGCACAGAAGAGAAATACCAAGTCTTCATATTTTCAGGAATGTAAGTGTCTAAACATTGCTTAAGAACAAGATCTGTACCCCTGGGGATAAAAATACATTATATGTTTATTAAAACATTAAATGTTTATTAAAAAAAAATTTGGAAGGGGAGGCGAACCATAAGAGACTATGGACTCTGAAAAACAACCTGAGGGTTTTGAAGGGTCAGGGGTGGGAGGTTGGGGGAACAGGTGGTGGGTAATAGGGAGGGCACGTTTTGCATAGAGCACTGGGTGTTGTGCAAAAACAATGAATACTGTTACGCTGAAAAAATAAATAAAATGAGAAAAAAAAAAGAACAAGAATAATTATACCCCAAATATAGAGCAATAGCCCAGATTGTACCTGTTTCTTTTCTGCCTATTTTATTCAGTTATAATTGGTATATAACATTTTATTAATTAATTGAAGGTATACAACATAATGATGTGATATATGTATATATTGCATAACATTAGTGAGTTAATAATTAACTCATTAAACTTAGTTAACATCCATTACCTCACATAGTTACAGATTTTTTCCTTGTGATGAGAACTTTTAAAATACATTTTATTGTTTTTTTATGTAATCTCTATACCAAACATGGGGCTCAAACTTATGAGCCCTAGATCAAGAGTACCATGCTTCACTGACTTAGCCAGAAAGGTCCCCTGAGATGAGAATGTTTAAGATCTATTTCTTAGTAACTTTCAAATATACAATGCATTATTGGTGACTATGGTCACCATGCTGCGCATTACATCCCCAGGACTTATTTATCTTTTTTTTTTTTTAAAGATTTTATTTATTTATTTGACAGACACGGAGAGGGAATACAAGCAAGTGGAGTGGGAGAGAGAGAGAAGTACTTTCTGCCCAGCATGCCCATGCGGCAGGGCTCGATCCCAGGACTCTGGGGTCAGGACCTGAGCCAAAGGCAGATGCTTAAGGACCAAGCTACCCAGATGCCCCTCCCAGGACTTGTTTATCTTACAACTGGAAGTTTTGGACCACGTTCAATCATTCCCCCCAACTCCCCTCCAGAGAACTACCAATCTGTTTTCTGTTTCTATGAATCCAGTGTTTGTTTGTTTCCATGAATAAAAGAGATCACGCAGTATTTTTCTTTCTCTGTCTGACATGTTTCATTTAGCATAATGTCCCTGAAGTTCATCCATGTTGTCCCATGGATATATAACCAAATTTATCATATTTAAGTAACAATAAATTATAGTTTAGTAATCACACTGTTGTAAAAAATAATTTTAAGAATTTTAAATGGAAGCAAAGAAAAATAAAACTTACAAAAAACTTGATATCCCTTAAATATACAGAGTATCTAAAAAGGCCAATAGTATTATAGATAAATGGACTGAAAAGTAATTGTACAGTTTCAAAAATGAAAATTGATCTTTGTGAAAAGATAGATGCTCAGCCTCACTTGTCATAAAAAATATAAATCAAAACTACATGAAGATATTTTTATTATAAAACTACTGTTTTTCACGTTTTAATATGGTGTAAGTAAAAAGGTCCATGTCTTCTCTTTCCAGAAAGATTTAAGCCCACAGAAGACAGGAGCCATATCTTACCTCAAGAACATCTTAATTAATATCTGATTAGCCAATATCTGGGGAATGATTACAGACTAATGCTGTGGAAGCTACTGATGGAAATTGTTCTCTTCAAAGTTGCCACAGACTTCAGAAACAGAAAAAGGCAATAGGTTAGGGGTGCTAGTGAGGGGGGAAAAACACATTCTCTGCCTTGAGGTGATTCTATTGCTCTGGAACAGTACATTCAGTCATCTTCCTGTCTGGGTATAATTTTGAGGAAAAAAAAAAAAAGAAGAGCAAAGAAAACAGTGGCAATTCACTATTGAGGAAAAAAAATCAGTGGCAAGCCTATTGTGAGGTTTTCTGTCTTTTTCTGGCATAATCTGGCATGTTAAGAGAAAGCTATTTGGATTATATGACCATGTACCCAATTCCCAGCATTTCATCCTCTCTTTTCAGGATATCTTAGATTGGTAAAAATCGCAAAGTAATTTTTAATCAGCCCAGTCAAAACAAGAATTTAAAACAAAGCCAGTTTTATACTGGATATGTGACCTAGGAGAAGCGGCTGGTTGGGAGAGGTGGTCTGAATGGTGGAGGGGGAGGAGCTAAGGGCAAATAAGATACTGGCAATTACTTTGGTTCACAAGTAATGGTGAAAAATGTCTCCAAGATATTTATTTTTAAAGTCTTCTTGCAGTTCTTTTCATAAGCTTTTCATATTGAATGATATAATGAAAGGGCTCAATTCCAAATATTATGACATTTTATGCAGTCACTACTTAAAATACTTTTAAAATGCCAAAAAGAGCACGATGCTAATGAGAAAAAGGCAATTTTGCCTAGTCTTGACAAAGTTAGAATGAGGAAGATAATCTCTAATCGGAGGGGAGGTTAAATCTAGAATTAATATAACTAGTAAAAAGGTCTAGTGTCTGGAAGGGTACATGTCTAGAAGAGAAAAATAATGTCTTGATTTTCTATGAATTGTAAAGTGAATAAAACCCATAAAAAGTATGACAGATTTTCAGTGTAACTAGCAACTTTCAGTTTGCTAGCTTTCATACAACAGTAGGTCCAAACACTGAATATGCGTTAGTTAAAACTCTAAACATAACATTAAAAAACCCCAACCCGTACATTTTTAGGTCTATAGTCAACAATTTGAGGCTCTGAAACAGAAGTTATTCTCCTCACAAGTATCATACATAGCTTTAAAATAGAGTTAAGTGTCTCTTCCTGAGGTCATTTAGTTTCTTCTCTTGTTTGTTCATGTCAATACCTCCTGTGACTGTGGTCTGACATGCAGACAGAGAAAAAGTGGCCGGAGGGCAGGCTCTGTAGGCTGGGTATAGGACACTTTTTTTTTTTTTTTGCCTTTATATGATTATTTATTCCAGCAAACAACAGCACATGGCAACTCAGAGCCTTTCTATTCCCTGAGCTAATATTTGGAAGACATTGTATCTCCAGGGCAAATTCTAAATGTTCCTCTTCTCTCTAAAGAGGAAAGGGGAAAAAATCAGAGGTTTTATAGGACACCTTTTATACCAACGTTTCTAGAGGTGTAGACTTTGCTGAAGGGATTTATGAGCTCAAAAATCCACACCTCTCTTCCCATGAGTGCCAAAAGGGGAGCTTTAATGTCCCATTCTTGGTTTCCTTACGAAAGAGCCTGTTCAATATATGAGATTCTTTTTGGCAGAAAATGTTTCAAATTTTACATTTGCTTGAAAAATATTTTTTCAGAACACTACTCAAAGGCAAGACACAATGCTAGGAGTTGATAGAAAGAAGTAGTTTGGAGTTGAAAGGAGAAAAATGACTGGCAGTTTAGAAATGGTCTATTTCCAATGCATCCCTGCTGCTGAGGGAGCTGAGATTGGTGAGAAAGCTAATGGGGTGACCTGCTGTGTCCAGGCATGGTGCCATTATGAGCAGAACTAAAACTGAATAATCTTGGTGATTATGAAACATTCCTTTCCACAGATCCTGTTTTATGCATATCTGAAGTGACTCAAACAACTCTGTAGACCAAAGCTGAGGTTGCAATTAAAAGAAGGATCCCTGTCCTCACAGAGTGCAGAACTCAGAGCATAAAGAGAATGTATATTGCAGGACAGAATTTGATAGGTGAAAATAGAAGTGGAGGAACATACCACACATTATAGGCATCAAAGGGAGCCCCAGAGGAATGTGAAATAAGATCTGCCTGGGAAAATCTGGCAAAGATTTCTGAAGGAACTGGCCTCTGCTCGCTGATACACCATGCATTAAATATGAAGATTGTCTGCATCATGCCAGGACTGGGTGCGGGGCCAGGGGTGGGGTGAAAGAGAGAGACACATAAGAAGAGTACAATATCATGTGTTAAGAAAATGATACAGATAAGGCAGGTAGGTTTATAAGCCACACGAGACTTGCCTTGTCCAGTCCCAGGTGGAAGGGCAGTTAGTAAGGGCTTTCCAAAGTGGGAAACTTGAACTTAGTGCAAAAAATGTGCCATGGGGTAGGGGGAGAGACAAAAATAAGCCTATGCAAATAGCACAAATTGAGCAGAGGCACAAAGGGAATAAACAGACTTTGAGAAGTAGTGATGGGAAGATTGGAATTTGGGCAGCTGGGTGATTAAAGGCATGGAGATGAGAAAATGTAAATCCGTTGGATGAATACTAAATGCAAAGTTTAGCATATTGGGGCAGAGAGAGAAAGTATGTCATGGGTGAGAAGAGAGAGCCAGGTGGTGTGTCCTACAGATGAGGTGGGAGGAAAGTGAGAGCCTTGAAAGTCACATGAAGAATTTTGGTTTTATTTTCTTTTTTCTTTTCCATTTTTTTAATTTATTTATTTTCTCAGTGTAACAGTATTCATTGTTTTTGCACAACACCCAGTGCTCCATGCAAAACGTGCCCTCCCTATTACCCACCACCTGTTCCCCCAACCTCCCACCCCTGACCCTTCAAAACCCTCAGGTTGTTTTTCAGAGTCCATAGTCTCTTATGGTTTGCCTCCCCTTCCAATTTTTTTTTTATAAACATATAATGTATTTTTATCCCCAGGGGTACAGGTCTGTGAATCGCCAGGTTTACACACTCCACACCACTCATGATAGCACATACCCTCCCCAATGTCCATAACCCCCTCCCCCTCTCCCAACCCCACCTCCCCCCAGTGGCATCACAATTCTGGACTTCAAGCTCTATTACAAAGCTGTCATCATCAAGACAGCATGGTACTGGCACAAAAACAGACACATAGATCAGTGGAACAGAATAGAGAGCCCAGAAATAGACCCTCAACTCTATGGTCAACTCATCTTCGACAAAGCAGGAAAGAATGTCCAATGGAAAAAAGACAGCCTCTTCAATAAATGGTGCTGGGAAAATTGGACAGCCACATGCAGAAAAATGAAATTGGACCACTTCCTTACACCACACACGAAAATAGACTCCAAATGGATGAAGGACCTCAATGTGAGAAAGGAATCCATCAAAATCCTTGAGGAGAATGCAGGCAGCAACCTCTTCGACCTCAGCCACAGCAACATCTTCCTAGGAACAACGGCAAAGGCAAGGGAAGCAAGGGCAAAAATGAACTATTGGGATTTCATCAAGATAAAAAGCTTTTGCACAGCAAAGGAAACAGTTAACAAAACCAAAAGACAACTGACAGAATGGGAGAAGTTATTTTCTATCTCTTGGGTTGCCCCATGACCAGTGACGCATTTAGAGTGGGATCTTGCCGCAGAATGAAGGATGATAGGAAAGGGATTAAGGTCAGATGGCAGCTTGGCTAGCTGGGAGTGGGTAAAATACTAGCAGAGTTTGGTGAATGGTAGAGCCAGGCAACTCCAGGTTGGCAGTCGGAGAGTGGAAGATGCGAAAGCATCTGTACTTGCTTGTGTCAGGAGGGAAGAATCCATGGTACCTGGGGTTTCCAGCCTGTATGTTTAGCAATATTATAGTAAGGAGTTCTACAGGTAAAGACTGTGATTCCACATACAAGATGCAGAAGTGTAATCAGACTTGAAGATGGGAGTATTCTGTGCAAAGGTGAAGCTTAAGAGATGGGAAGAAATGAGCTTGCCATTGAAGAACCCCTCCCAAGTCCTTCCCTTTGGCTTCTTTCTATTCCAAATGTATGTCCCTTGTATCCAATCACACTTCACGGTCTACCAGTCCTATCTGGTCAATTATGAAACTGTTTCATCATTTTCCTTAGAGCAGTGTTGTCGAGTACTTAGTTATGTATGGCTAATGAGCACTTGAAATGTGGTTAGTCTGAATTAAGTTGTACCGTAAGTACAAAAACTTGTAGTCTGTATGAAAAATAAGTGTTAAATAGCTCAATACTATTTAATGATTATTTGTTGAAATAATAATTTGGATATATTAAGTTAAATAAAATATATTATTAAATTAATTTTAGTTGTTTATCTTAAGAACTAGAAAACTTTAAAACACATATGTAGTTCATTATATTTATATTGGATAATACTTTCTAGAGTATTGTTTTGGCATAGTATTAAGATATAACTTCAATGTGGGATATAAAGTATTAAGACAGTTTACAAATATCTATAACTGCATCTCTCTGGGTACTGTGATTCCTTATCTTCTTCCACTAATCTATGTTATTCTGTTATGTAAATTTCACCAGTATTAAGTTTGTGGGCTTTCTTAATGACACACCCAAGCAACTCCCTAGTAAGGGTGTCAACTGCCTGGGTCATCTTTTTCTAATAAGTGCTTGACACAAACATTGTCAGGCAGCAGCTTGCTAATAAACTAACTCTCAGAAAAAGAACAAAACAAAACAGAACAAAAACAAAACCCTGATTTTCATGGTATAAATGCTTGCACAAAGGTCAATTTCATGCTACCACTATTTTATCAACTTGTTTGCCAAATTCCTGCATAGCTACCGATGCAATCTTATGAGACAGTTTGAGTAGGTTCTTAGTTTCATGTTCTTTCAAATACGAGCCATTTGCTGAGCCAAAGGATCAACTATGACTGTAGAGCAGAGCTATGCTAGAACTTTTTGCAGTGATAGAAATGTTCTATATTCTGTGCTAAGTGGCTACTGAGCACTTGAACCATGGCCAGTACAATGAAAAACTGAATTTTTAATTTAATTCAATATTAATTAAATTAAATGTAAGTAGCCTCCTGTGGCTATTGGCTGCTGTATTGAACAATTCAGGTCTGAAGATGAACATGGCAGATGGAAATTTCTTTTCTTTTCTTTTCTTTTTTTTTTTTTTTGCAAACATAGGGTATATTTGTATATCAAATCATCATGTTATAAACATTGAATATATACAGTTTCATTTTTAAATTATACCTCAACAAACCTGGAGAAAACAGAATAAGAAACTCATATAAGCCCAGTTTCCGACTTGGGTAAACAGGGCTGGGGTAAGTGGTGGGGATTGAACAGATTTGCTCCTATTGATATTTCCTTCTGGGAAAAAGAACACAGAAACTGCTCTCAATATTTTTTGTCACTGTATTATTTTTCATAAAAATCTGACAAATATTCCCTTAATTCCAATTAATATAACTTAAATTTGTGAATATAATTCCTGCAAACTCTGCCTCCATATTATAAAAGCCACAGATTTTGAAGGTTCTTAAATAAGACCTATTAAGATTCCCATAAGGAGGAGTTTCCTCATCTTGGTTGCTGAACATAAGTGCATTCCATGGTCACTAATTCTTTGAGTACCAGGAGAGAACTCAGTTATTACAGAATAATCATCTTGATTCTTCAGAAAACATTAGACTACTGGTTTGGGCCCAATGAAGAGAACCATATGGAATTTCCTGCTTTATATTCAGGTGCAGAAAAAACATGTCTTTCCCCCTGGGTAATGAGGCTCAGAACAAAAAGAAAATCTCTGCCTTATTAAGAGAAATATTTGACAATAGCTGGGGGCATATTATATTTGTCTTAATCACATAAGATTCTTCAATCTCATTCCCATTGTTTCAGATTCCAGATGAACTCACTACCTTGTCAATTAATCAGAAAGTCATTGACCAAAGAAACAAATAAGCAAGCAGACCAACAACAGAATCAGGCTTATAAACACAGAGAACAAACTGGTGGTTACTAGAGGGATCAGGAGTACAGGGATGGACAAAATGGGGGAAGGGATGTAGGAGGTAGAGGCATCCAATTATGGAATGGGTAAGTAATGAGGATTAAAGGCAGAGCATAGGGAGCACAATCAATGGTATTGTAATAGTGTAGTGTGGTAATAGATGGTAGCTACACTTGTGGGGAGTGCAGCATAATGTATAAACATACCAAATCACTATGTTGTATGCCTGAGAGTAATTTAACATTGTGTGTCAACTATACATCAATTAAAAAATAAATAAATTTCTAAAAGATATTGATCAACGAAACTTGAATTTAGATCATTGACTGTCTAAATCAGTCCTGGTTCTTGAAGCTCATTTTACTGCACTTGAGAATTCTAAGACTTAATGCTCGATCACTGTTTCTAAGTTCATCCTATGAAAAACAATATCATAATTTCTTCATGGGTTCATTAATCCCCAAATGGCAAAAATAATATATTAATAGATCAGTGGAACTTTGAATTAAATTAATAATACTAAATGTGTATACACTTAATAAAGATTTTTTTAAACTTAAATTCAATTAGCCCACATATAGAACATCATTAATTTCAGAGGTAGAGTTCAGTGATTCATCAGTTGCATAAAACACCCAGGGATAATCACATCACATCTCTTCCTTAATGCCCATCACCCAACTACCCTATCCCCCCTACCCTTTTCATCTTCTTTATCCATTCATCTCAATTGACATCTGGGCTCTTTCCACAGTTGGGCTATTGTGGACATTGTTTCTATAAAAACTGGGGTACAGGTGCCCCTTCTGATCACTACATCTCTATCTTTGAGGTAAATACTTAATAGTGTAATTCCTGGGTCCTAGAGTAGCTCTATTTTTAACTTCTTGAAGAACATCTATACTTTTTTTTCCCAGAGTGGCTCTACTAGCTTGCAATCCCACCAATAGTGTAAGAGGGTTTCCCTTTCTCTGCAGCCTCACCAACATTTGTTGTTTCTTGACATGTTAATTTTACCCATTTTGACTGGTGTGAGGTAGTATCTCACTGTGATTTTGATTTGTATTTCCCTGATGTCAAGTGATGTGGAGCTTTTCTTTTTTTTTCATGGGTCTGTTGGTGATTTGTATGTCTTCTTTGGAAAAATGTCTGTTCATGTCTTCTGCCCATTTCTTGACTGGATTTTTTTTGGGGGGGTGAGGGGTGCTGTGTTTGGTAAGTTCTTTATGTATCTTGGATGTTAAGCCTTTATCTGATATGTAATATTTGAACATCTTCTCCCATTCCAGAGGTTGTCTTTTTTTTTCTTTTTTGTTCATTTTATTTTTTGTTTTTACAAGATAAACCTTATTTATTTATTTATTTATTTATTTATTTATTTATTTTTAACATTTTATTTATTTTTTCAGCGTAACAGTATTCATTGTTTTTGCACAACACCCAGTGCTCCATGCAAAACGTGCCCTCCCTATTACCCACCACCTGTTCCCCCAACCTCCCACCCCTGACCCTTCAAAACCCTCAGGGTTTTTTTCAGAGTCCATAGTCTCTTATGGTTCGCCGCCCCTTCCAAATTTTTTTTTAATAAACATATAATGTATTTTTAACTCCAGAGGTACAGGTCTGTGAATCGCCAGAGGTTGTCTTTTAATTTTTTTGACTGTTTCCCTTGCTGCACAAAAGCTTTTTTATCTTGAGGAAGTCTCAGTCGTTCAGTTTTGCTTTTGCTTCCCTTGCCTTCGGCAACATGTCTAGCCAGAAGTTGCTGCGGCTGAGTCACAGAAGTTACTGCCTGGGTTCCCCTCTAGGATTTTGATGGATTCCTGTCTCACATTGAGGTCTTTCATCCATTCTGAATTTGTTTTTCTGTATGGTGTAATAAGATGGTCCAATTTCATTTCTCTACAAGTAGCTGAGCAATTTTCCCAACATCATTTGTTGAAGAGAGCATCCTTTTTCTATTGGATATTCTTTCCTGCTTTGTTGAAGATTGGTTGATCATAGAGTTGAGGGTCCATTTCTGGGTTTCTGGGAACAATGTCTGTTTTTGTGCCAGTACCATACTGTCTTGATGATTACAGCTTTGTAATAGAGCCTGAAGTCTGGCATTGTGATGCTACCAAGTTTGGTTTTCTTTTTCAACATTCCTCTGGCTATTCTAAGTCTTTTCTGGTTACATACAAATTTTAGAATTATTTGTTTCAGCTATGTGAAAAATGTCAATGGTATTTTGTCAGGGATTGCATTGAAAGTGTAGATTGCTCTGGGTATCATAGACAGTCTAACAATAACTGTTCTTCTAATTCATAAGCATGGAACATTTAGCCATTTCTTTGTGTTTTTTAAAATTTCTATCATGTGTGTTCTATAGTTTTTAGAGTATAGGGGCGCCTGGGTGGCTCAGTGGTTAAAGCCGCTGCCTTCGGCTCAGGTCATGATCTCAGGGTCCTGGGATCGAGTCCCGCATCGGGCTCTCTGCTCAGCAGCAAGCCTGCTTCCCTCTCTCTCTGCCTGCCTCTCTGCCTGCCTCTCTGCCTGCCTCTCTGCCTACTTGTGATCTCTCTCTGTCAAATAAGTAAATAAAAAAAAAAAATCTCTATAGTTTTTAGAGTATAGATTCTTTACCTCTTTGGTTAGATTTATTACTAGGTATCTTATTTTTTATTTATTTATTTATTTTCAGCGTAACAGTATTCATTGTTTTTGCACCACACCCAGTGCTCCATGCAATACGTGCCCTCTCTATTACCCACCACCTAGTTCCCCAACCTCCCACCCCCCGCCCCTTCAAAACCCTCTGGTTGTTTTTCAGAGTCCATAGTCTCTCATGGTTCATCTCCCCTTCCATTTTCCCTCAACTCCCTTCTCCTCTCCATCTCCCCATATCCTCCCCATGTTCTTTGTTATGCTCCACAAATAAGTGAAACCATATGATACTTGACTCTCTCTGCTTGACTTATTTCACTCAGCATAATCTCTTCCAGTCCCCACCATGTTGCTACAAAAGTTGGGTATTCATCCTTTCTGATAGAGGCATAATACTCCATTGTGTATATGTACCACATTTTCCTTATCCATTCGTCCATTGAAGGGCATCTTGGTTCTTTCCACAGTTTGGCGACCGTGGCCATTGCTACTATAAACATTGGGGTACAGATGGCTCTTCTTTTCTCTACATCTGTATCTTTGGGGTAAATACCCAGCAGTGCAATTGCAGGGTCATAGGGAAGCTCTATTTTTAATTTCTTGAGGAATCTCCACACTGTTCTCCAAAGTGGCTGCACTAACTTGCATTCCCACCAACAGTCTAAGAGGGTTCCCCATTCTCCACAACCTCTCCAACACACGTTGTTTCCTGTCTTGCTAATTTTGGCCACTCTAACTGGTGTAAGGTGATATCTCAATGTGGTTTTAATTTGAATCTCCCTGATGGCTAGTGATGATGAGCATTTTTTCAAGCGTCTGATAGCCATTTGTATGTCTTCATTGGAGAAGTGTCTGTTCATATCTTCTGCCCATTTTTTGATATGATTATCTGTTTTGTGTGTGTGGAGTTTGAGGAGTTCTTTATAGATCCTGGATATCAACCGACAGGTATCTTGTTTTTTTAAATGCATTGTTAATTGGATCAATTCCTTAATTACTCTTTCTTCTGTCTCATTGTTAGTGTATAGAATTGCAAGTTATTTCTGTGCATTGATTTTATATCCTGCCACATTGCTGAATTCCTGTATGAGTTCTAGCAATTTTGGGGTGGAGTTTTTTGGGTTTTCCACATAGAATATCATGTAACCTGCGAAGAATGAGAATTTGACTACTTCTTTGCCAATTTGAATGCTTTTTATTGTCTTTCTTATCTAATTGCTGAGGATAGGATGTCTAGTACTATGTTGAACAACAGTGGTGAGACTGGGTATCCCTGTTGTGTACCTGACCTTAGGAGAAACGCTCTCAGTTTTTCCCCAATAAGAATGATATTTGCTGCGGATTTTTCATATATGGCTTGTATGATACTGAGGTATGTTCCCTCTATCCCTACACTGTGGAGAGTTTTAATCAAGAAAGGATGCTGTATTTTGTCAAATGCTTTTTCTGTATCAATTGAGAGGATGATTAGGGTTCTTGTCTTTTCTTTTATTAATATGATGTATCATTTTGATTAATTTGTGGATGCTGAACCACCCTTGCCACCCACGTATAAATCCCATCTGGTCATAGTGAATAATCTTTTAATGTACTGTTAGATCTAATTGACTAGTATCTTGGTGAGTATTTTGACATCCATGTTCATTAGGGTATTTTCTATAATTCTCCTTTTTGATGGGATCTTTGCCTTGTTTTGGGATCAAGGTAATGCTGGCTTCATAGAACAAATTTGGAAGTTTTCCTTCCCTTTCTATTTTTTAAATCAGTTTCAGTAGATCAGTATTATTTCTTCTTTAAATGTTTGGTAGAACTCCCCTGGAAAGTCATCTGGCCCTGGACTCTTGTTTTTTGTTTTTGTTTTTTGTTTTTGAGAGGTTTTTTATTTCTGCTTCAATTTCCTTGCTGATTATTCATCTATTCATACTTTCTATCTCTTCCTCTTTCAGTTTTGGTAGTTAATAAGTTCCCAGGAATGTCTGTATTTCTTCCAGATTGCCCAATTTGTTGGCATATAGTTGCTCATAATATGTTCTGAAGACTGTTAGTATTTCCTTGGCATTCACTGTGATCTCTCCTCTTTCATTCATGATTTTATTAGTTTGGGTCCTTTCTCTCTCTCTCTCTCTTTGGTAAGTCTGGCTAGGGTTTTATCAATGTTATTAATTCTTTCAGAGGACCAGCTACTAGTTTTGTTGATCTGTTCTACTAATTTTTGGTGCCTATTTCATTGATTTCTGATCTAATCTTTATTATTTCTCATCTTCTGCTTGATTCAGTCTCTATTTGCTGCTCTTTCTCCAGCTCTTTTAGGTGTAAGGTTAGCTTGTGTATTTGAGACTTTACTAGTTTCTTGTGAGAGGCCTGTATTGTTATTAATTGGTTTATATAATTGACTTCTCCAAAATTAGAAGAATAAATATTTACAATTTTTAGATTTTCTTGTTGGATAGACCCTTTAAGTATGATATAGTGTCCCTCTTTATCTCTTATTACAGTCTTTGATTTAAAATCTAATTTGTTTGATATAAAGATGGCTACCCCAGCTTTCTTTTGGTGTCCATTAGCATGATAAATTGTTCTCCACCCCCTCACTTTCAATCTGGAGATGTCTTTGGGTCTAAAATAAGTCTCTGGTAGACAGCATATTGATGGGTCTCACTTTTTCATCCAATCTGGTCCCTGTGCCTTTTGATTGGAGTATTTAACCAATTTATATTCAGAATAACTATTGAAAGATATGAACTTAGTGTCATTTTATTACCTGTAAAGTCACTGTTTCTGTATATTGTCTTTTCCTTTCTGGTCTATGTTACTTTTGGGCTCTCTCTTTGCTTAAAGCATCCCCTTTAATATTTCTTGCAGGGCTGGTTTAGTGATCACAAAATCTTTTATTTTCTGTTTGTCCTGAAAGTTCTTCATTCTGAACTTTCCATTCTGAATGACAGCCTTGTTGGATCACTTATTCTTGGCTGCATGCTTTTCTCATTTAGTACTCTGCATATATCATGCCAGTCCTTTCTGGCCTGCTGGTTATCTATGGATATGTCTGTTTCCAATCCAATGTTCCTACCCTTGCACATTAAGGACCTCTTGTGGTTGAGCTGCTTTCAGGATTTTTATCTTTTTCTGAAACATGCAAACTTCACTATCATATGCCAGGGTGTTGATCTATATTTATTGATTCTCAGCTATGATTTCCTCAAATATACCTTTTGTCCCCTTCTCTCTTTGTTCTCCCTCTTGGACCCCAATAATTCTAATGTTGTTTAACTATATCAAATATCACTGATTTCTCAAAGCTTCCTGCCATGATCCATTAGTTGTTTTTCTCTCTTTCCCTCTGCTTCCTTCCTTCTCATCATCTTGTCTTCTATGTGACTGACTCTCTCTTTTGCCTCATTTACCCTCATTGTTAGAGTGACCATTTTAGACTGTACCTTAGTTAAAGCATTTTTAATTTTAGCCTGATTAGATTTTATTTCTCCACGAAGGGATTCTCTAGTGTCTTTTATGCTTTTTTAAAACCCATCTCATAACTTTATAATCATTATTCTGAATTCTATGTCTGACATTTTACTTATATCCATATTGATTAGATCTGTGGCAGAGAGTATCACTTGTGGTTCTGTCTTTTGTGATGAATTTCTCCTAGTCACTGTCCAGAGAAGAATAGATGAATGAGAGAACAAAATAAAAAATATTAACCATGACTCAAATTAAATACACACTAGACAAAACCAAAGCAGTCAGAAAGCTAAAAAGAAAACAAAACAAAACAAAAACAAAGAGAAAAAAAGAGAGAGACTATAATCTTAGAGGTGGACAAAATGGGGTGATCCTCTTGGTCTGGGATTATTTTGATCTGTTCATCAAAAGAGACTAAATCCCAAAATTGCAAAGAAAGAAAAACTTTATATATATATATATATATATATATATATATATATATATATATACAAAAATAAACTTGAATAGAGTGAAAGAAAGCCAAAACTGGAGAATGTATCTATAAATATAAATTAAAATGCATGTTTAAAAAGTATCAAAAACAGGAAGTGGATAACATAAAAAACCATTTGAAAAGGAAAGAAAAGGAAAATTTTAAACTGAAAGACTAAAAACTTGTGAAAAAAAGTCCTCAAATTCTATATACTATTTTCCTGTAGTGCAGGAGTTTTTCAGTTCTGTGTGATCCATAAACTTGGTATTTGCCAGAAGATCCTGCTGATCTTCTGGAGGAGGGACCTGTTGCACTGCTTCTCAGGCATCTTTGCCTTGGGGCTGGGCTCAGTGTAAGCTGCTTCAGGTTGCTCTATATCGCTCTTGTTCCCTAAAGGCTTTTTGTGCCACTTTAGAGGATGAAGAAAAATGGCAATGCCCCAATCTTAGCCCCATACTAAATGATCGGCTCCCCCATTCTTCAGTGCACCTTCATGGAAAAAGAATCAATCCCTTTTGTGTGCAACAAACACAGACACCTGCAGTCCAAACCTGCACCAATCTTCCAAGTGGAGGGAGAGGGTATTACTGTGGCGCACTGCTTTCCAGGCCTCTGCTCCAGTAGTGTTTGGCCAAACATGTGCACACCTTGCATCTCCTCCGTGGGGAAGGATCAGGGTCCTGTAGCAGTTTTGCTGCTTCCTGGGCCCCTGCTTGGAAAGCAGTTTTGTCTCATGCAGGGGTTCATGGTTTATGGCAACACCTAGCTGAGAGGAAACTCTGGGTTTCACTAATTGTGGCTAGCTTCCCTGCTCCAGTGTTTTGGAACTCTGCCCCATTCAGGCACTGCCATTCTTTCTGAGATCCTGGGGATCCTGAGACCATTCTGTCCCAGGTAGAATTCTCCCCTACTTAACCACCTGAGCACCTCTCAAGCAGAAACATCCCTCATAGAAACAGAGTTCTAAATGTTCCAATTTTGTGTTCTGCTGCTATATCACTTCCCTTTGCTGGCCTCCAGAGTCTCCTTCCCCCTGTCCTTTATCATATTATATATTCCCTCAGATTCACTTCTCCACAACTCCTACCTTGCAAAAAGTGGTCAATTTTCTATCTATAGAATTGTAGCAATCCCTTTCTTAGGTGCCAGGTTGAATTCACAAGTGTTCAGAATGATTAGATAGATATCTAGCTGAATTCAAGGGACCAGATGAAAAGAGGGTCCCCTACTTTTCTACCATCTTCCCTTCTCCTACTTAATAAAGATTTTTTAAATGGGATATATCATGATTTTTTTATATTCTGAAAAAAATTATTTACAAAAGCAAATCTCAGATTTAAACACTGGAGAATTCTGATTATTTCTCCTTAGGAACAGAAAGGCAGAACACATATTAATTTAAAGTTGACCTCAAAAGGCAAGCACGGTAGTTTCAGTAATAGGTATACTTAAGCATTGCATTTGTTGAAAAACATG
Source organism: Meles meles (assembly GCF_922984935.1). Classification (NCBI taxonomy): domain Eukaryota; kingdom Metazoa; phylum Chordata; class Mammalia; order Carnivora; family Mustelidae; genus Meles; species Meles meles. The sequence continues at coordinate 97,271,019 of NC_060066.1, forward strand.
CAGATTCCAGGATGCTGGGTCCAGTAATCTGTATTTGAACAAGCACCCCAAGCAATTTTTAGTCTAGTTGTTGAAAACCCTTTGAAACCTGAGAATCTTGTAAACCACCCTAACTATTAGCAGTAGCTATTTGTCTACCCAAAGAGTACATATGTACATTCAATTGCTTAACTTCTAAGTCCAAACACTTTTCAATAAAAAGTATTTAATAGACTTCATAATGCAGATAATTCTGGACAGTTATTACTTGGTAATGTAAAATAAATTTTGGTGCTCAAGGCCAGAACTCACAGGACTTTGTTTACTTGAAATAAAAGTCAATGATCTGTGAAGAGCCCTAGTTGCTGGTCAATACAAGGACAGGATGAAGTTATAAATTCAATAATTAGTTCATTCCTTCCATCACTCCTATTTCTCACTACGAGCAAAAACTGTTGCTAAAGAAATGAGCTTAAAAAGTGTCTCATTCTCTCCCTAGTAACTCTATGTGAATAGAGCTGAAATAAGACACCTTATCATTAAAATCTAAGATGTCCAGTGACTCAGACCCCTGGCCATGAGGACAGATGATTTTCCAGGTGCTATAGGACTAATTTGAGTTAAAAATATAATTTAACTTAAAATAGTTATTTGGACTGAAGGTTGCAGAAAGGGAGATGGGCTGGGAAAATGGGGTAACTGGTTGATGGGCATTGAGGAGGACAGATTTGTAATGAGCACTGGGTGTTTAATGAATCACTGAACAGCACACCAAAAACTAATGATGTACTATATTTTGACTAATTGAATTTAAATAAAATAAAATAGTTATCTGGAGTCATGAAGACAGCTTCTTTAAAATGTTCAAGAAATAAGAGGGAAAGTAGAAAGCATGAGAGCAAGTCTTAGGAAACAAGGACCAAGGACTGAACACTAGGAAATCTAAACAAAGCTGTATTTGCAGGTTACATTTGTACCTATGGCAACAATTTACCCAGATCACTACCATACTTGTATTGCTTTCATTGCTGAAAGGACTTGAAACTTGTGCATTCTTAGATATTTAAATATTTCTGGATAGTTGTATCTTGTCAAATTATTTTAATTCTTTCCTTTAAGAACTGTTTGTTAAAGGGCATGAATTATCCCTAAAAGTAACTTCCAAAAATGTTCAATAGGGGAAAATCCCTACCATTTCCCTTAGAAATCCTTTGTGCTTATGAGAAATTACTATTGATTTTATTAACCTCTATACAACTTGTTGCTTTAGTATCCAAGAACAGTTTTGCTGAAGCGAGTATTTTAAAACCATGCAAAGAAATGTGGTGCCACTGGCCTCCAGATCAACTCGCTCCCCTACAAAACATTTGTGCAGAGTTCAAGAAATTTCAAGCCTTTCTGATCAAAACCACAGTACAAGAATTTAATCCCTTCCTGATTGTAATTCCCAGTTTAAAGGCTGTTGGTTTAACTGAAGTTTTAATGAACTGTTAAAAAGAGTCTTTTGAATCTTAACAATATACTGAAAATTCTAATGTGATTCCATTGTTGAAGCACAGAGAGCTTGATTATTCTTAAGATAAAGTGAGTCCTTCCACTTTTGGTCCATTCAGTGAAATAAATGAAAATAAACTTAGTTAATATACCCAAACAAATTCGCTATCTATTATTAACTACTAACTGACCTATTAAATTCTGCTCAGCCCCATTCAAAGAACCAATTCACTGTGAATATCATGTTTCCATTAATAATCTGCCATTTACTTAGAATATAAAGATTTTGATGAGCTATAAATTAAACAGAAATCATTAAGAATTCTATAATAGATTTTTGGTTAACAGTTATTAACACTAATATTTATTATTATATGAGAAGTTCTAGTTACAAAGGACTCTTCCAAAAATACATAAATTACTTCAGATTTCTGGTCCAGGGTGTAAGGAGCTTACAAGTGTCATTTCATGTAGCAATAAGCAAAAAGCTAAACAAACTGAAAAATAAACACTTTTTGGATCTATTAGAGAGTTCATATGACAAACTACTGCCCCAGAAATTAGAAAGACAAAAAGGCAGATGCAGGGAATCACAATTTACCAAAACAGAAACTTATGAACAGAAATCCCTGGGAACCAGTGCCAGGGGAAGCAAACCTGAACTGTAATGGATAAATTGCTGGAAGCTCAGTGTACACAAGCCTGGAAGTCCGGAGTTCCAGGCATGTAAAAGCAAGCCAATGCTTTTGTGAGTTTTACCTCTAGGAGCTCTACCAGGTTTTCACAGTAAAGATCTGAAAAAAATCCTCATCCACATTACTAAAGGCCTATTTAGAGGTGTAAATCATGTTTACCTTTCAACAAAAAATTACAAAGCATACTAAAAGGCAAAAAAAAAAAAAAAAAACAGTTTAAAGAACTTCAAAAACATCAGAACCAAAATCAGTTACAGCAGGAATGTTGAAATTGTCAGACTGAAAAATTTTTAATCCTATGATTACAATCCTAAGGTCTTTAATAGGAAAGTAGACAATAAGCAAGAAAAGATGCATAAGTAGAAATGGAAATTCTATGAAATAATAAAAAAGAAATATTAGAGATTAAAAAGTGTATCAAAAATAAAGAATGCCTTTGATGGTCTTAGTAAACTAGACTCAGCTGAGGGAAGAATCACTAAGCTTAAAGATATATCAATAGACACTTTCAAAACCAGAAAAGGGACTGGGGCACCTGGATGGTTCAGTGGGTTAAACCTCTGCCTTTGGCTCGGTCATGATCTCATGGTCCTGGGATCGAGCCCTGCATCAGGCTCTCTGCTCAGTGGGGAGCCTGCTTCCTCCTTTCTCTCTCTCTGCCTTCCTTTCCATCTACTTGAGACCTCTGTCTGTCAAATAAATAAATAAAATATTTTTTTTAAGAAAAGGGGACTGGAAAATATAAACAGAAAATACAGGGGGTGCCTGAGTGGCTCAGTTGGTTAAGCATCTGATTCTCGATTTTGGCTTTGGTCATGATCTCAGGGTCCTGAGACTGAGCCCCAAGTCAGGCTCATCCTGGGCTTGGACTCTGCTTAAGATTCTCCCTCTTCCTCTATCTCCTTCACCACTCCCACTGTGTCTCTCTCCTTCTGTAAAAAACAAAAACAAAAACAAACCCAAAAAACAGAAAATCCAAGAACTGTGTGACAACTAAAAAGATGAAATCTACCTTTAGTGGGAATGTATGAAGAGAAGAGAGAAAAGAGAAAAATAAATATTTGAGTAATAATGACTGAGATTGCTTCCAAATTAATGCTAGACAACAATTCATGGGATCAAGAAGCTAAGAGAGTTCAGAGAACACCAAGTAGGATGAATGCCAAAACAAAACAAACAAACAAATAAAAAAACAAGCAAACTTCACCTAGGCATACCATATTCAAACTTTGGAAAATCAAAGGTAAACAAAAAGTCTTGAAAGAAATCAGTGGAAAAACACATGTTACCTATAGAATAGCAAAAGTAAGTTTACATCTAACTTCTCCCCAGAAATCATTCAAGCAAGAAAAGGGTGGAACAAAATAATTAAAGTATTGAGAGAAAACATCCACCAATCTAGAATTATAAACCCTGAAAAATTATCCTTTGAAAGTGAAGGAGAAATACTTTCTGAAAAAATAAAAATTGAAAAAAAAAACTTGATGCCAGTAGACCCACCTTACAAGAAATGTTAAGAGAAGTTTTTTAGACAGATGGAAACTATACAAAAATATAATATATTTAGAAATATTAAGGAAAATATAAACATAAATTTATAAGTAAGAAATTTAGATCTACATAAAGAAAGGAAAAACTTCAGAAAAGGAATAAGTAAAAGTAAATAAAAGCTTTACTTTTTCATAATTCATCTAACAGATTATAATTTATTCAAAATAGCAATAACAATTTCATATTTGGTTATATGTAATGATCAAGTGGGTTTCATCTCATGTATTCAAGGCTGGGTTTAGTTGAAAATAAATTAATTCAACAAATCAACAGGTTAAAGAAGAAAAACTACATGATCATATCAATAGATTTTTAAAAAGCAGATAACAAATCCAACATCCATTCTGATACAAATTTTGAGCAAACTAGCAATAGAAGGGAACTGTCTCAATTTGATAAAGAACATCAACAAAAAACCTACAATTAACATCATGCAAAGTGGTAAGAAACTTGAGGCTTTGCCACTAAGATCAGGTATAAGGTAAGGATTTCACCTCTCACCACTACTTTTCAACATCATCTAGAAGTTCTACCTATTGCAAATGGATAAGAAAAGCAAATGCAGCATCCCTTCCTGATTAAAACTCTTCAAAGTATAGGGATAGAGGGAACATTTCTCAAACTCATAAAATCTATCTGTGAAAAACCCTCAGCAAATATCATTCTCAATGGGGAAAAACTGACAGCCTTCCCATTGACATCAGGAAGACAACAAGGATGCCCACACTTGCCACAGTTGTTCAACATAATACTAGAAGTCCTAGCAACAGTAATCAGAAAACTAAAAGAAATAAAATGTATTCAAATTGTCAAAGAAGTCAAACTCTCTCTCGTTGCAGATGACATGATAGTTTATATGGAAAACCCAAAAGATTCCACCCCCAAACTACTAGAACTCATACAGCAATTCAGTAGTGTGGCAGAATACAAAATCAATGCACAGACAATATATGTCTTATATACTAGCAATGAAAATATACAAGGGGAAATTAGAGAAGCAATTCCATTTACGATAGCAACAAGAACCATAAGATACCTTGGAATAAACCTAACCAAAGAGATAAAGGATCTGTACTTGAGGAACTGCAGAACATTCATGAAAGAAATTGAAGATGACACAAAAAGATGGAAAAGCATTCTATGCTCATGGATTGGAAGAGTAAACATTGTTAAAATGTCTAAACTGTCCAGAACAATCTATACTTTCAATTCCATCCCAATCAAAATTCCACTGGCATTCTTCAAAGTGCTAGAACAAACAATCCTAAAATTTGTATGGAACCAGAAAAGACCCCAAATCGCTACCCAAATGTACAAAAAGAAAAACAAAGCTGGGGGCATCATGCTTCCTGATTTCAAGGTTTCCTACAAAGCTGTGATCACCAAGACAGCATGGTACAGGCACAAAAACAGACACATAGACCAATGGAACAGAGTAGAGAGTCCAGATATGGACCCTCAACTCTATGGTCAAATAATCTTCAACAAAGAAGAAAAAATATCCAGTGGAAAAAAGACAGTCTCTTCAATAAATGGTGCTGGGACAATTGGACAGCTATGTATAGAAGAATGAAACTGGACCATTCTCTCACACCATACACAAAGACAAACTCAAAATGGAGGAAAGACCTCAACATGAGGCAGGAATCTATCAAAATCCTAGAGGAGAACGTAGGCAGTAACCTCTTCAATATCAGCCACAGCAACTTCTTTCAAGGTACGTCTCGCAAGGCAAAGGAAACAAAAGTGAAAATGAACTTTTGAGACTTCATCAAGATCAAAATCTTCTGCACAGCAAAGGAAACAGTCAACAAAACAAAGAGGCAACCCACAGATGGGAGAAGATATTCCCAAGTGACACTACAGGCAAAAGGCTGATATCCAAGATCTATAAAGAATTTCTCAAGCTCAACACTCAAGAAACAGATAATCATGTCAGAAAGTGGGCAGAAGACATGAGCAGACACTTCTCCAAAGAAGGCATACAAATGGCTAAGAGACACATGAAAAAATGTTCATCATCACTAGTCGTCAGGGAAATTAAAATCAAAACCACATTGAGATACCACCTTACACCAGTAGAATGGCCAAAATTAATAAGACAGTAAACAACAAGTGTTGGAGAGGATGTGGAGAAAGGGGAACCCTCTTTGGTGGGAATGCAAGATGGTGGAGCCACTTTGGAAAACAGTGTGGAGATTCCTTAAGAAATTAAAAACAGAGCTTTCCTATGACCCTGCAATTGCACTGCTGGATATTTACCCCAAAGATACAGATGTAGTGAAAAGAAGGGCCATCTGTACTCCAATGTTAATAAGAGCAATATCTACAATCACCAAACTGTGGAAAGAGCCAAGATGCCCTTCAACAGATAAATGGATAAAAAAGATATGGTCCATATATACAATGGAATACTGTGCCTCCATCAAAAAGGATGAAAACCCAACTTTGTATCAATATCAATTGATGGATGGACCGGAGGAGATCATGCTGAATGAAATATGTCAAGCAGAGAAAGTAAATTATCATATGGTTTCACTTGTGAAACAAAAGGAATAACATGGAGGACATTAGAAGGAAAGAAAAAGTGAATTAGTGGAAATCGGAGGGAGAGATGAACCATGAGAAACTGTGGACTCTCAGAAACAAACTGAGGGTTTTGGAAGGGTGGAGGGTGGGGGATGAGTGAGCCTGATGGTGGGTATTAAGGAGGGCATATAGTGCATGGTGTGGTGTCTAAACAATGAATCTTGGAACACTGAAAAAAAGAAATTAAGATGTTAAGAAAAAAAAGAAATGGAAATACAAGGTATACAGATTGGGCAGGGAGAAATAAAACTTATTTTGTTCATAGATGACATTATTGTCTATGTAGAAAATCTGAAAGAATCAACAAAGCAACTCTGGAACTAATAAGTGATTATAACAAGGCTGCAGGATATAAAGTTAATATACAAAAGTTGATCATTTTCTTATACGTCAGCAATGACAAGTAGAATTTGAAATTAAAAACATTTTAGCATTTATATTGGTAACCCCAAAATGAAATTCTTAGATAAAAATCAACAAAATATGTATAAGTTCTGTGTGAGGAAACTACAAAAGAAGAACTAAATCAATGGAGAGATATTTCATGCTCATGAATAGGAAGACTCAATGTTTACAAGTTACTAGTTCTTCCTGTCTTGATCTACAGCCTTAATGACATTCTAATCATAATCCCAGCAAGTTATTTTGTGGATATCAACAAATTGAGTTTAAAGTTAATCTGGTGGGGTAAATGACCCAGAATAGCCAACACAATATTGAAGAAGAACAGTTATGGGACTGATACTATCTGATTTGAATACTCACTGTAAAGCTACAGTGATCAAGACAGTATGGTATTGATGAAAGAACAGAGAAATATTTACATATAAAATCCAGTGCTCCATGCAATACGTGCCCTCCTTAATATTACTAAGTAATATTCCATTGTATATATGGACCACATCTTCTTTTTTTTTTTTTTTTTTTTTTTTTTCCCTTTTTATTTATTTATTTTTTTCAGCGTAACAGTATTCATTCTTTTTGCACAACACCCAGTGCTCCATGCAAAACGTGCCCTCCCCATCACCCACCACCTGTTCCCCCAACCTCCCACCCCTGACCCTTCAAAACCCTCAGGTTGTTTTTCAGAGTCCATAGTCTCTTATGGTTCGCCTCCCCTCCCCAATGTCCATAGCCCGCTCCCCCTCTCCCAATCCCACCTCCCCCCAGCAACCCCCAGTTTGTTTTGTGAGATTAAGAGTCATTTATGGTTTGTCTCCCTCCCAATCCCATCTTGTTTCATTTATTCTTCTCCTATCCCCCTACCCCCCCATGTTGCTTCTCCATGTCCTCATATCAGGGAGATCATATGATAGTTGTCTTTCTCCGATTGACTTATTTCACTAAGCATGATACGCTCTAGTTCCATCCACGTCGTCGCAAATGGCAAGATTTCATTTCTTTTGATGGCTGCATAGTATTCCATTGTGTATATATACCACATCTTCTTGATCCATTCATCTGTTGATGGACATCTAGGTTCTTTCCATAGTCTGGCTATTGTAGACATTGCTGCTATAAACATTCGGGTACACGTGCCCCTTCGGATCACTATGTTTGTATCTTTAGGGTAAATACCCAGTAGTGCAATTGCTGGGTCATAGGGTAGTTCTATTTTCAACATTTTGAGGAACCTCCATGCTGTTTTCCAGAGTGGTTGAACCAGCTTGCATTCCCACCAACAGTGGAGGAGGGTTCCCCTTTCTCCACATCCTCTCCAGCATCTGTCATTTCCTGACTTGTTAATTTTAGCCATTCTGACTGGTGTGAGGTGATATCTCATTGTGGTTTTGATTTGTATTTCCCTGATGCCGAGTGACGTGGAGCACTTTTTCATGTGTCTGTTGGCCATCTGGATGTCTTCTTTGCAGAAATGTCTGTTCATGTCCTCTGCCCATTTCTTGATTGGATTGTTTGTTCTTTGGGTGTTGAGTTTGCTAAGTTCCTTATAGATTTTGGATACTAGCCCTTTATCTGATATGTCGTTTGCAAATATCTTCTCCCATTCTGTCAGCTGTCTTTTGGTTTTGTTAACTGTTTCCTTTGCTGTGCAAAAGCTTTTGATCTTGATGAAATCCCAATAGTTCATTTTCGCCCTTGCTTCCCTTGCCTTTGCCGTTGTTCCTAGGAAGATGTTGCTGCGGCTGAGGTCGAAGAGGTTGCTGCCTGCGTTCTCCTCAAGGATTTTGATGGATTCCTTTCTCACATTGAGGTCCTTCATCCATTTGGAGTCTATTTTCGTGTGTGGTGTAAGGAAGTGGTCCAATTTCATTTTTCTGCATGTGGCTGTCCAATTTTCCCAGCACCATTTATTGAAGAGGCTGTCTTTTTTCCATTGGACATTCTTTCCTGCTTTGTCGAAGATTAGTTGACCATAGAGTTGAGGGTCGATTTCTGGGCTCTCTATTCTGTTCCACTGGTCTATGTGTCTGTTTTTGTGCCAGTACCATGCTGTCTTGATGATGACAGCTTTGTAATAGAGCTTGAAGTCCGGAATTGTGATGCCACCAACTTTGGCTTTGGGTCACAAATCAGGTCTCAACCGGTATCAAAAGATTAGGATTATTCCCTGCATATTTTCAGACCACAATGCTCTGAAGCTAGAACTCAATCACAAGACGAAAGCTGGAAAGAACCCAAATACATGGAGACTAAACAGCATCCTTCTAAAGAATGAATGGGTCAACCAGGAAATTAAAGAAGAATTGAAAAAATTCATGGAAACAAATGATAATGAAAACACAACAGTCCAAAATCTGTGGGACACAGCAAAGGCAGTCCTGAGAGGAAAATATATAGCGGTACAAGCCTTTCTCAAGAAACAAGAAAGGTCTCAAGTACACAACCTAACCCTACGCGTAAAGGAGCTGGAGAAAGAACAAGAAAGAAACCCTAAACCCAGCAGGAGAAGAGAAATCATAAAGATCAGAGCAGAAATCAATGAAATAGAAACCAAAAAAACAATAGAAAAAATCAATGAAACTAGGAGCTGGTTCTTTGAAAGAATCAATAGGATTGATAAACCCCTGGCCAGACTCATCAAAAAGAAAAGAGAAAGGACCCAAATCAATAAAATCATGAATGAAAGAGGAGAGATCACAACTAACACCAAAGAAATACAGACAATTATAAGAACATACTATGAGCAACTCTACGCCAACAAATTGGCCAATCTGGAAGAAATGGATGCATTCCTAGAGACATATAAACTACCACAACTGAACCAGGAAGAAATAGAAAACCTGAACAGGCCCATAACCAGTAAGGAGATTGAAACAGTCATCAAAAATCTCCAAACAAACAAAAGCCCAGGGCCAGACGGCTTCCCAGGGGAATTCTACCAAACATTTAAAGAAGAACTCATTCCTATTCTCCTGAAACTGTTCCAAAAAATAGAAATGGAAGGAAAACTTCCAAACTCATTCTATGAGGCCAGCATCACCTTGATCCCAAAACCAGACAAGGATCCCACCAAAAAAGAGAACTACAGACCAATATCCTTGATGAACACAGACGCAAAAATTCTCGCCAAAATACTAGCCAATAGGATTCAACAGTACATTAAAAGGATTATTCACCACGATCAAGTGGGATTTATTCCAGGGCTGCAGGGTTGGTTCAACATCCGCAAATCAATCAATGTGATAGAACACATTAATAAAAGAAAGAACAAGAACCATATGATACTCTCAATAGATGCTGAAAAAGCATTTGACAAAGTACAGCATCCCTTCCTGATCAAAACTCTTCAAAGTGTAGGGATAGAGGGCACATACCTCAATATTATCAAAGCCATCTATGAAAAACCCACTGCAAATATCATTCTCAATGGAGAAAAACTGAAAGCTTTTCCATTAAGGTCAGGAACACGGCAGGGATGTCCATTATCACCACTGCTATTCAACATAGTACTAGAAGTCCTAGCCTCAGCAATCAGACAACAAAAAGAAATTAAAGGCATCCAAATTGGTAAAGAAGAAGTCAAACTATCACTCTTCGCAGATGATATGATACTATATGTGGAAAACCCAAAAGACTCCACTCCAAAACTGCTAGAACTTGTCCAGGAATTCAGTAAAGTGTCAGGATATAAAATCAATGCACAGAAATCAGTTGCATTTCTGTACACCAACAACAAGACTGAAGAAAGAGAAATTAAGGAGTCAATCCCATTCACAATTGTACCCAAAACTATAGGATACCTAGGAATAAACCTAACCAAAGAGACTAAGAATCTATACACAGAAAATTATAAAGTACTCATGAAAGAAATTGAGGAAGACACAAAAAAATGGAAAAATGTTCCATGCTCCTGGATTGGAAGAATAAATATTGTGAAAATGTCTATGCTACCTAAAGCAATCTACACATTTAATGCAATCCCTATCAAAATACCATCCATTTTTTTCAAAGAAATGGAACAAATAATCCTAAAATTTATATGGAACCAGAAAAGACCTCGAATAGCCAAAGGAATATTGATGGACCACATCTTCTTTATCCATTTGTCTGTTGAAGGGCATCTCAGCTTTTTCCACAGTTTGGCTATTGTGGTTATTGCTGCTATGAGCAGTAGGGTATATATGGCACTTCTTTTCACTACATCTGTATCTTTGGGGTAAATAATGAATCTTGGAACACTACATCAAAAGCTAATGATGACCTTGACCTCCGTTAAAAAAAAAAAAAACAACTAATGATGTACTGTATGGTGACTAACATAACATAACATACATACATACATACATACATACAAAAAGGAAGGTCAAAAAAATAGAGAAATAAATTAATGGAACAGAAGAGAAAGCCCCAAAATAGAACAGTATATAGTCAACTGATTTTGGACAAAGGAGCTAAAGTAACAAAGGAAGTGTTTTCAACAAGGTGCTGGGACAAGTGAATCTACATGCAAAAAAAAAAAAAAAAAAAAATCTAGATACACACCTTACCACCTTCACAAAAATGAACTCAAAATAAATCATAAACCTAAATGTAAAATCCAAAATGATAAAACTCCTAGAAGATAACATAGAAGAAACTGTAGATGACCTTGGATATTGCAGTTACTTCTTAGACACAATAAGAAAGGTAATATCCCTAAAGGAAATCATTGATAATTTGGACTTCGTTAAAGTTTAAGTTTTCTAAAAAAAAAAAAAAAAAAAAAAGTTCAAGTTTTCTGTTCAGTGATAGACAGTGTCAAGAGAATAAGAAGAAAAGCCACAGACTGGCTGACAGATTTGCAAAAGGGATATCTAATAAAAGACTGTTACCCAAGTAGGCAAAGAACTCTTAAAACTCGGCAATAAAAAAATAAACAACTCGGGGCGCCTGGGTGGCTCAGTGGGTTAAAGCCTCTGCCTTCAGCTCGGGTCATGATCCCAGGGTCCTGGGATCGAGCCCCACATGGGGCTCTCTGCTCCACGGGGAGCCTGCTTTCTCCTCTCTCTCTGCCTACTTGTGATCTCTGTCAAATAAATAAATAAAATCTTAAAAAAAAAAAAGAAAATAAACAACTCGATTAAAATGTGCCAAAGACCTTAACAGACACTTCACAAAAGCATATATACAGATGGCAAATAAGCATATGAAAATATGCTCCTCTTCATATGTCATGAGGAAAGTGCAAATTGAAAAAACAACAAGATACCACTTCACACCTAATGGTGAAAATCCCACATGCTGATTAACACTGGATGCTGGTGAGGATGTGGAGCAATTGAATTCCTCATTCATTGCTGGAAGGCATGAAAAATGGTCCAGTCACTTTGGAAGACAGTTTGGAATTTTCTTACAAAACTAAACCTACTCTTACCATATGTTCCAGCATTTGCACTCTTGGTTTTTACCCAAATGAACTGAAAATGTATGTCTACACAAAAACCTGCACATAGATGTTTATAGCAGCTTTATTTGTAATTGCTAACACTTGGAAGTAACTGAGATGTCCTTCAGTAGTTGAATGGATAATTCACTGTGGTATATCAAGACAATGTAATATTATTCAGTGCTTAAAAGAAATAAGCTATCAAGCCATGAAAAGACATGGAAGAAACTTAAATGCATATTACTAAATGAAAAGCCAGTCTGAAATAGCTATATACCATATGATTCCAATTATAATACATTCTGGCAAAGGAAAAACTGCAGAGATGGTTAAAAGAGCACTGGCTGCCAGGAGTTGGGCCAAAGGGAGGAAGGGGAAAGAATGAATAGGCAGAGCACAGAGGAATTTTAGGACAGTGAAACTATTTTATATGATTATACAATGGCAAATACAGGTTATTATATACTTGTCCTAACCTATAAAATGACCTATAGAGTGACCTATATAGAATAACCTATAGAGTGACCCCTAATGTAAACTAAGAACTTTAGGCATTGCTATGTCATTGTAGGTTCATTAATTGTCAAAAAGTCCTACTGTGTTGTGGGTTGTTGATATTGGGGGAGATTGTGCATGCAAGAAATAGGGAGTAATGAAAACTCTCTATTTTTTCACTTGGTTTGGCTATGAATCTAAAACCATTCTAAAAAAATAAAATTTATAAATTTTTTTAAAAAATGAACCCTTGCATAAATAAACCCACTTGGTTTATTAAGAATGGCCAGGTAATGGGGTGTCTGGGTGACTCAGTGGGTTAAAGCCATATGTAAATGAGTAAAGGAGTCTGCTTCTCCTCCCCGTGGGGCTTTTCCTATTGCTTTCCCTGCTTATGTGCATGCTCTCTCTCTCCCTTGCTCTCTTTCTCAAAGAGAAAAATAAGCTCTTTTAAAAAAATGAACAGGGAAAAAAAAATAAAATAAAAAAAATAAAAAAATAAAAAAATGAACAGGGGCACCTGGGTGGCTCAGTGGGTTAAGCTGCTGCCTTCAGCTCAGGTCATGATCTCAGGTTCCTGGGATCCAGCCCCACATCAGGCTCTCTGTTCAGCTGAGAACCTGCTTCCTCCTCTCTCTCTGCCTGCCTCTCTGCCTACTTGTGATCTCTGTCTGTCAAATAAATAAGTAAAATCTTTAAAAAAAAAAAAAAGAAAGAAAGAAAGAAAGAAAAAGAATGGCCAGGTAAATAACTGTGTATATGTAACCATTGAAGACAAGATTTTTCCCTTTTTAAAAAAAATTTAATTCAAGCTAATTTACATGCAGTGTAATGGTAGTTTCAGGTGTATAATATAGTGATTCAACATTTCTATACAGCACCTGGCGCTCATCACAAGTGCCCTATTTAATCCCCATCACCTTTCACCCATCCCCCCACCCACCCCCCTCTTGTAACCATCAGTTCATTCTCTACATTTAAGAGTTTGTTTCTTGGTTCTACCTCTCCCTCTCCCCCTCTTTTTCCTTTGTTTATTTGTTTTGCTTCTTAAATTCCACATTTGAGTGAAATCATATGAAATCATATGGTATCTGTCTTTCTCTGGTTGACTTATTTTGCTTAGCACTATACCCTCTAGCTCTATCCAAGTTGTTGGAAATGGCAAGATTTCATTCTTAAGATTAGCTAATATTCCTGTGTGTGTGTGTGTGTGTGCACAAGTGTACCGCACCTCTTTTATTCATTCATCAGCTGATGGACTTTTGGGCTGCTTCCACAATTTGGCTATTGTAAATAATGTTGCTATAAACATAGAGGTGCATGTATCCCTTTGATTTAGTGTTTTTGTATTCTTTGGAAAAATACCCAGGAGAGCAAATAGCATAAAATCTATGAGAATAAATACTTCTCTCTTCAATGTGTTTCTATATGGTAGAATACAGACTAAAGCAGAATAGGCCTATGGTAATAATTTATTGAAAAAAAAAATGAATTGACTGTTCAATTAGCACCTTCTTTCATAATTATATTTGATGTGTACTCTCTCTTCCACAACCCTGCCCATTTCATGTAAGTCCCATGAGGGAGGCAATTGTGCCATCTTCATTCTTCATACTCACCAAAGCACTCTGCCTGATCCACTGTAGACACTCAGTAAGTTGTTGTTATGAATGAATGAATGAATGAATGAATGAAGAATGAATGAATGAGCTTAAAGTCTGAGTGCTAATGCCCACACTCTTTTCCCTATACCATTAGGCCTGAATTTATCCTTCAAGAATTTAATAGGAATTCTAAGGTTAACGAAAGTTCTCCAGTCAAACTAACTTCATAAATCTTGGTTTAAAAGAGGTTAAAATTGTATTTAGTATAGTACCTTGGAAGTCTCTATTGTAACAGTGTATTATAAATAATCAAAAGGGAATATAACATGTCAGATAGTTCATCCTCTGGACAAGTCCTCTCTAACAGTCATCCTATCTCACTATGAAATTAGTTTAATTTATTCATTATGTTAATCACTCAATCTTATTGAGCTTTTAATCACATTGAATTTTTGGAGATGTCATTACACCAGCTGGAAAAAAAAGTTATTAACCACATTCTTCAGCTTTCCATTATGACATTTTTCAGATAGTAAACCATGCAATCCTGCAGTATTGGAGTACCTACCTCCCCCAGCTACCACTGGCTGCAGAGGGACCTCCACTGCCCCTGGGCCTCTTTAGGCAGTGGTGGCTTTGACAATGGTCCAGACTCAGCCATCAGTCTTTGACTCGAACCTGAGTTTCTTATTTGTAAGATGCAGATAAGAGTAATTACCTTATGTGTGCTGTGATGAGTAAATTTATGCAATGATACAGTACACATTTATACTAAAAAATGTGGTTTTCTTCCTGTTCAGTTTCATTTGCGGCTATTTATATAAAGGCACAGAAGTAAGATTAGGTTTAAACAGGAACACCTAAAAAAAATATTTACCAAAAATTCTTAGCTCTGCACAGTCTTCTCATATTCTTAACCAATTTCATAATGAACATCTAACCTTCAGTTCAGGAACAGGCTCAAAACCTCCCAAGTGAGGGTGCCTGGGTGGCTCAGTGGGTTAAAGCTTCTGCCTTCAGCTCAGGTCATGATCTCAGGGTCCTGGGATCAAGCCCCGCATCAGGCTCTCTGCTCAGCAGGGAGCCTGCTTCCTCCTCTCTCTCTCTCTGCCTGCCTTTCTGCCTACTTGTGATCTCTGTCTGTCAAATAAATAAATAAAATATTTTTTAAAAAAATGCCTCCCAAGTGAGTGTCCAGCCAGTTTCAAAGTGAGAATACCCACTCAATGGCAGTGTCTTCAGACTCCGTAAATGTTACCATGTCTACATATAAGCTAGCTCGATGACCTTCCCCATCACCTATCATTATCACCTGCAAGGGAACAATGAACAGTCTCTCCCCAAAATAAACTCACCTTTAGAAATAAGTTACTTAAAGAGATCACAGATTTTCAAAGTAAATAGGCTATTCATTCTGCTCATTTGTTTTGTTTCTTAAATTCCACATGAGTGAAATCACATGGTATTTGTTGTTCTCTGATTTATTTTGCTTAGCATTGTACCCTCTAGATCCACCCATGTTGTTGCAGATATCAAGTATATATATGTGTCTGTGTGCGTGCATGCGTGTGTGTGTGTGTGTATATACATATATACATATATATCTATATCTCAAGTACACACACACACACACACACACCCTACTTCTTCCTTATCCATTCATCATTCAGCAGACTCTTGGGCTGTTTCCATAATTTGGCTATTGTAAATAATGCTATAAACATACGCTGCATGAGGGCACATGGGTGGCTTAGTCATTAACGGTGCGCCTTCAGCTCAGGTCACAATCCCAGAGTCCTGGGATCTAGCCCTGCATTGGTCTCTCTGCTCTGCAGGAAGTCTGCTTCCCCCTCTCCCACTCCCCCTGCTTGTGTTCCCTCTCTCACTGCATCTCTCTGTCAAATAAATGAATAAAATCTTTGTAAAAAATTACAGGTGCATGTATCCCTTTGAATTAGCGTTTTTTGTATTCTTTGGGTAAATACCCAGTATTGCGATTGCTGGATGGCAGGGTATTTCTATTTTTAACTTTTTGAGGAATTGCCATACTGTTTTCCACAGTGGCTGCACCAGTTTGCATTCCCACCAACACTGCACCAGTGTTCCTATTTCTCCATGTCCTCACCAACACCTGTTATTTCTTGTGTTGTTGTTTTAACCACTCTGACTGGTATAAGGTTCTATCTCACTGTGGTTGTGATTTGCATTTCTCAGATGGTAAGTGGTGATGAACATCTTTCCATGTGTCTGTTGGCCATCATGATGTCTTTTTTGAAGAGGGGAAGGGGTGGAGAATGGATGATATAGGTGATGGGGATTAAGGAATGGCCTTGTGATGAGCACCAGATGATTTATGGAATTGTTGAATCACTATATTATACACCTGACACTAATATAATAGCATATGTTAACAAACTGAAATGAAAATAAAAACTTAAAAATAAACAAATAAATAAATAATAGAGGCAATTCAAATGATGCATGCTAACCAATTAATCTTGAACATTGAGAAAGAAACTTATCAACTCAAAAAAATCAAAAGAAAAATTTTTATTATATCCACTAATATTTATAATGTATACACATGTACACATATAAATCTAAGCATTCACTTTAAAAGAACCAATATGGGAGATACAGTAGACTCAGTGAAGACTCAATAGAATCTTTTCTTTGATAACTGACAGCGAAACATTCTCTATATAAGCATGAGACCACTGTAGCCTCCACACCTATATATTCAGATTGCCAGGATTCAAATCCAACCACTGTAGCAAGCACTGTTAGCATGGGTGACCTGAGTGTTGTTTTCTTAACTTGTAAAATGGAGGTAATAATATACCCTCTATTGGTGTGCCTGGGTGGCTCAGCTGGTTAAGCATCTGCCTTCAGCTCAGGTCATGATCTCAGCGTCCTGGGATCAAGCCTAGAGTTTGGCTCCCTGCTTAGCTGGAACTTGCTTCTCCCTCTCCTACCTGCTCAGGCTCTCTCTTGCTATCTTTCTCTCTCTCTCTCAAATAAATAAATGAAATCTTATAAAAAAGAATATATCCTGCATCAAAGATTAAATGAAATTAAACAAGGTTATCATAATAATGTCTGGAACATAGAACACTTAATGTTATTATTGTCCCATCAACAACTCATAAATGATCAGAAGATAGAGGAGTTAATGGATTTAATACCCCTTGCATTTCCCTATGGCTCACCAGACCCTTCGTTTGCCACAAGAATATCCAACTGCAAGCAAAGAGTTCACAATGACATGAGCAGTAGGACATCATTAGATCACCATGGGTTTGAGTCTTTCTGCCACTTAATGGTTGTGTGATTTAGGACAACTAACTTAATTATTCCAACCTAAAATTTCCTCATGTTCAGAAAGTATTATTAATATCACTTCATGGGATTGCTATGAAAATTAAAGAGCACTATGTAGATGTATCTGGCATAGGGCATAGCCCATCAAGCCCAGGAATGGCATCCTTGGCTGTTACTCTTCCAGTAATTCCGCCATCCTCCAGATCCCTCTCATCCAATCTAAATCAGGAAGCCATGCTAGGAGTCAATTCTTAAAAAAAAAAAAAAAAAAAAATCACCACTTGTCAGTTATGCATAGTATTCCAGTTTGGCTTCTTCAGAGTCTAGAACAGAAAGGAAAAGGTGGGAAGGCAGCAAGAGATAGGACCCAGGACATCTGTGAGGTGCAGTAACACAATGCACAGGTCAGCCTCAAGAGAGAGGAGACACACTACATAGTCTGAAGACAGTGACATTTAGGGAAAAGTCCAGCTGATTGTCTGTCAATATAGAAAGCCAGACTCAGAGTAGATAACTTTTCACAACT
The DNA here is from genome assembly GCF_922984935.1 of Meles meles. Classification (NCBI taxonomy): domain Eukaryota; kingdom Metazoa; phylum Chordata; class Mammalia; order Carnivora; family Mustelidae; genus Meles; species Meles meles. The sequence goes on from NC_060066.1 coordinate 97,289,100, forward strand.
AACCCTTTCTGCCTTTGCCCCAGCTCCCCACATCTGAACTCTCCTCAGCCTTCATACTGCAACTTAAATATCACTTCAAAACCCTTTCAGACCTCTCTGCAAAGGCTGTGTCCCCTTATTCTTTATTCCAGCTTAACCCTTTGTTTGTTTCCTTGACCTTACTTTCAGTTTTCTGCTTATCATTTGTCTCCCTGAAGAGATTGTGTGCACCACGAGGGTGGGGACTGATTGCTCTAGGTCAGACCAATCACTCAGCATCTCCCATGGTGCCCAGATGAAGGATATGTTAACTGAGTGATTATTCTTTTAAATGCATTTGGTATAGATTAACTCATTGATTCATGGATTAGTTTAATCCTATCATCAACACCAAGTGGTAGGATTATCAGCTCCATTTTACAGATGAAGAAATTATGGCTCAAAGAATTAAAGGAGATGCAGTCCATAAAGCTAATACGAATGAGCTTGACCCCACCTCTGTCTCACCGAACAGCCCATCTCTCATCTGTCCATGCTGTAGCCTCCATGACTGTTCTCACAGTGCACTGAAGTGAAGAGTGTGCTTAAGGGGTCCCATGGAACATAGCGCTAGGTGTCTCATGTGGTGCCATCAAAACTGAATGGCTCTAGAACGAGGTACTCTGGTCCCACATAAAACCTGAAGCAAGATGGTTTTTTACATATAGCTTAAATCTTCTTCACAAATATTAAATGGGGAAGCATAAGGAAAATGATCTTACTGATTGTTCTTCCTCAGTCTTCTTTGTAGACTCCTCCCCTTCTCTCCAACCCTTTTTTTAAATATTACTCTTACTTTATTTTTTTTTCAGCGTAACAGAATTCATTGTTTTTGCAGAACACCCAGTGCTCCATGCAATGCATGCCCTCCATAATACCCACCACCTGGCTCCCCGAACCTCCCACCCCCTGCCCCTTCAAAACCCTCAGATTGTTTTTCAGAGTCCATAATCTCTCATGGTTCATCTCCCCCTCAAATTTCCCTCAGCTCCCTTCTCCTCTCCATCTCCCCATCCAACCTTTTTTTTTTAAGTTTTATTTATTTATTTGTCAGAGAAAGAGAGTGCACACAAACAATGGGGAGCAGCAGGCAGAGGAAGAAGCAGGTTCCCTGCTGAGTGGGGAGCCTGATGTTGGACAACATCTCAGGACTCTGGGATCATGACCTGACCCAAAGGCAGGATTACTTGAACGACTGAGCCACCCTCTCCAACCTTTTAATGGTAAAGATTTCTAGGTTTGGTTTGTGGGTGTCTTCTTTTTATCTACACTTACTCTTAGTGGTTCCATCTAGTTTCTTTCTGGTTTTATATAATATCTATATGTTGATAATTTCCAAATTTAAATATTCAGCCTGGATTTCTCCCCTGAAATATTGTCTGGGGAATAAGATTACCACTCCATATCTTCACTTGTATGCCTGAGAAAAATCTCACAATTAGTTCCAAGTTTTCTCCATCTCAGGTGTATGTCCAGATGTATAAATGAATCTCAGCATCATCGACTATCCTCTTTCTCTCACATGGCACAGATAATCAATTAACCAGTTTCATTGAATCTATCTTCAAAATAAACCCCAAATCCAATCATTTATCATCACGTTTTCTGCTACTATGTGCTCTGCATCATCAACATCTCTTGCCTGAATGACTACAAAAGGCTTACCGGGTTTTATTCTTGCTTTCTTGTCTCTTAAAATCTATTCTCAATATAGCTGACAGAGTGGTCCTTTTTAAGCATGCCAGATCATGTTGCTTCTCTGCATAAAATATGGCAATTTACTTAGATAAATTTAGAAGTTTTTCAAGTGGCCTATAAATCCCTACATTATCAGGTCCCTATTACTTCTCTGATCTTCTATCCTATGTCTCCCACCCCAGATCACTGTACACTAGCCATCCTGGTCTTGTTCTTTGAACACTCCTGACATGCTCTTGATATGTGGCCTCTGGGTCTTGTTTAACTATACCACTGCTGGAAATACCTCCAAACCTCCCCTCAAATCTCACTTTTTCTGTGAAGCATTATTTGACCACCTCATTTACTATTTCAACTTTTGTCTCCTGCTGTCATCTATTTTCCCTTGCTTTAATTTTTTCTATAATTTATATCAACTTTTACTGTAAACTTAAAAATTCTAATTTATCATGTTTCTAATTTATTGTCTGTTTCTTCCCCCTGAATATAAGATAAAGGAAGACATGAAACTTACTTTACTTTGTTTTATTCACTGAGGTATTGCAAATACTTAAAATAGCAAATTTTAGGTGCCCAATAAATATGTCTAAGTGGTCATTATATTTTATATTCCATACTTGCAAATGTATTTATGCCACATTTATGCCATCACTCAGTCTTCTTAAGCTTGCTGAGTTTTTTACTAACTTTAGGAAAAGAAAATAAGATGTGTTTCCAAAATTTCATGCCAACCAAGAAGGAAGCCATGAAGACAGACTGAATGAGAAAACTGAAGGTGGAAAGAATAAATGGAAAGCCTGAGGCAAGACACAAAAGAAAAAAATTGAATCTAAAGAAAAGACAGACAAATATGAAAAACAAACTAAGAGGGTAAGTATAAAAAGAAATCTTAAAAATGAGGTAAGTACTGTCAGAAAAATAAAACGTCACTGAGTTCACTTTAAAAGTGGAATTAAACAAAATCTGGTTTGGTGCTTAGTTTGGTGTTCAAGTTACACTTATCATGGTGAGCACTGAGTAACATATAGAACTGTTAAATCAATATGTCACACTCCTGAAACCAGTATAATGTTGTATGTCAGGTATACTTCATTTTTTTTAAAAACCCCTTTTTGTGAAATAATCTTTTTTTTATTTTTCAGTACTCACAATCATAAGAAAAGTAGTTCTTTGATCTATTTAGTGTTGAAATATTATTAATATTATTTAAAATCTTCTCTAGGCCTATTATCAGAAGAATATTTATTTACAACTTAAACATTTCTCATGCCTTTCATTTCTTTGCATAGATCTATATTCTTATAGGATATCATTTCCTTCTTTGTGAAGGAAGGAATTCCATTAACATTTCCTACATTGCAGATCTGTGGATAGTGAGTTATTTCACTCTTTATGTATCTGAATATGTTTTTACTCTAATTTCACTTTAAAAGGTATTTTCACCTAGTATAGACTACTAAACTGACAAGTTTTATTTTCCTTTAAGTACTTGAGTGATGGTGTTTCACTGTCCTTTTGCTTGCATGGTTTCGAACAAGAAGTCTGATGTCATTTTTATTTTTGTTCCTCTGTGTATAATGTCCCTTTCCCCCTCATACTTCATTTAAGGTGTATTTCTTTATCACTGGTTTTAAACAAATTTATTAAAACAAATCTCATTATTCTATTTCTCCCTAAGTTATACATTTTCTTTTTATATTATTACATGAACTTACTGAATTTTAATGCTGTAAAAGATGTAGAGACTAGCAAGTTTCAGTTCTTAATTTTTAAAGATTGGAAAATCCAGACCAAAATTCTGTGTGTGTTAATGGAATTAATAAATGTGAAGAAGACATGAGAAGAAACAAACATGTAATGCAAAGATTAGATAGATAGAGAAAGAGAGAGAGAGATAATAGATATCAGATAGAGAGAGATAGAAATAGAGATATATGGTAGGTTCAAGATGGTGGCAGAATATCACTGTGAATCTTTTCAACAGGCAGCTACAGATCTTAGCATGAAATTAATATGGGGTCATATATATGGATTTGTTTTTATCTCCCCAGAGGTGCAAGTGGGATATCCAAGAGAAAATACACAAAATTAACCAAAAGGAATACCTCTAGCTGAAGAACAGAAATAGAAACTCTGAAGAGGTGTGAGAATTGTAGGAGAACAAGCAAAAGAATATAAAAATCATGTGAAAAGGTAGTACCAACTAAAGAAAATGTTCCATGAAAGAGTAGATGCTCTGTGGTTGTTGGAATTGTTCACAAAGAAATAAGAAGATAAAGACTGAAAAGTTCAAATAATGCATAAGGTCCAAGATGCAGCAGAGGAAGTTTCTGAAACCATTTCTTCCCAGACATACCTAATTTACATATATATATATGTGTGTGTATATATATATATATAATATACACACCTAATTTACATATATATGTATATATATGTATATATATATATATATATATCACCTATACATCACCTCCCTCTGAAGAAGATCTGAAATCTAGATGAAAACTCTCCTCATGAAAGGAAAAAAGAGCCACATCCAGATGAGCAGGAGAGGTAGAGACATGGTCTTTCAAAAACTGTTGTTTCAAAGAACAACAACAAAAACCTACCCCACCCTCCAGAGTCCAGATGTGGCACATTCTTACCACCTTGTTGGGATGGTCAGAGGTAAGTGATTACAGTGTTTGCTGAGGCAGGAAAGCAAAGGCAGTTGCAGTAGCTGCCCTCACTCCCCGGCTACATGAGCAAGAGCAAAAGGGCATAGAGCTTTCCAGCTCCCTAGCTAAAGTATGTGAGCATAGGTGGTTTCAACACTACACCTACCCTCTCAGGGGGTATGGTGAATACAAGCAGTCAAGGCATTCTTCTCTCAGCCTAAAGCTGGCATGTGTGCACATGCAAAGCACTCTTCAACTGGGTTACTGGAGCCATGGGCATGCTAAGTAAAGGCATTTCCCTACCACCTTTCTGAAGCCATCAAGCATGCCACTGCCTTCTACGTTCTCCAGCTACCTTACTAAAGCCAGCAGGTAAGTGAAATACAGAGGAAACCCCCTTGATCTCCTGGCTCTGGTGGCCAAGAGAAGTAGTATTTCAGAGCTCCACAGGATTGTCACAATTGGAATGACAGTTCTTAGCAAGTCACCACACTCAGGCACAGTACAGATAGTAGACTTAAATACAACACTAGCGTTACTGCTGAAAAACAACAGCAACAAAAGTTGTATTTACTTAGCCTGGAGCTTCAGGTTGAGGACAAGCTTTAGGTTTCTCACACATCAAGAAGTGAAGAAGGCATTCCCAAGGAATGTGAGCAGTAATGTGAGCAATTATCCTTTCATTACCCCTTGGTATTAATACAGCTCAGTAAGACTTCCCAGAGGAGAGCTTATACACTCACTTGGACCCCCAGTTTTTGCAACTGTCTCCCAGAGGACATCTTTGGATCTTCCGTTCTGAAGATGAGCAAAGATTATGATTATAGTCCCTGTAGTTATATACATACAAATATTATATGTAAGTATAAATATTATATATAAGTATAAATACTGGATATATTTGAATATTTTAAAAGGTGTTAATTGAGCATCTGGCTTTCAATCAGCCTGAAAGTAGGTACTAAATGAGTCCTATCATCTGTATTACTGACATTGAAGAGAAAGAAGAAAGAAGAAAAAAAGAAAGGAAGAAAGAAAATTATAGGTCAATATCCGTGATAAACATAGATGCAACAATCCTCAGCAAAATATGAGCAAACTGAATCCAACAATACATTAAAAGGATTATACACTATGATCAAGTGGGATTTATTCCAGGCATGGAAAGATGACTCAACAGCCACAAAACAATCAATGTGCTATACTTTAATAAAATGAAGGATAAAAATCATGTGATCAACTCAATAGATGTGAAAAAAGCCTTTGACAAATATATTAACAAATTATGATGAAAATTTAATAAAATGGGTATAGAGGGAATGTATCTCAACATAATAAAAGCCATATATGACAAATCCACAGTTAATATCATACTCAACAGTGAAAAACTGACTTTGTGGGGCGCCTGGGTGGCTCAGTGGGTTAAAGCCTCTGCCTTCGGCTCAGGTCATGATCCCAGGGTCCTGGGATCGAGCCCTGCATCGGGCTCTCTGCTTGGCTGGGAGCCTGCTTCCTCCTCTCTCTCACTGCCTGCCTCTCTGCCTGCTTGTAATCTCTATCTGTCAAAAAAATAAATCTTTAAAAAAAAAACAAAAAAAAACTGACTTTGTTTTTTCTAAGATAAGAACAAAACAAGTATGCCACTCTCCCTACTTTTATTCAGCATAGTACTAGAAGTGCTAGCCATAACAACTAAGTAGGAAAAACAAATAAAATTATACAAATTTGAAAGATAGAAGGAAAACTGTCACTATTTGCAGATGACACGATATTGTATACAGAAAACCCTCGACTCCAATAAGAAACTGTAAGATCTAATAAATGAATTCACTAAAGTTGCAGGTTATAAAATTAATATGCAAAAATTTCTTTTGTTTCTATATACTAATAATAAACTATCAGAAAGCCAAAAAGAATAGAACACCTAGGAGGAAATTTAATTAAAGAAGTGAAAGACCATGGGCACCTGGGTGGCTCAGTGGGTTAAAGCCTCTGCCTTCAGCTTGGGTCATGATTCCAGGGTCCTGGGATCTAGCCCCATTGGGCTCTCTGCTCAGCAGGGAGCCTGCTTCTCCCTCTCTCTCTGCCTGCCTCTCTGCCTACTTGTGATCTTTGCCTGTCAAATAAATAAGTAAAATCTTAAAAAAAAAAAAAAGAAGTGAAAGACCTATACACTGAAAACAACAAGACATTGATGAAAGAAACTGAAGTAGCTAAATGGGAAGATAGTCTCTGTTTATAGATTAAATGAATTAATATTATTAAAATGTCCATACTCCTCAAAAAATATGGATCCAATGCATTCCTCATCAAAATTCTAATGAAATTTTTCACAGCAGTAGAACAAATAATTCCAAAATTCATACAGAACCACAAAAGACCCCAAATAGCCAAACCAATCTTGAGAAAGAACAAAACTGGTGGTATTGTGCTTCCTAATTTCAATATTTTCAAAAACTACAGCAATCAAGATGGTGTGTTATTAGAATACAAACAGGCACATTTATCAACAAAACAGAATAGAGACCTCAGAAATAAACCTATGCATGTATTGTCAATTAATTTTTGTCAAATGAGGCAAAAATATGTAACGAGGAAAGAACAGTCTCTTCAATAAATGATGTTGAGAAAACTTGACAGATATGTGCAAAAGAACAAAACTGTACAACTAGCTCACAACATATAAAAAAAATAACCCAAAATTAAATACTTGAATGTAAGACCTGAAATCATAAAATACCTGGAAGAAACAGAGGCAATAAGCTTCCTGACATTGGTCTTAGCAATGTTTTTGTTTTGTTTTGTTTTGTTTTTATCTGAGTCCAAAGACAAGGGAAACAAATGCAAAATAAACAAATGAGATCCCATGTTCTGCACAACAAAGAAAAACATCAACAAAACAAAAAAGCAACCTCCTAATAAGAAGATAGGGTTGTAAATCATATAACCAATAAGGGGTTAATATCCAAAATAGGTGAAGAGTATTAAGAAGTACAAACTTCCAGGAAGGAAGCAAGGAGCTCTCAGCTCCTCCTGGCCAGAGATTGGGAAATTGCCATTTTCATTCACATCTTCTAAAGCTCTATGGAAAGTGTTCAGGGAACAAAAGCTACTGAGAGCAAATCTGAGCAGATTACTTAGCTGGGCCCTTGTTAGAGTGGTGCAATTCCACCTCAGGCACAGATATTTGAGAATCACTGCAACAGGCTCCTCTCCTAGAAAAATCAGCAAGAACATCCAGCCATGATCAAGTTCACCAAACAATGAGAACTGCAGAACTCAAGAGCTAGGGGAAAACAACAGATAGAATTCATGGCTTTTTTCCCATGACCCTTTAGTCTTCCAAAAAAATACCTGTTTTTTTTTTTTAGATTTTTATTTTATTTATTTATTTGACAGCGAGAGAGAGAGATCACAAGTAGGCAGAGAGGCAGGCAGAGAGGAAGGCAGAGAGAGAGAGAGAGGGAAGCAAGCTCCCCGTCGAGCAGAGAGCCTGATGTGGGACTCGATCCCAGGACCCTGAGATCATGACCTGAGCCGAAGGCAGCGGCTTAACCCACTGAGCCACCCAGGAACCCCCCAAAAAATACTTTTTAATTTTATTTTTTTCTTATTCTATTTTTTAACTTTCCCTCTTTCCTCTTTTAATGTTTTTTTAACTATTTTATCTTATCAATATCTTTTTTTAAAAATCTCTTAAAATTTTCATTGTTATAGTCATATTTTATCTCTTCATTATACTTAAGGTTATTTCTTTTATACACATAGGGTTTTTTTTTCTTTAAAATTTTGGGATACAATTTCTTCTAATAGATCAAAATATACCCTAAATTTAGCTCGAGCTTGATCACATTCTCTCCTCTATTTTTTCCATTCTTTTTCTAACCAACTTATCTTATCATTCCTTTTTTAAATGTTCATCTTTATAGTCATTTTCCATCCTGTCATCATGTTTACCCTTATTTTTGTAAATATATATGTTTTTCATTCTTTAAAATTTTGGGAGGTAGTTTCTTCTAAGAGACCAGAATACACCCCAAATCAAGTGGGTGGCTCTGTTCTATTCACCAATCTAATATATATGTAATTTTATATTTTTTCCCTTTTTCTTCTCCCCCTAGTTTTGGGTCTTTTCTGATTTGGTTAGCATATATTTTTCTGGGGTCTTTGCCACCCTCTTAGCATTTTACTCTCTCATTCATATATTCTTAACTGGATAAAATGACAAGGTAGAAAAACTCACCACAAAACACACACACACACAAAAAAAAGAACAAGAGGCAGTACTGATGGCTAGGGACCTAATCAATATGGACATTGGTAATATGTCAGAACTAGAGTTCAGAATGATGATTATCAAGGTGCTAGCTGGGCTTGGAAAAGACACAGAAGATATTAGAGAATCCCTTTCTGGAAAAATAAAATCCCTTTCTGGAGAAATAAAAGAACTAAAATATAACCAAGTTGAAATTTAAAAAGCTATTAGCCTGTAAGATGACTGTTACTGTACATTGTCTCTGTACCTTTCTGATCTACTACTTTTAGACTCTCTCTTTGCTTAGAGGACCCCTTTCAATATTTCCTGTAGAGCTGGTTTGGTGTTTGCAAATTCAGTTTTTGTTTGTCCTGGAAGCTTTTTATCTCTCCTTCTATTTTCAATGATAGCCTAGCTGGATAGAGTATTCTTGGCTGCATGTTTTTCTCATTTAGTGCTCTGAATACATCATGCCAGCTCTTTCTGGCCTGCTAGGTCTCTGTGGATAAGTCTGCTGCCAATCTAATATTTTTACCATTGTATGTTATAGACTTCTTTTCCCAGGCTGTTTCCAGGATTTTCTCTTTGTCACTAAGACTTGTAAATTTTACTATTAGGTGACGGGGTGTGGACCTATTCTTGTTGACTTTGAGGGTGGTTCTCTGCATCTCCTGGATTTTGATGCTTGTTCCCTTTGCCATATTAGGGAAATTCTCTCCAATAATTCTCTCCAATAGACCTTCTGCTCCCTTCTCTGTTTCTTCTTCTTCTGGAATCCCAATTATTCTAATGTTGTTTCGTCTTATGGTGTCACTTATCTCTCGAATTCTCCCCTCATTGTCCAATAGCTGTTTGTCCCTCTTTTGCTCGGCTTCTTTATTCTCTGTCATTTGGTCTTCTATATCAAAAATAGACTCAAAATGGATGAAGGACCTCAATGTGAGAAAGGAATCCATCAAAATCCTTGAGGAGAATGCAGGGAGCAACCTCTTCGACCTCAGCCGCAGCAACATCTTCCTAGGAACAACAGCAAAGGCAAGGGAAGCAAGGGCAAAAATGAACTATTGGGATTTCATCAAGATCAAAAGCTTTTGCACAGCAAAGGAAACAGTTAACAAAACCAAAAGACAACTGACAGAATGGGAGAAGATATCTGCAAATGACACATCAGATAAAGGGCTAGTATCCAAAATCTATAAGGAACTTAGCAAACTCAACACCCAAAGAACAAACAATACAATCAAGAAATGGGCAGAGGACATGAACAGACATTTCTGCAAAGAAGACATCCAGATGGCCAACAGACACATGAAAACGTGCTCCACATCACTCGGCATCAGGGAAATACAAATCAAAACCATGATGAGATATCACCTCACACCAGTCAGAATGGCTAAAATTAACAAGTCAGGAAATGACAGATGCTGGCAAGGATGTGGAGAAAGGGGAACCCTCCTCCACTGTTGGTGGGAATGCAAGCTAGTGCAACCACTCTGGAAAACAGCATGGAGGTTCCTCAAAATGTTGAAAATAGAACTACCCTATGACCCAGCAATTGCACTACTGGGTATTTACCCTAAAGATACAAACGCAGTGATCCGAAGGGGCACGTGTACCCGAATGTTTATAGCAGCAATGTCTACAATGCCCAAACTATGGAAAGAACCTAGATGTCCATCAACAGATGAATGGATAAAGAAGAAGTGGTATATATACACAATGGAATACTATGCAGCCATCAAAAGAAATGAAATCTTGCCATTTGCAACAACGTGGATGGAACTAGAGGGTATCATGCTTAGTGAAATAAGTCAATTGGAGAAAGACAACTATCATATGATCTCCCTGATATGAGGACATGGAGATGCAACATGGGGGGTTAGGGGGATAGGAGAAGAATAAATGAAACAAGATGGGATTGGGAGGGACACAAACCATAAGTGACTCTTAATCTCACAAAACAAACTGGGGGTTGCTGGGGGGAGGTTGGTTGGGAGAGGGGGAGGGAGTTATGGACATTGGGGAGGGTATGTGCTATCGTGAGTGCTGTGAAGTGTGTAAACCTGGTGATTCACAGACCTGTACCCCTGGGGATAAAAATACATTATATGTTTATAAAGAAAAAAAAAATTGGAAGGGGAGGTGAACCATAAGAGACTATGGACTCTGAAAAACAACCTGAGGGCTTTGAAGGGTCAGGGGTGGGAGGTTGGGGGAACAGGTGGTGGGTAATGGGGAGGGCACGTTTTGCATGGAGCACTGGGTGTTGTGCAAAAAGAATGAATACCGTTATGCTGAAAAATAAATAAATGAAACTGTAAAAAAAAAGCTATTAATGAGGTGCAATAAAAAATGGAAGCTCTTACTGCTAGGATAAATGAGGCAGAAGAGAGAATTAGTGATAAAGAAGACCAAATGATGGAGAATAAAGTAGCTGAGCAAAAGAGAGAAAAACAACTCCAGGACCACAAGGGGAGAATAAGAGAGATAAGTGATACCATAAGATGAAACAATATTAGAATAATTGGGATTCCAGAGGAAGAAGAAAGAAAAAGGGGACAGAAGGTATATTGGAACAAATTATAGAAGAGAACTTCCCTAATATGGCAAAGGGAACAAGCACCAAAATCCAGGAGGAACAGAGAACCCCCTCAAAATCAATAAAAATAGGTCCACACTCCGTCATCTAATAATAGATCTTACAAGTCTTAGTGACAAAGAGAAAATCCTGAAAGCAGCTCAGGACAAGAAATATGTAACATACAATGGTAGAAATATTAGACTGGCAGTAGACTTATCCACAGAGACCTGGCAGATCAGAAAGCACTGGCGTAATATATTCAGAGCATTAAATGAGAAAGCTCTGCAGCCAAGAATACTATATCCAGCTAGGCTGTCATTGAAAATAGAAGGAGAGATTAAAAGCTTCCAGCACACACACACACACACACACACACACACGCGCGCGCACGAAAAAACGAACAAACAGAAAAATTGAAAGAATTTGCAAACACCAAACCAGCCCTACAGGAAATATTGAAAGGGGTCTTCTAAGCAATGAGAGAGCCTAAAAGTAATAGACCAGAAAGGAACAGAGACAATATACAGTAACAGTCACCTTACAGGCAATACAATGACACTAAATTCATATCTTCCATTAGTCACCCGAAATAGACTAAATGCCCCAGTCAAAAGACACAGGTATCAGAATGGATAAAAAAATAAGACCCATCAATGTGATGTCTACAAGAAACTCATTTTAGACCAAAAGACACCTCCAGATTTAAAGTGGAGGGGGGGTAGAAAAAAATTACCATGCTAATGGACATCAAAAGAAAGCTGCAGTGGCAATCCTTATATCAGATAAATTAGATTTTAAGCCAAAGACTATAATAAGAGATGAGGAAGGACACTATATCAAACTTAAAGTGTCTGTCCAACAAGAAGATCTAACAATTTAAATATCTATGCCCTTAACATGGAAACAGCCAATTATATAAACCAATTAATAACAAAATCAGAGAAAAATGTTGACAATAATACAATAATAATAGGGGATTTTAACACACCCCTCACTGAAATGGACAGAACATCCAAGCAAAAGATGAAAAAGTAAATAAACGCTTTAAATGACACAGTGGACCAGATGGACATCACAGATATATTTAGAACATTCAATCCCAAAGGAACAGAGTACACATTCTTCTCTAGTGCACATGGAACATTCTCCAGAATATGTCACATCCTGGATCACAAATCAGGTCTCAACTGGTACCAAAAGATTGGGATCATTCCCTGCATATTTTCAGACCACAATGCACTGAAGCTAGAACTCAATCACAAGAGGAAAGTTGGAAAGAACTCAAATACATGGAGCCTAAAGAGCATCCTACTAAAGAATGAATGGGTCAACCAGGAAATTAAAGAAGAATTTTAAAAATTCATGGAAACAAATGAAAATGAAAACACAATCTGTTCAAAATCTGTGGGACATAGCAAAGGTGGTCTTGACAGGAAAGTATATAGTAATACAAGCCTTTCATTCTTTTTTTTTTTTAAGATTTTATTTGCACAAGCAGGCAGAGGCAGAGAGAGAAGCAGGCTCCCTGCTGAGCAAGGAGCCCGATGTGGGACTCGATCCCAGGACCCTGGAATCGTGACCTGAGCCAAAGGCAGTGACTTAACTGACTGAGCCATCCAGGCATCCTGATTACAAGCCTTTCTAAAGAAACAAGAAAGGTCTCAAGTGCACAACCTAACCCTTCACCTAAAGGAGCTGGAGAAAGAACAGCAAAGAAAGCCAAAACTCAGAAGGAGAAGAGAAATAGTAAAGATCAGAGCAGAAATCAATGAAATAGAAAGCAAAAGAAAAGTAGAACAAATCAACAAAACGAGGAACTGACTCTTTGAAAGAATTAATAAGATTGATAAACCCCTGGTGAGACTTATCACAAAGAAAAGAGAAAGGGCCCAAATTAATAAAAATCATGAATGAAAGCAGAGAGATCACAACCAACACCAAAGAAATACAAATAATTATAAGAACATATTATGAGCAACTATATGCCAGCAAAGTTGACAATCTGGAAGAAATGGATGCATTCCTAGAGACATATAAACCACCAAAACTGAACCAGGAAGAAATAGAAAACCTGAACAGACCCATAACCAGGAAGGAGATTGAAGCAGTCATCAAAAATCTCCCCCAAAAAAACAAGAGCCCAGGGCAAGGTGGCTTCTCAGGGGAATTCTACCAAACATTTAAAGAAGAATTAATACCTATTCTCCTGAAACTGTTCCAAAAAATAGAAATGGAAGGAAAACTTCCAAACACATTTTATGAGGCCAGCATTACCCTGACTCCCAAACAGAAAAAGACCCCATCAAAAAAAGAGAATTATAAACCAAAATCCTTGATGAACACGGATGCAAAAATTCTCACCAAAATAGGATCCAACTGTACATTAAAAGGATTATTCACCACAACCAAGTGGGATTTATTCCTGGGCTGCAAGGTTGGTTCAACATCCTCAAATCAATCAATGTGATACAATACATTAATAAAAGAAAGAACAAGAACCATATGATACTCTCAGTAGATGCTGAAAAAGCATTTGACAAAGCACAGCATCATTTCTTGATCAAAACTCTTCACAGTGTTGAGATAGAGGGTACATACTTCTATATCATCAAAGCCATCTATGAAAAACCCACAGTGAATATCATTCTCAATGGGTAAAAACTGAGAGCTTTTCCCCTAAGAAAACAGGACAGGGCTGCCCACTATCACCATTGCTATTCAACATAGTACTAGAAGTCCTAGCCTTAGTAATCAGACAACAACAACAACAAAAATAAATAAATAAAAGTCATCTGAATTGGCAAGGAAGTCAAACTCTCACTCTTTGCAGATGATATGATACTTGATGTGGAATACCCAAAAGACTCCACATCAAAACTGCTAGAACTCATATAGAAATTCATAAAGTGTCAGGATATAAAGTCAATGCACTGAAATCAGTTGCATTTACATATACCAACAACAAGACAGAAGAAAGAGAAATTAAGGAGTTGATTCCATATACAATTGCACCCAAAACCATAAGATACCTAGGAATAAAGCTAACCAAAGAGGCAAAGAATCTGTAAGAATCAGAAAACTATAAAGTACTCATGAAAGAAACTGAGATAGACACAATGAAATGGAAAAATGTTCCATGCTCATGGATTAGAAAAACAAATGTTGCAAAAAAGTCTAAGCTACCTAAAGCAATCTACACATTTAACACAATGACTATGAAAATACCATCACTTTTTTTCAAAGAAATGGAAAATAATCCTAAAATTTATATAGAACCAGAAAAGACTCTGAATAGCCAGAGGAATGTTGAAAAAGAAAGCCAAATTTGGTGGCATCACAATTCCAGACTTCAAGCTCTATCACAAAGCTGTAATCATCAAGACAGTATGGTACCGGCACAAAACCAGATATACAGATCAATGGAACAGAATATTGAGCCCAGAAATAGACCCTCAACTCTGTGGTCAACTAATCTCGACAGCAGGAAAGAATGTCCAATGGAAAAAAAGACAGTCTCTTCAACAAATGCTGTTGGGAAAATTGGACAGCCACATGCAGGAAAATGAAATTGGACCATTTCCTTACACCACACACAAAAATAGACTCAAAGGGATGAAAGACCCAATGCGAGACAGGAATCCATCAAAATCCTTGAGGACAACACAGGCAGCAACCTCTTTGACTTCAGGCACAACAACTTCTTCCTAGAACCACTGCCAAATGCAAGGGAAGCGAGGCAAAAATGAACTATTGGGACTTCATCAAGATCAAAAGCTTTTTTGCACAGCAAAGGAAACAGTCAACAAAACCAAAAGACATCTGGCAGAATGGGAGAAGATATTTGAAAATGACTTATCAGATAAAGGGCTAGTAGCCAATATCTATAAAGAACTTACAAACTCAACACCCAAAGGACAAATGATCCAATCAAGAAATGGGCAGAAGACATGAACAGACATTTCTGCAAAGAAGACATCCAGTGGCTAACAGACACATGAAAAAGTGCTCCACATCACTTGGCATCAGGGAAATACAAATCAAAACTACAATATGATACCACCTCACACCAGTCAGAATGTCTAAAATTAACAAGTTGGAAAATGACAGATGTTGGCAAGGATGTAGAGAAAGGGGAACCCTCCTACACCGTTGGTGGGAATGCAAGCTGGGGCTGCCACTCTGGAAAAAAACATGGAGGTTCCTCAAAATTCTGAAAATAGAACTACCTTACAACCCAGCCTTCAGACTACTGGGTATTTACCCTAAAGATACAAATGTGTGATCTGAAGGGGCACGTGCACCCGAATGTTTATTGCAGCAATGTCCACAATAGCCCAACTATGGAAAGAACCTAGATGTCCATCAACCAATGAATGGATAAAGAAGATGTGGTATATATATATACAATAGAATACTATGCTGCCATCAAAAGAAATGAAATCTTTGGGGCGCCTGGGTGGCTCAGTGGGTTAAAGCCTCTGCCTTCAGCTCAGGTCATGATCCCAGGGTCCTGGGATTGAGCCCCGCATCAGGCTCTCTGTTTAGCGGGGAGCCTTCTTCCCCCTCTCTACCTGCCTCTCTGCCTACTTGTTATCTCTGTCAAATTAATAAATAAATTTTTTTTTAAAAAAATGAAATCTTGCCATTTGCAATGACATGGATGGAGCTAGAAGGTATTATGCTGAGTGAAATAAGTCAATCAGAAATAGACAATCATCATATGATCTCTCTGATATGAGGAATTAGAGAGGCAAAGTGAGGGGTTTTGGGGGGTAGGGAAGGAAAAAATGAAACAAGATTGGATAAGGAGGGAGACAAACCATAAGAGACTCTCACAAAACAAACTGAAGTTTGCTGGGGTGGTGGGGTTAGGGATAGGGTGGCTGTGTTATGGACATTGGGGAGGGTAAGTGCTATGATGAGTACTATGAAATGTGTAAGCCTGATAATTCATGGACCTGTACCCCTGTGGCAAATAATACATTATATGTTAATAAAAATATTTTTAAAAAAGAAGTACAAACTTACAGTTATAAAATAAATAAATCATGAGAATATAATGTGAAGCATAGAGAATATAGTCAATAATATTTTAATAATTTTGTAAGGTGACTAATGGTAACTGGACTTATTGTGGTGTACATTTGCAATATACACAAGTGTCAAATCACTTGACACTAATCCATAGTATGTCAATTGTACCTCAATAAAAAAAAATAATCAGTTATATGGAAGAAATTTAAAAAGAAGTCCAGAATGAGAATTTCAAATTCTGATTCCAAAACTTTCTACAAAACTAAGTAATCATGGCAGTGTGGTCTTGGCATAAGGATGGACATATGGAATATAATTGAGATCCCAGGAATAAACTCTAGCATTTATGGTCAGAGATTTTTTAACCAAAGTGTCAAGAAAATTCAGTGGGAAAGGAATAGTTTCTTCAACAAATGGTACTGGGGCAATGGCTTCACACTAGACACAAAAATTAACTGAAAAAGGATCACAAGCCTATATGTAGACTCTAAAAGTATAGAACTCTTAAAACACAGGAAAAAATCTTCATGATGTTGGATTAAGCTATTCCTCCTGAGGTTTGACACAAAAAAACATAAGTGATAAAATTAAAAAAAAAAAACAAATAAAATTTTAAAATAGATAAGAAATTCAATGCTTTAGCACTTCAAGATGCTCCATCAAGAAAGTGAAAAGACAACTCACTGCTTGGGAGAAAAATATCCCCTAAGGAACATGTAGTCAAAATACATTTTATAAAAAACTCCTACAAGTAATAATAAAAAGACAACCCAATTTTTAAATGGAAAATATAATTTGAATAGACGAAAAAAGAAAAGTTCTAATAGACTTGGTAACCAATGTTCATTATTGATCCTCAAAATAATTATTATTATCCTCAATTATTATTACCCTTGAAATAATAATTTTGTAGAAGGATGGGAGTACAAATCTGTTTTAAGAGGATCCATACAACGTGGGAGAGCTATTGCTCTATCTTTTTAGTAAAACATATAAAATGCTTACTATTGTTCTATGAACTGTTTTAAGTATTTTGCAAATTTTAAACCATTTAATCTAGGTTTATAAACATAGTTATCATCCAACTTTTCAAGTAAGGAAATTGAGGCACAGAGCAGTCAAGCACCTGTTCAAGATCACACAGTCTATGAGTGGTAGAGCTAGAATTCAAATGCTGTGGTCTTGCCAGAGTCCTTACTTTTAGCCATATTCCACACCAACTTTCTGTAGGGGAGGAAAAAAAACTATATGGATTAAACCCTATTTATTTTCTTGTGTCTCAAGGGGAAATCTAATTAAAAGAGTAAAAAACTTGGGGGAAAAGAGTTACTGTCATGAAAAAATATATATTTTTTGTCAGTTCTGTTATTGTGAGATAAAAATGCCTAAACAGAAAATTTTCTACTGATAATTCTCTATGGAATTCATGATTTGATTTCCAGCCCAAACTCTTTTTTTTTTTATTCGTTTATTTGTTTATTTACAGCATAACAGTGTTCATTGTTTTGGCATCACACCCAGTGCTCCATGCAGTACATGCCCTCCCTATTACCCACCACCTGGTTCCCCAACTTCCCACCACCCCCCCCCGCCCCTTCAAAACCCTCTGGTTGTTTTTCAGAGTCCATAGTCTCTCATGGTTCATCTCCCCTTCCAGTTTCCCTCAACTCCCTCTCCTCTCCATCTCCCCATGTCCTCCATGTTATTTGTTATGCTCCACAAATAACTGAGACCATATGATACTTGACTCTCTCTGCTTGACTTATTTCGCTCAGCATAATTTCTTCCAGTCCCGTCCATGTTGCTACAAAAGTTGGGTATTCATCCTTTCTGATGGAGGCATAATACTCCATTGTATATATGTACCACATCTTCCTTATCCATTCATCCGTTGAAGGGCATCTTGGTTCTTTCCACAGTTTGGCGACCGTAGCCATTGCTGCAATAAACATTGGGGTACAGATGGCCTTTCTTTTCACTACATCTGTATCTTTGGGGTAAATACCCAGCAGTGCAATTGCAGGGTCATAGGGAAGCTCTATTCTTAATTTCTTCAGGAGTCTCCACACTGTTCTCCAAAGTGGCTGCACTAACTTGCATTCCCACCAACAGTGTAAGAGGGTTCCCCTTTCTCCACATCCTCTCCAACACACGTTGTTTCCTGTCTTGCTAATTTTGGCCATTCTAACTGGTGTCATGTGGTATCTCAATGTGGTTTTAATTTGAATCTCCCTGATGGCTAGTGATGATGAACATTTTTTCATGTGTCTGATAGCCATTTGTATGTCTTCGTTGGAGAAGTGTCTGTTCATATCTTCTGCCCATTTTTTGATATGATTATCTGTTTTGTGTGTGTTGAGTTTGAGAAGTTCTTTATAGATCCTGGATATCAACCTTTTGTCTGTACTGTCATTTGCAAATATCTTCTCCCATTCTGTGGGTTGCCTTTTTGTTTTGTTGACTGTTTCCTTTGCTGTGCAGAAACTTTTGATCTTGATGAAGTCCCAGAAGTTCATTTTTGCTTTTGTTTCCTTGGCCTTTGGAGACATATCTTGAAAGAAGTTGCTGTGGCTGATATCGAAGAGGTTACTGCCTATGTTCTCCTCTAGGATTCTGATAGATTCCTGTCTCACGTTGAGGTCTTTTATCCATTTCGAGTTTATCTTTGTGTATGGTGTAAGAGAATAGTCAAGTTTCATTCTTCTACATATCGTCCAGCCCAAACTCTTACAAAGTACATGAACTTGGACAGGTCTTCACCTCTCTGAGATTGAGTTTTCTCTTCTACTAAGTTATACTAATTCCCAATACTCAGGATATTATCAAACTTAAAAATTTTAATATGTATAAAAATGTTTTGTAAACTTGCAAAAAGTATTCCAAAGTATTTTATTCTAAAAGCTGAGTGTATTCAAGGAAAAAAAAGCACAGACCTGTTGACATCCTTAATTAAAATGAATGCAAAGACTTACCATTTGGAAAAATGAGTATGATGATTAAAAAACATAAACTGGAAAATAACAGGTGTCAAGTGAAATTCTCTTAAAAAAACAGAACTCATGTTCTCCCTGTGTTTTGTTCATCAGGTCAATCCATATATAAGCCGTTGATAACGGGGAAAAAATCATATAGACCCTGGGATATTCTGATTTCTTAATACATCTTAACAATCAATTTTATCCATGCATATAGGAGAGTAAGAGAACTGACAATACTTTTATTTTTCTTTTAACTTTTTTGTAATTTTTTTTCTAATACATTCAGATATCCTAATTAAGTACTTCTAATGTATTTTAGAAACAAGAACATGTGAAGGTTTTGTAAACACCCTTAATAATAAAGTAACACATCACTGGATTGTACTAAATATTTGTCACTTTTATTATCAATCCAGGGCACAAAATATTAAATATAAAATTTTAATAATGGCTTATACTTTAGAATAATACATGCTATCTCTTATGAGTATGTTATTATGGAATTTTCCTCTCAGAATTAGGTGAAAATTGAACTTTGATCCAATATTAATAGTGGAAAACTACCACATTTTCAAAATAATTATGAAAATGTTACATAAGCAGATATCAAAAGAAGGGGAAAATAAAATGTAGAGTTCCATTGACTTACTTTCAAAGCCTAGTTGACACTATTTGTGTCTTTCCCTTATTTTTTTTTACCTGATAAAATGTTGTGGTCCTTTCTCTGCAGAGAATTCTTTGACCAGTTCCCTGTTTCTGTTAGAAGAGAACCCCCAGCTACTGTCAAAGTTCACTTTGTGTTTTATATGTTCCTTTTCTATGTGATCAGAGGTCAAGGGCTGCTGAGGTCACACAGCTGAGTCAGTCCTGTACATGTCTCCTACATGTGGGATGAAATCTGTAGCAGAGTATGGAGAAGAGTGGACACATTACCCAGGCTGTAGACACTGAAGTATATTAACAACTGCAGCTTCTGGAATACCATGCACAGTATGTAACAAATATTGTGCTAAGTAGTTAAAACTAAGCTTCATTTAGGGTCAGGGGTGGGAGGTTGGGGGAACAGGTGGTGGGTAATGGGGAGGGCACGTTTTGCATGGAGCACTGGGTGTTGTGCAAAAAGAATGAATACTGTTACGCTGAAAAAATAAATAAAATGGAAAAAAAAAGAAAAAAAAAAACTAAGCTTCATTTAATCCTCACTATTTGCTATCAGCCCTGCAAATGAGGGATTATTAAACTCGTCTTCCTCATGAGGAAATTGAAGCTCAATCACAAGTAGGAAAATTAATATTTATACCTTGGTTAGTCTGACCTCTCCCTTCCCCCACCCCAGCCTACCAACCAGTCAACCTGCAGCCAGTATAGTTACTGTTTGCATCAGTAGTTGGTTTTGTCTAATCAAAATGATTTGAACAAACATGATTTCTTTACTGATCTTGTGGTTGGCTAGACTTTAAAAACATGTGCTAGACTAGTGAGACAAGACAGCAAAGGTGGTCTGTAGGGTATTTTGTATCTGAGGGAGAAGAACACTCTGAAGTCATATCCCTTGCAGTTGGGTGTGGTATGGAATATTTGTGACAAGAGCAATGAGCTCACCTACTAGTACTACTATTATTAAGTGCTATTAGAAAACGGCTGCTAGTAGTCGATCTATAGGACTTAGGGTGGTTAATATTTGTAAAGATGAATAAACAAAATAACATCACTTTGAGCTTTTAGAACTGAATTCCATGAAAATTTTTTTCATAGAATTGAGGCATTATAAAAGGTGACTCATCAAAAGACATCCACCTGCCCCAGATACCAGCAATGAAAAAAAAAGGGATAAAGTGTGGGTGAAATCATTCAAGTCAAAGAGAAAATTGTGTGTCTCGTTTCCATGGAGTTAGCCACCGGGAGTCCGGCCTAAGGCCTCTGCCTTTCTGCAGGTTGCTGATGGAAAATACATCCATTCGTCCTTTGCTTTGTACTTATGCCATTAACCACTATTGTTTTATGTCATACTTAAAGCAAGTTAAGCAGAGGACAATGGTGGGTTCTCTCTGTGATGTGTGTTATTGTTGCTGGTGTTGTTGTCATTTATAGACAGATTGTAGAAACTTGTTGAAGAGATGTATTTAACTATTTTATCCAATTAAGGCCCCACTTTTTAAATTAAAAGCTCTGGGAAAAGTAATTTGTCAGACAGTAAGTGGTTCATAAGATTTAAGTTTCTTACCAGTGCAACAAGCCATCTGGACACTTTGGATCTTGTATTGCAGGAAGAAACTAAAGCAAGGCTGAAAGATTATTCAAGATAGTCCAGGTCTTCAGACATCCACTGAACAGAAAATCGCCCATTAGCCACCTTTGTCTCCCCATTACAGGAATGCTTTAATACAATTGTGGATTTTGAAAAATTGCAGAGCTGGTTAACAGAGAAGACATCAGAACTTCCAGGAAGATTCACAAATTTTTGTAAGTGGCTCAATTACTTTCATTGCCTCTGGACCATGAGACTCCAAATATCTCTGAACTATCACTATTCACCCTGCCTGTGACTCCATGTCATCATGTCTCCCAAGAAGACAAAGAGTCTCCAGATTAATAGTGATTACTCCATTAATTCTAGATGTCTCCTAAAAGATCTGGCAATGTGGCCAAAGACTGGACAATTTTTAGTAGTAATCTGCTCCAGGAAGGTATTCCCTGTTTAATAAATCTTTGGTGGCATAGATTTGGAGTCACATACTGAATATATTCTAATACCCTTCTTAATTCCTACAATTTCAAGACCAGAAATTCTAATAAAGCATTAAAGTTTCAAGGACTACTTTTAAGGTGTACTGCTCACTTTTGTGCAAAAAGTTATTAACACTTTAAAGTCTGCTTTTATAATTTGGGAATATCCATATATTGAATACTTAACAGACTACTATTAATCATATCGTTATGATCAATTGAACATTATATGTACTGTATACAGTTGGATCACTCAGTTTTAGCCCACTATTTAAAAAAATAAAGTCTTGGAGCGCCTGGGTGGCTCAGTGGATTGAGCCGCTGCCTTCGGCTCAGGTCATGATCTCAGGGTCCTGGGACCGAGCCCCCCATCGGGCTCTCTGCTCCGCAGGGAGCCTGCTTCCTCCTCTCTGCCTACTTGTGATCTCTGCCTCTCTGCCTACTTGTGATCTCTCTCTGTCAAATAAATAAATAAAATCTTAAAAAAAAAAATAAAGTCTTGGTCATCTCTAGAATACAGAGTGTTTCACCTAACACCATCTCATCCATGGTGACCCCATTGTGGTTGTAACAGAACAGTGGTCATAAGTCTATAGAAAATTTGTTCTTAGAACTTCCATCCCCTATAAAACAGTTGAATTTAGGCTACCCAGTATGCATACCTATTGTTGGATGTTACCAAAGGGTTTGCAATCAAGAGTAGAGCTGAAAATAAAATACATGTTAACAGTTCAGGAACAGTTACTGAAGACGTTGATTGTCAACCAGTGCTGTCACTAGCTATGCCAAGAGAGAGATCACCTGAATTTGAGAATTTAAAAAGGAACTAGGTCATGGTTACTATCATTGTTACTATTATTATTATTATTATTATTATTATTATTATTATATTTAGGAACAGTTTTACATATGTTATCTCATTTCATCCTTGCCATTTATTCAAAGAGATGGATAATATTATTCACACTTTGTAGAGGAAAACATCGGTCTTGGAGAGAGGTAATGATTTATCAAGGCCACTTGGAGAACAGCTCATTCTTAACCACCATCTTTAGGTTTAGGAAAAATGATAACTCCCTTAAAAGAATGAAGTGTTTGTTCATGGCTTCCTTCTGCCTAGCTAGCCTTCTCTGGTTGTGGGGAAGGCTGACCCCAGAGCACACTGAGGGAGGATTTCTGGAAGTCACATGGTGTGAGAATTCTAACTACAGAACTGATCGCTGTTCTCTGATTAGAGATTACATGCTTTGTTAATAGGAATTCCAGCACTCAAAAACCTTAGAAGTGTTTTGGAAATGTAGGGAAGAATTATGAAAATAAAAAAGTAGCTTTTATAATACAGACTTCAAGTTGAAACAGTAACTTTGCAAGCCCGTACCTGTATATAACTGGAGTAATGTAGAGTGAGATGGTGTTCAGAGTAGATGCTCTGTATTTTCTCCCATGAATGTGATTCTTATAAACAGAGCTTCACTAACATGCCTTTGACAGACCCATTAGAGGCCATGTTTTTCACAGCATTAGACTCAGCTCTGAACCTACATCTCAATATCACATTGGGCCTTTCTTGGTTTAGATAGGTAATGAATCTTGCAAATCAACCTACTCACCATGGCGAATGTCTGGCAACTTAATGACCATCCCCTGGTTTCCAGTTGTTCCTCATAAAAGGGATTTTGAACAGCAATGTCTTCATGGATCTATTTTCCCTTCTCTCTAAAAAGATGTGGCCAAAAGCATTGCACACAAATATTGAAAATTACCTAGAAGCCATTTAAAAGAATATTTTGTGGAGTTGATTGTTTAGATTGCTGTCAAAATGATTTATTTCTTTTAACCTGACTTCCCAAAGTCATGGTTTTCACTTACTTGGTAATTTTCACTGCATACACAACAGAGATACATTTGCAACCAAACTTCCCTCTTACTCACTAATTTTAAGATGTTTTTAGATAAACAGTTTTTTAATGCTTTACTATTTTAATTAAATTGATCAGAGTTTTGGCCTCCAGCTAGTTGTTAATTGTTTCATTACTTTGCTATATATTTCTTCCTTACCATTCAGAACACATCAAACTTCTTTTCATAATTGAGCTTCCAAAAATTTTATCCAGTTTCCCCCTGCTTCTAATCACTATTGTCTTAGATATATATTCTACTTTATCGTGCCAGCAACTTGATCCCCATCCGAATTAACTCTGTTCTGTTTATCATGGCATTGGTATCCCCCAGTAAAAAAGCAGGGATATGCTGAGTCCTCCCAGTTTTCTTCAGAAATGAATGCTCTAGTTCACATAAAATCTTTATTGATAAAGACAGTAAGAAAGACTAGTGAGAGTGGAGCATCTATAGTCAAATCTTTCTAACTAGAATGTTTTTCACAAAACATCAACTTCTTAATGTTGTGCCCTTCTGTTCTGATTATTGTGTAGTATTTAAAAATTGATAAAACATCACAATTTAGAAAGCAGAACTTCATATTTTAAAAAATCTCTTTAAAATACTCATGTCCTGGGACTATCACTTATCTACAAAGATGAACTGTACCTCTTCTCCTCATAGATCTGGAAGGAGGAGAAATATGGAGTTATATTTCCAAGTGGCCAGAGCGGTGCCTATCTAAGAACAAATGTGGAGTAAATACAACACCATGAAGACGAAAATAAAATAAATGATCACAGTTTGCTGAACTGTCTTCCCTGAAGGATGATTCAGTAGTACAGAACTGAAGTAGATGTTTCTGACCAGAGAGCTATGAGGGTGGTGAAATCTCATCATGTTCTCTGTCCATTTTGTTTCATGAAATTCTCAGGCTTCATACATTTCAAATGACAAACAGACCACGAAACAACCTTCAGCCATTTAGGAGACTTCCAGCACCCTGAAGGAGGAACTCCTCCTACTCCAATCTCTCTCTCGTGTCTGAGTGGGCATGGGAGTGGGGTGTAACAGGGAAAGCATTTTTCAGTAACAGCTGGATGAGAGAAGCCTCTATCTGACACATCCCTCTGGGCTGAGGCCACCTCCATGGAGAAGCCCTTCCCTCTCAGCTGTGTCGCTCACCTTTTCTGAAGAGGAAAACCTTTTCTGGTCATGCAAGAACAGACCAAATTTCTATATGCAGCGAAGGTTCTGTCATGGAGGCTTGGTCTCCTGTTTCACCAAGGATGTGTGGTCAACAGTGGCAGCCACAGACTGACAGGGGTCTCAGGATGAAGGCCCTGCCAAAGTCCATTACTTTAGACTTTTTAGCAATGGAAATATTTAGCCCCATTTTCTTTCTGATTAAAATATTAACTCACTTGAAAGCTATCCATAATTTAAGGATAAAGAAATCCCAACGGGAGAATGGTCTATATTGTATGAATAACTTTAGTTACTGGTCACTTCATACCCAATCCTTCATCATATATTTATGGGATCCTGCTGTGTGCCAGGCAGTAGTCTAGGCCCTGAGGATTCTGTGGTAAACAGGGCAAAACTCACTGCTTTTCTAGAGTCCGTGTTATAGTGGGAGAAAGAGCCAATAAACAAACAACCCAGTCGATGTGTGCTATTGATAAAGAATATGTGGCAGGGTAATGGGCTTAAAAACTAACCGTGGGTAGGGAATGAGAGGAAGGAGCAACACGAAGTGGCCAGTGAAGACTTTGTGTGCAGGCGACCTACAGCTGGCATCTTGTGAGGAAGAGGATTGCAGCTATGGGAAGACCACAGGTGTTCTTCCAAGTGGATGACTCAAAGATCCTGAAGCAGGGCCAAATAAAAACCATGGTGTTGACCATCTGCTCCATAAAAGAGCCCATCAAATATGCTACCACGTTAAAACACACGTGCATACAATCCTGGTAAGTTTTAATTTTAAAATCCACAGAAGACACACAGACTGCCTGAATCCAAAGTGCATCAAAACCTTCTTATAAATGTCCCCTTCCTTTCTCTTGGATTTCCACAGTTTAATATATAAAGAACATCTCTGAGTGTCTCTCAGAGAACTCACTAATGGCTGCAGGAAGAGCACCCTGACTTGGCCAAACTGTTGACAAGGAGGAGGTGATGGTTTCTTCCTCTTGAGCCATCAGCAACCTGGGTTCTCTTACATTCTCGAGTCTCTGTGGAGTCCTCTGCTGACTTAACACATACAATCCACCCCTGCAGGGCAGGTGGGTAAATGTTGTTGAATGTCTGTCGGCATGGAGCGCTTCCAGACTTAATGATTCATTTGCCTTCTAATTTAGGAGGATTTGCGAAGTTGAAAAAAAATTTTGAAGAAGAAAAAGGTCACGTAACTCCAACCTAAATTTTTTTCAAATTAGAAGTGTAATTAAATTTTTCAGTATTCCCTTTGGAAGATTTTTAATTTCTAATTGTAGCAGTTGGTTCAAAACACAATTGTTTAAAAGCACCCATAACCGTTGTGCCAACAAAGCACTAACTAACCACCATATACTAAACAGAAAAGGGTGTCATCTATAAGACTTGAAAAGCTAATGGTGATAATGTTTGCAAACATTAATCTATACCAAGGTAAAAGATTCTGGATAAAATTATCCTTACATTCAATATTTTTGGTTGCTTTTTGTGAGAGATACATTTTGAGAAGTAGCAGAGACTAAGCATTCAAGAGATGAAAGGTTGGAAAAAAAATCTATTTTTACTCAAAGGCAGAGTAAAAGAAATAGATGTGACACAGATAAAGAAAGATACTCTGAGGAAACTGCAATATAGAGATTTCCTCCCTTTTCCCACCTGAATATATTTTAATCTTCCAAGGTGAGGCACATACATTCCCAAAGCTCTATTGCCTCAATACCTGGAGCATGGTCAGTACATGGTAAATATTTATAAAATCAGTGCAAGGGAGGGAGTGAGGAAGACATTCCATATGGAGCATGCACTTGAAATTGTATATTGAGATGATTGGGATCGGGTAACATAGTAATGCCTCTTCCGCCAGTGGGTTCCAAATAAAATGAGAAGACAGATATCAGATATGAACTTTACACTTGGTAAAAAGGCATGGGGCCTCTGGGCCACAACATAGCCCCTTCTGAGCCACTGCCAAGATAATCCATTGCTGTCTGTCTCTGACCAGAGAGAGTCACTGAGTCAAGAGAGCAGGGACTGACAAAGGAGAGGTGAGAGCTGTTACTAGAAGACAAACTCCAGGCCAGGTCCTTACTTTCCAGCCCAGAGGGAAGGCAGAAAAAAAAAAAAAAATCAAGCCCATGTGTGGTCCAGAAAGGGAGAAAAACTGCCCACTGGAAGCCAGACCTCCTAACAGGAAACAGAGAATGTCATTCTCTCAGCATATTATCCACCAACTGGGTGAATAATCCTTACTCACCGGGGAAGGATTATGTAAAGAATGGAAAATGCACCACTCTGGACACAATGGTACCAGGGATACAGGTCTTCAGATTCCCATCCACATTACCAAGGAGCCCCCCCGTTCTTTAATCCCAATGGGGGCAGGGAAGGTGTAGTTGGAGGGAGGAAAGAATATTCCTAATTTTAAGCTCACAAGAAATATCCTAGATGTAGAGAGAGAAATACACCCTATTTTGATCAACTTTGAGAAAATGAGGGAAAAGCATTTTAAATGACTCTTAACCTAATGAGAACATGGAAGTATTCAAACATACACATCCCTGAAGAAGAGATCTAGATGAAATATTAACATCTGAAAAGATGCTTATTGTTATCCATTCCTGAAGAAATGAAATTAAAACATGTTGGGTACCACTACACACACTAGAATGATTGAAATTTAAAACTTGGCAGTACCAAGTGGTAACAAGAAGGTGGAGTAAGTTGAACTCTCATATACAAGTAGTGAGAAGAAAAAATGGTCCAGCCACACTTGAAAACAGTTTACTGATTCCTTGTTGTGTTAAATACATAGTTATCATAGGACCAAGAAAGCCTACCCCTCGACATTGACCCAAGAAAATGAGAACAGTCCACACAAAGACCTGTGTACAGATCTTTATAGGACCTTTATTAATAAGTCTCAAACTAAAAACAACTCAAATGTTCATCAACTGGTAAATACATAAACAAATCATGAATATGAGTCAACAGAGAAAACCAAGTAACTATGATACATACAACCAAATGAACGAATCTCAAAGCGTTACACTAGCTGAACCAGACACAAAAGTCTTCCCATTACGATTCCACTTATAAGACATTCCCCAAAAGGCAAAGTTATAGGGACAGAAATCAATCAGTCATTGTCAGGAGGTAAATTAGCAGGAGAGGATCAACTGTAAAGGAACACAGAGAACATTTTGCAATGATAGGAATATTCTATATCTCAGTCATGGTGGTATTCACATGACTATATACATTGGTCAAAATTTGTCAAATTGTACACCCCACAAGAATAAATTTTGAAAAGGCCCTTTTTCCAAGAAATGGTGCAAAGAAATGCTCTAGATACAGACCTGACACCCAACACAAAAAATGAATTCAAAATAGGATCATGAACCTAAATGTAAAACACAAGATTATAAAACTCCTAGAAGATAGAAGGGTAGAAAACATAGATGATCTTGGGTTTGATCATGTCTTCTTAGATGGAATACAAAAGACATGATCTATGAAAGAATGAATTGATAATTTGAAAATGGTTAAAGTTAAAAACTTCTGTTCTGTGAAAGACAATGCTAAATAAATAAATAGATGATAGTGATAGATAGATGAATCTGACTCTAAAAAATAAGTCTTGAGTGTTAGAGACAACACTGTTCACACCAATCAAACCCTCTCAGAGACAAAATGTAATTTTTTGAGTTGCCTGAAAAGTGCAGCTTGTCTTCAGCAGATGAGACACTGTCGCTTGTCGGTCAGTGAGAGCAGAGATAGCAGATTCTCCCAAGTAAGTAGGAAGTGAGTTTGCAAAAACAAGCAAACAGACATTATCAATCTATATCACAATTCTTAGATAAAACCAAGGGAATTCAATGAAATTGAATTCATTGGATTCAATGAAAATAATCTGTATTTTATGAGTAGTAATATGACATAGGATTAATAGATTTTTGAGGTAGATTTAAAAAAAAAATGTTGTGTTCCTAACATATTCTTCAATCGTAGTTGTTCTCTTCTTATGAAAGATTTTGTCCATTAATTCACAAATTAATTCCTTATTTATCATTTTCTCTGCAGATATTTTCCAAATCCTTTCAAAATTCTCTAGTCCTGCAAATATCCATGGTCAACAGCAATATGGTCAAAGTTTATGTGCTTTGATGGTTCTGTACCTGGTTGTCACAGAATGCACATTCTTGTCATTTGAATCCACTTCTAATGCAAAGTATAGAAACATGCTTTGGTAAAAGGGCAGCCTTTGAAAAGAAATTAATGTGGGAACCTGAATGGAGAATATAGTTCCCTGTTTCATTCTTGGCATTCAGTGCCATTCCAATTAAATATATTTACAAAAATTTGGAAATTCTGCATAATTTGGAATATCTAAACGAAGATATAATTTGGTTGGTGGCCTGTCCTATATGTGATTTACAGCACATTTACTTATTCTCAGAAGTCAGAGTACTCACAGAGATTCCTCCCTGGTGGAATAAGGTTCACAGATGGGCCAGAATCAGTATCATTAATGGATCATTTTCACTGTGTTATTTCCAGATGCATATCACAGGGTGAATGGTACACATTTCAAGAAACCTCGGGCAAAGCAGGTTAAAGGATGCTCAGGGAATTAAAAAGGAATTAGAAACAATGTTCACATTTGAAAATAGACTGTTTCTAGCTGTTTGAAGATGCTGTGTGGAAAGGTGACATGCCGGGTCAGAGACCCGAGCAGGTTCACAACACGACCAGAGTGCAGTCACTCCGGGGCCCTCAGTTTTTCCACTAGACCTTATTACTGTCTCCTTATTACTTTTCTTGAGCTTATTTTAAATTGAAATTGTGTACTCACTTGTATTTGTTTTTGAAACTTCAAACGGGGAGTTGGCAAGCTTTTTCTGGAAGGGGCCAGAAAACAAGTCTTTTAGACCTCACAGGCCATGTATGGTCTCTATCACATAGTCTTCATTTGTTTTTGTTTATTTGCTTGTTTAACTGCACTGTTTTAAAAATCTAAGAACTATTCTCCGCTTTTAGGCCATCGAAAACAGGGTGCGGGCCCTTGTTGAAATGATGCCAACCCTGCTTAAAATCATCCTATTTTAATGGAGATCTAACTTAGAGCATCTCACTGAGTTAGAAGAGAGGTGTTGCACTCTGGGGGAGGGGAGTCCATGACACCCTAGTGGTTTTGGTCGCAGGTCTCTGATGGTGTGGTTAATCCAGACACAAGACTTCCCTGGCTATACAAGGCAAGCACATTTTCAGAGCCCCCAAAACAGGTGATAACGTGAAGTGTGGGAAAGCAGCAGGATCCAATAAGATAGTCCCGGACGGCTCTTTCTAACCTTGTTTAACTTCATATCCTAACAGCGTTTGGAATGTTTTTCCCCACGAATGAGCAAATGGGTGGGGATCAAGGACCTTCTGAGTACATTAATGTGCTTGTACATCAGGCAGCTTCTATCTGTAATGCTGGAAATCCTGGATCAAGAGAGGGAGACTGAGCCCACTTCCCGCTGCCTCCCCGATCCCTCCAAACAAGGGAAACAAATTCACACAATAGTTGCCATCTAAAGGACAGAGCAGTCAATGTGTCTTCCTTAACACAATGAAATGCTTCAAGCCTGTGGAAGAATGAACCTCAGTAACTGCTTAAGAAGACCGAAGGAAATGGGCCCCTGGGCAGCTCAGTAAGTTAAGTATCTGCCTTCTGCTCAGTCATGATCCCTGACTGCTGGGATCGAGTCCCACATTGGGCTCTTTGTTCATCAGGGATCCTGCTCCTCCTTCTCCCTTTGCCCCTCTCCTGCTTGTGCTTTCTCTCACTCATTCTCTCTCTCAAATAAATGAATAAAATCTTAAAAAAAAAAAGACAAATGAAAAATTCACACATTCAGGTAATTCCACCTCAACAGGTGTCTGATTTATTGTAATAGTGAAAAATATCCTATCAGAAAAAAGACTCCCTGCATCACATATATAGTCATAATAGTTACCAAGTACTGGGTATTTATCAAGCAGCAGTCACTGTTCGATATAATCAGTTTGATTATTATCCTTACTCTGCAGATGGGGAGACAGGGAGAAAGACAACTTGCTTGGTTGGTGTCCCCCAGGTGGTAAGTGGTCAAGCTGGTATTCAAGCCCTAACCATTGCTCTTACTGCCCACAAAAGCCACATGACCAGATAGGATTTTGAGTTGTTAGAGGCACATATTTTTATTAAGAAATGTTAACAGTGTATGGGCGCCTGGGTGGCTCAGTGGGTTATAGCCTCTGCCTTCAGCTCAGCTCATGATCTCAGGGTCCTGAGATTGAGCCCCACATTAGGCTCTCTCCTCTGTGGGGAGCCTGCTTCCTCCTCTCTCTCTGCCTGCCTCCCTGTATACATATGATCTCTGTCTGATAAATAAATAAAATCTTTTAAAAAAAAAAGAAATGTTAACAGTGTGATTAATAACTTGGTCATGATTTAATTCATTCAAATAATTTATAGGAGGAAAGAGATACTTATTAATTACAAAGATTATTATTTTTTGACCTGTAAATCTCAAAATACCTTCCTGGTCATCTAATGGTAACTCAACAATGCTATCTTAAAAGCCGAGGATGGCTCAGTCAGTTAAGGGACTGACTATTTTAGCTCAGGTCATGATCCCTGGATCTTGGAATTGAGCCCCACATCAGTTTCACAGGGGTTCTGTTTCTCTCCCTCTTCCTCTGCCCCTCCCTCCACTCTCTTTCTCTCAAATATTTTTTTAAAGATTTTATTTATTTATTTGTCAGAGAGAGAGAGGGAGAGAGAGCGAGCACAGGCAGACAGAATGGCAGGCAGAGGCAGAGGGAGAAGCAGGCTCCCCGCCAAGCAAGGAGCCGGATGTGGGACTCGATCTCAGGACACTGGGATCATGACCTGAGCCGAAGGCAGCCGTTTAACCAACTGAGCCACCCAGGCGTCCCAAGAAGGGTAGCTTTTAAAAGAATTCATCAAGATCAATCAGATTTCCTAAGATTAATAAAATTTAAGCAACAGAAGTGGGAATATAGTTGCTTTAAACCATCGTCATCTTAAAAACACTGAAATGATTCCAATCGCAAAACGGGCTAAAATATTAAGGAGACTTGAAATCCCAAGAGAAGAAACACAACCTTAACAAGTGCAAAGATTTTAGAGGGCATGTTAAGAAGATTATTTCCCAAAATCTATTCTTTCTCCTTGTGGCAACACTTAATATGGTTACATTGAGAATTTCAGGTACTTCTATACAGTTTTTCAGAAATGTCAGTTATGTTTTGTACCACCTATGCTAACATGCACTGGTGATAAAGATCACTATTGCTTAAAAAGATGACATTTAGCATTTCATGCTCAAGATCACATCACGATAGAATGCAAGTTGAAATGGCTTACTTCCCTTAAACATTTGATTGAGTTTTTTTTTTTTTTAACTCTATGTGATAATTCTTTACATCGGCTTTATAGAAAAAAATGTCTGTATTTCTGCAATCACTCTGCTTTATATAATATGATTCATCTGAAGATTTATAGGGGAAAACCAAAGGCCAATATTTTAAATGCTAATAATATATCCAAGGCTGCTGAATGCTTCACTTAAAGGGATATTAAGGCAGAAAGTCAGATGTTGAAAGACAGGTGTGATTTGAAAATATGGAGATTAAAGGTGAAAGAGGGAATGTCACATGATGACTGGAGGAAACTTCCTAGCACGAGAAAGAAAAGACATCACATGTTCAAAAAGGACAGCACTCATGTTGGCCTCAGGATAAAACCATAGAAAATTAGTTTAAGATCACTGAAGAGGAAGATGGGAGAAGATTGTCTTTGAATCTCAGATCTATGCCAGACCAAGGAAGTACCAACTGGCCAAGTTCTTTAATCTGTGCCTCGTTGTCCTCCTCTTTACTGTAGGCAGCGGTATACATCTCTTGGATCATAATGCAAAATAAGATCCTTCAGCCAAATCTTTTAGAATAGGGCCTGGTGTGTAATAACCTAAATGCTGGTAACTGATGGAGTCTGCTCCAATCTGTCAAGTCCAAGTAACCATGTTCACACTGTTATTTGAATCTGTGACTAATTAAAAGGCTCAGGTTGACAGAGCAGGTGTCACACTGGGACGGAGAACCCTGGGGTCTTCTAGAGAGGGTTCCTCAGCCCAATACCCTTTGTGATCACAGGTACAGGCAATGCCAGGCCTATCACATCAGAGCCTCTACATGCATGTTGATGTCACCTCCCATCAGAGTCCGTACATCATGCAACCAGGCTGTGTGACTCTAACCCCCAGTATACTCTGAGCAACTTGGGGCAGGAGCAGACTTCACTCATGTTCCCAGACCTAGCTAGGGACCACCCCCCTGGAATAAACTTGGTAGGTCCTTTTGCATGAATGAATGATTGGATGAATAAAAGACAAGGAGTCCTACCAAAGGTGTCTTGGCTTATTGGCTGGCTAGCTGGCTGAGGGCATCCTTTGCTGACACTTTCCCTCAGGGTCCTAGTGTCTGAGGGTCAGGAGGCTGAGAGGTCACCATTGGCATCCTGCAAAGACTGATGACATTTCTAGAATCCATGGCCTGTGAGAGCCAGGGAGACCCCTGAAGAGCTGACACCCACAGACAGTACATTTCTTTACCAATGATGATCCTTTGGAGGGTCCAGATGCAGGCCCCGGAGTGGTTGCCCCAGGGCAAACCTGCAAGGGGAAGAGAGTCCCCACCCAGCTGGGTTGCATTTCCCGCTGTCTGTGTGAAGCCCCATCAGGAGTACTCGGAAGGGAATTCTAATTACCATGCAGTCAAGAACAACTCTGCAAGAAGCAGGTGACTTATTGTCTGACACAGTATGGAACCTTTTCTGTCTTTTTGTGCTGCCAGGCTTGAAAGAATTTAGAGTGAGCTATTTTAGGCACCATGGTTAAATTGATAGAGCCACTCCTCTCGTTAAATTAACTGTGAGATGTTCCATGTATTCAGGCTTAGGATTCTACGGTGCTACCTGCTCGCTCTTGAACTTTGTAACATCAGGAAGACTTGTTCTTCACAGTTGTTCTGGGTTCAGGAAATGTGTCAAGGTGTTCAAGGCCAAAAGTAACAACCGGGCCAATATGGCCAAAAGTAACAACCTGTCCCTACCTCCGTGTAGATTGAAAAAGATATGAGAGGGGCCAATCGCAGAATCCCCTGGGCTGCAGAATCTTTAAACCTCAGAAAACACAAATGGAAATGTGTGCACACTGTCAAATGCAGCATTTTAAAAAAAATAGATAAATGATGCGACTGCCTCAGTCTCAGTACCATGTAGTGGTGGAGTTCCTAATTCAGGACCTGCCAAACGCTAGCCTCGTCCTTAGTACCTGCTAGCCGGCATTAAGAATCACTCCAGGCGCTTCTTGTATACAAACAAGCAAAGAGACAAAAAAAGCTCCAGATCCCCCCTCCAGAAAGTCTGATGTAGGAAGTCTGCGGTGTGCCCCAGGGGTCTGCATTTTAAACAACCTTCGGGGCTTATTCTGATGTACAGTGATGTCTGGGGATAGTATCTGGATCAGAATCACACGGGGAAGAAAACTCTAACTCGGGCTATCTTGCAGACTCTTTAAAAAATGTATTCAGAGGCAGAAGATGTGATTCAAAAGGAATTTAAAAATCTCTCTGTGGGCAGGCTCTGACCACCTGCATTTAGATACTGCAGGGGGAAACTGAAAGAAAATCTTTGTGTATTAAAGCAAAGTAGAAAACACCAAGTGATTAGAAACTAGAACATCTGTTTTTCAACAGGTGAATTTGTGCAAAGAATTTTATTTCTTAGTATTTCCTTTCTTTTGCATTGGAAATGGAAATGAAAGTTTGGGATATAACAGCAACTAGAAAGTGTCTTAAATATCAACAAACTCAACACTAATTGAGAGATGGGATGAACAATCAGACAATAGGTGGAGTAAACATATGACAGTAGAACTCAAACTCAGAACTGCCGCCAGGGGCCCTGAAGCCAATCACAACCAAGGCAGCAATGGCCACGAATGACCGGGACTTGAATACTGACTGCCAGGTTCTTTAATTCTGTCCCTTCTTGCAACTTACGATCAGCCAGGAAAAGCCCAATATATACCCTTAACCAATGGCATAGAATGTGAGCTTCTAGTAAACGCCCTGCAGCTTCCCCAGGTCAGTCACCTCCAGTCGGGACAAACCTGAAGCTTCCTTTTCCACTGTAAAGCTCCCCACCTCAGTGTCTCTGCCAAAGGCAAGCAAGGCAGCTGGTTCTCTTGGTATATCGAGCTCTGGATAAACAGACTTTGCTTTTCTTCTTTGGATGGTCTTTGTCTATGTCTACAGCATCATCAAAGTAATACAAAATAACAAGCCAAAAACCACTACCTCTATTGTCTAAGGGCTTTGATTCTAAAGCTCCTTGAGGGCAGAAGTTAAAGGAAGTGGCCAAAAGGGTGGGAGGAGGAGCAACCAATGGGAAGCCTGCCAATGAGGAGCTGACCTTCAGAAAAGACCTCAAGGCAGAAAAAAAGAAAGGGAGGGTAAATGAATCCATGAACACTACATCAAAAACAAACAAACAAACAAAGTTGGGTGTATTTTTTAGAATACTTCAGTTGCAGAGAAAGAGGAACCCTTATGCTGGATACTTCCTTGGTTGTGAGAATATATTTGAAGGGACCAGAGTGGTGGTGGTGGGAGGGACCCAGACAAGGGGCTCTGCTCAAGCACCCACTCCACCACAAACAGTCGTGGGGGGCCATTTGCCAGCTTAGGCTGAACCACCAACAGTTGCTGGTCTCTTTGGCAGCTGAAGACTCTAGTCCAAGCATTAGCTTTGCTTGGGTCATGAGCCTAAGCCCAGCTGAGGGAAACTGGGGCACGAGAACTACAATTCATGGGTGTTAGGAAGAGCGAATTCCTCAAAAGTGGAATGGGTGTTCTTAGAGAAAATGGGTATTGGGCAGCCAAAATCCATTAAGGATTAACAAAGGGCTCTAAGAATTTAACACACCATCCTTAGTCCTACTACAAAACTAGAGTAAAAAAAGGGGGATAAATTTTTAAGTTAGGCAACCTGCTGAAATTATAAATGTCTGTAAAACATTCAAATGATTGTGGCATGCTTAAAGCTGACCTCACAACAACCACCAATTTTATTGTTAAAATTAAGGAAGCCAGGAATCATCAATTATGACAGAGAGATTAGCAGTAAAAGAAATTAGAGAGTCATAAAAATTATGACAATGGGGAGAGTGGTAGTGAAATAACTTGAAAAGTTTTGTGAAAATTAAAGAAACTCTCATTTAAAATGGAACAGTAGGCCAGCAGGGGGAGCTCTAACACCCTACCACTCCTGGTCCAAGGCCGACTCAATAGGAGGAGAGGTACTTGTCCACACTAGCTTGGGGAAGAAGGCTGGTTTCCTCCTATCCAGGTAATAGAGCCAATGAGACACTGTCCCAACTCAGCCACCGAAATATCATTCTATTTCAAACTCCCAGGTTACTTCAATAAACTTTTTGTTTACAAGAGCCCTCCTCACTGCCCTCACCCCCTTTCCTCTATAGAATAGTGTTCTTTGCTCTATTGACTTGTATCTGGTTTTGCTGTAGCTTGCTTGTCCTAAATTGAAATTCTCTGCTTTTTCCAAATCAAGCCATTTTGCTTGGAAAATAACTGGCAGTTTTATTTTTAAGGTGAATGGACACTTTATGAGCTTACCCTGAGTCTTCTCTCCTCCATGGACTATTCAGTATAATATTACTATTATGTGTGTCATTTTAAGGAGTTGGATTGCATTTTCTGGATTCTATGTTAGCCAAATACCTTGGGAAAGATATCGCAAGAGTTTCATCAACCAATTTTAAAGTTTCGGGATATTCTGAGGAAATTCTTGCACGTTCTCAGTACACTCTGACCTGCGACTTCTGGGATTGCCAGCAACTTCAAGATACATCCTTAGCCTCCTGAGTCTTTCTGAGGAACCTGTCCCTTTCTATTAACTGTGATGCTTGGCTAAGCAAGACATCTCAAATCTCTTTTCTGAGAATATCTTACTGGGCTAAAACAGAGTCACAAAAACTATTGGAGAAAAAGAAAACAAGATGAATTTCTTAAAGTATTTCAATGTTCTTATCCTTCTTATTAATCTCCATTACCCCTAAATATATTTAATTTGTAATAAGGAAACAATGATTTTTACTGTGCTTGTGTTGACCCAGTCACTTTGCTCAAGGACAAAAAGATGAAAAAGATGAGAATTCCTGCTCTGAAGGAATTCATTGTCAAGTAGGAGGAATAGACTAATATGACAGGAAGAGTTGTGAGCTATTAATTCCTGACTTCTTTGATTTGCTCCCTCTCCCTTCCTCTTTTCAAGCAGCAGGTCAGAGTAGGTAAATTTTTGCCCCAGAAGTCTGATAGGGAGGAAAACAGGAGTTCCCCAAAAATCTGGCCATCATGAATGTAGGTAAAGATACATTTCCATATTCATATTCCATATTCATTTCAATATTCATTTCCATATTCATTTTCACTTCCATATTCATTTTTAATTATTCATTTCTTTGTTCATTCATAACTTTCTAAATAAGCTGTAAATTCAGTGATACAAAACAATCGAATAGCATGAAAAGGGTTTCCTACCCTCATCTGCCATTCCCTCCGTCCCTACCTC
Source organism: Meles meles (assembly GCF_922984935.1). NCBI lineage: Eukaryota > Metazoa > Chordata > Mammalia > Carnivora > Mustelidae > Meles > Meles meles. The sequence continues at coordinate 97,326,844 of NC_060066.1, forward strand.
TGTCCTGCCATTGGGAAACCATGTAAAAAAAAATTTTTTTTTTTAAGGTTTTATTTATTTGACAGAGATCACAAGCAGGCAGAGAGACAGGCATAGAGAGAGGAGGAAGCAGGTTGAGCAGAGAACCCGATGCGGGGCTCGATCCCAGGACCCTGGGATCACGACCCGAGTTGAAGGCAGAGGCTTTAACCCACTGAGCCACCCAGGTGCCCCACCATGTAAAAATTTTTAACAAATCTCTTGCCTGTCCAGAATAGGCAAATTCACAGAGACAAAAAGTAGATGAGAGGTTACAGGAATTGAGGGAAGAGAGAAACGGTGAGAAATTATTTAATGGTGTGAAGCTGAATAAAGCAAACCTCAATTAAAAGGGACCTGGGAGACCAGAAGCAGAAGCTCTCATATCTTACTCCTTGTCCATTGCAGACCCCAGCAGGAAGACATGTACCTTGCATTACCAACAGGAAGAAATCTACTTTACTTCTTCAGAAGGAGAAAGCGAGAATTTCCCCCAATCCAGCGAGAAGCTCAGCCAATTAGAAAATACCACAAGCTTCACTACCCTGAACTCTCACTTCCTTCCAGTGGATTTCATTCAGAGCAGCCCAGCCCAACTTCATTCTTTTCTCTATAAAGTAACCTTCTTCTCCTTTGATTTCCCAACTTTTTTATGGCTTGCCATAGCTTGCATGTCCTCAATTGCAACTTTTCTGCTATTCCTGAATAAACTCATTTCACCAGTAAAACAACTGGTTATTTCATATTAAAGGTCAAAAAATGGGTACAGAGTTTTATTTGCAGTGATTAAAAAAAAAGTTCCAGAAGTGCATGATGGTGATGGTTGTACCACCTTGCAAATGTACTTAATGCCACTGAACTGTAAGTTTAAAAACGGTTAACAGGGTAAATTCTATGTTACATGTATTTTATCACAAAAATACATATGAACTGTGTAAAGAATGATTATAAAATCAACATTCATGCAACCACCATAAGAAGGCCCATGAAAGAACACCTCCGGTTGTCTGGAAGCCCTTCCTGGATTGAGCCCCCGCCATTTTTCCTGATGTTTTGGTAATCATTTCCAGACTTCTATAAAAATAACTATATACATTAGTGAATTAAGCATTAGATATGAAATGTTGTTGGTTTTCGAAATTTATATAAATAGAATTACATTTATATACTTGGATTTCTTGCTTATTTTGCTCATTATGTTTATGAAATTCATCCATGTTATTGATGTATCTTTAGTTCATTCGGTTTTAGTGTTGTTTTATGGCCCAACACATGCTCAGCATTTACGATCTTCTAGGTATATCTGAAGAGAGTGTGCATTTGGCATTTGTTGAATGCAGTTTTTTGTATTTGTCTATTAGGTCTTTTGCTAATCATGTCACTTAAATCCTTTGTATCTTTTTTTCCCCTCTTTATTCTCTCAGTTACCAAGATGTGCTAAAATCTCCTGATGCTATTGTGTGTGTGTGTGTGTGTGTGTGTGTATGTATATATATATATATATATATATATATATATATATATATATATATATACAGGCTTCATATACCTGCTCACTCCAGTGGTTATGAATTTAAAAATGTAGCTTTTTTACTTCCTGAGGGGTATGCACTCTCTGTAAGTGGATTTTTTACCACTAAAATTTGCAACTCTTTGGCCCTCCAGGTTTCTGTCTTACCTGCTTTGGGCATATTTTCACTATCTCATGTTTTCATTGAAATAGGAGATTGTGGGGCGCCTGGTTGGCTCAGTGGGTTAAAGCCTCTGCCTTCGGCTCAGGTCATGATCCCAGGGTCCTGGGATCGAGCCCTGCATCAGGCTCTCTGCTCAGCCGGGAGCCTGCTTCCTCCTCTCTCTCTCTCTGCCTGCTTCTATTCCTACTTGTGATCTCTGTCTGTCAGATAAATAAATAAAATCTTAAAAAAAAAAGAAATAGGAGATTGTGTGTTTCATTCTCTTTGTTAATTTGAGTAAGAACAGAAGAGATTTTTTTTTCTGCTATCACCATATTCGTATTGGTAACGAAGTCCTATCTTCTATAAAAGCCCAAATGTGTAAATGAGCTTATACAGGTTCTTCCACAGAAGGAGAAGGGGAGTGTTTTTGAGAAGTGACACACCAAGGAGAAGATATTTTCCTCTACCAGAGAAAGATCTGGGTCCCCAAGCCATGTGATCCCTATGGGATTTGTCATCATGGGGTAAGGAGAGACCCTGAGGGGGTCTTCCCTGGAGATGGAACTAGCAGCCTAGGAAGGGAGGAACTGAGGCACTCAGGTTTCCAGACTTGCCACAAATTAGAAGCAGAAAGAGAACATTCCTTAGCGGGGACAATGGTAGACTGGTAGGAGAAGCATTTTCTTCTCTTTCCAAACAGAGCATTAGCCTATAGGATTCTGTTGCTCCTTGGGAAGAAGAACATGCTGCAACTATCTCAAAAAGGGATTTTTCTACCAGTCTGTGTGATGGAGACTTGGAGTCAGACATTAAGTTGATGAATAGGAAACAAAAAGCATCTTATCTGTCACACTTCTGAGTTTCTAAACTAGGACCCATGAGCACTATAGAAATGGTAATTACAATTAGAGAGGAAGGACAAAGTAATATGGACACAGAGGATGGGATGCCTTAACACTGACTGATGGTGAGATCGTCAACCTTGCCCTTCGAACTTGAGTAAGAGTTTTCCAGGCAAGAAGGGAAGTGCCTTTCAAGCAAACAAAACAACATGGGTAAAGGTTCAAGGAATTGTGTATTTGCAAGGTTCAATCAATTGATATGGCTGAGCTTGTAAATATTAATGTGTACTTCATAGCCATTTTTGCAAATTTATAAATGTATTAATCAGTTTAACTGGTACTCTGTACTCTGTCACAGAGGCACAGAAAGAGCCAGGAAAGCTGATGTTATATTCCTGGCACTTCAGACTCTTTGTGGTGGAGGATTGAGATTAATTTCTGAACTTGAGGGCCTTTACTTAGTATACTTTATTCCATTGCCTTAAGGGAATTAAAATGAATGTCCTTTTAAAAAACATCAGCATGAAGGAGGACCTACTTTGCTGTGTTTCTCTGCTTCTAAAAGTAATTTAAAATGCAATTATTCAAAAGTGTTATCAGTCCTGATAACCATAGGATAAACTTAACTCTGGCAGAATTTCTGGAAAACTTCTCTCCCTTATTAAAGAACAATTAACTTAGCTCTCCAAGATATTGTATTATCTAGAATCACAGAGAAGTTGCTTTATCTTTTGATATAACAAATTCTTCACTGTAATATTTACCTGAGTCTGCTTGACAGGTTTATATGAAAACATATTAGAACCTCAAGGCTATCCATATCGTCATAGAAACATTACTATAATTTTCTAGCTAAAATATTAGATTTATCCCATCAGAAAATAAAATAAAATATTTATCCCATCAAATAAAAGTGCTCTTCATCTCCTCTTGACTTTGCCCCAAAAATAGGAAAACATGAGAAGGTGCCAAGATTGTGCTAGACAATTGTCTAGCCAAAAACATTCTGGTTTTGGCATTCATGTTTGCACTTGTTTTCCATTCTTCAATATTTCCAAGGGATACACATGGCAGGTTTCTGGATTAGGGGTTCACATTGTTCTCTCCACAGGAAAAAGACACTTCTTCCTGCCAAACCTTTACTTTAAGAGTCTCTTTGGTTTCTTTATACTGTGTATTTTTGCCTTTTCAGCAAACTCAGAAATAAACACAGTTTCTCTCTACTTGTTCCAGTTTTTGGGGTGTATCTGTTATATAAAGTGGTTAGATGGAGGTAGTCCCAGAATCTGGACCATGTCCGAGAGAATGAGGGCTCTGCTAATGAAGTATACAAGAATCAACAGAAAATGGATCCAGTTTGCATTTACATCACCTCCCCTCTCAAGAGAAGGATTGTAAATACACAGCCAGAAAGAACTGGGACATATCCAGCTCCAGTCTGTGTGGTGGGGGCTGAGGGACAGGATTATGTTCGGTGTTGAAACATACTGCTGCAGAGAAGTTTGTAAAATAGAGGAATAGAGTGTAATTATTTGTGAGTATTTATTCCGTACAAATATGAGCTGAATCAGGTATAATTAATATTCTAATCACTTAAAAGGTGTGTTGTAATTTAAGGCAGGGATGATTCATGCGTTTAATAGACACAGAGCACTTACTATGAGTCGGGCAGCATGCCAAGAACTAAATATACGGAGGAGCACAAAATGATCTCTACCTCCAATGAGCTTGCAATTTAGGAATGAGCAGTACTGATCTATGTTTAATTATGCATTATTCACTCAGCTCCCCACTCTGACAGAAGCCCCTCTGAGGGCAGGGAAAATGACCGAGCTGTTTGCCAGTTTATCCCCAGTGCCTGACTCTGTCTGCGTCTGGCACATGAGAGATGCTTAACAAATCTGCTTAATAAATGACTGTGTTTATTCACTATCTGCTTTGTGCCAGGCACCATGTAATAAGCATTATCAGCAGCAAAATGTGGTTCATCGCACTTTCCCACAGTCTGCTGAAATGTATCAACTCTTCTTACCCAGACCACTTTAGGAAAAAAAATACTGCTTTTAACTTCAAATCACTAAAGCTGTATTCTTGATGTGTTTTCAAACTTAGATGTAAAATGTAGCATTTCTAAGGACTGGATTAGTCTTTCATCACAGATTGGTAAAGGTAAACCATGACAAAGATGGCTTCTATTTATTGAAACTGATCACTATATGCCAGGATCATTGGGCATTTATAAGATAATTTTAGGGAACATATAGACTAACCTAAAATTTTTGTTGCATATAAATTCATCTTAATGTGTTTTGGGGAAAAAATGAGACAACAAAGGGGTGCCAGGGTGGCTCAGTCATTAAGCATCTGCCTTCAGCTCAGGTCATGATCCTAGGGTCCTGGGATCGAGTCCCACATCAGACTCCTTGCTCAGCGGGAAGCCTGCTTCTCCCTCTCCCACTCCCCCTGCTTGCTTGTGTTCCCTCTCTCACTGCCTCTCTGTCAAATAAATAAATAAAATCTTTTTTAAAATGTGACAACATCAATGATTTCATGGATATTATGAATATAGTTTAGAATGAGGATAAGTTCCCTCTAGCCCCAAATGACCTGATTTAAAGAGAGTTTAAAGGAAAAAAGTGTTAAGTATATAATGGTACAGGTGACATCTGCCCATGACGAGAACAGGAAGGTGGTGTGCAAGATCTGACTGCTTGGAACCATCCGGGAGATCTCACGGGATACCTGAAAACATGTGGAGGAAGACAGACAGGGTCACTGTGTGTATGCATAGGGACTGTAGAGCGAGAGCACTGAGTTCAAATTCCGCTGTCCTACTTATTTCATTCTCTGAGCTTAAACAAACTTCTCCAAGTCTCAGTTCCCTCATCTGAAAAATGTGATGATACTATCCTCTTCACAGTTGCAGAACTGAGATTCAAACACAGATCTCTTTGATATCAAAGCCAGGCCATAGCCTCTTCTAGGCTAGCAGATGGGTTTTATCTCATGTGCCAATTTGAAGGGTTAGAAGAAGCTGCCCATGGCACCAAGTTGACAAGTATTTGAGGCTAACTGAGGAAAGCGACAAATGGACAGAAGACATCTGCCTCCATATATGTCCCCTGCATGGGGCTCAGTGGCTATCCACCACGCCCCCAGCAACCAGCTCCCAAAAGACCAAGCCAGTGAGGTTCAGTGTAAAGTGAAGTGAGAATGTGATTTAACCCAATCATTTTCTTTGTACCTTTTCTTCATTATATTGCCACTAATACCAAGAGAGCCATGCCATTATCTAGAATAAGACTTCTGCTTTCAGACTTACGTATGTTGTGTAAAACTATTTTATGGTTATCAAATGTTACAGGCCTCTTCAGTTACCTTCTACTAAAGCCACCTAAACATTTCAGTAAGCATCAGGTGTCAGATTTTCTGAAAAAGAAATGAGAAGAAACAATATTTTTTTCTCATACCAGTGTACCTTTATTTTTATTTTCCTAATTTAAATTTAATTAGCTAACATGAAGTACATATTTAGTTTCGGCTGTAGTGTTCAGTGATTGATCAGTTGCATATAACACCCAGTGCTCATCACATCACATTCCCTCCTTAATGTCCATCACCCAGTTACCCCATTTCTTCCACCCACCTCCCCTCCAGGAGCCCTCAGTTTGTTTCTTATAGTTAAGAATCTATCACGGTTTTTCTCCCTCTCTAATGACTTCCCATTCAGTTTTCTTTCCCTTCCACTGTGATCGTCTGGACTGTTTCTTTTATTCCAAATATGAGTGAAATCATATGATAATTCTCTTTCTCTGATTAACAATATTTTTTTTAAAAAAATTTAATTCCAGAGCAGTTAATATATAGTGCTATATCAGTTTCAGGTGTACAACATAGTGATTAGACAATTCTATGCATTCTCCAATGCTCATCATAAGTGTACTCTTTTTTTTTTTTTTTTTTGGTGGTTTACATTTTTTTTTTCCATTTTATTTATTTTTTCAGCGTAACAGTATTCATTCTTTTTGCACAACACCCAGTGCTCCATGCAAAACGTGCCCTCCCCATTACCCACCACCTGTTCCCCCAACCTCTTAATCCCCTTCACCTATTTCACCCATAAGAAGAAACAGTGTGTGTCCCTACTCCATCTAGCATGGTCAGTTGTTGGCTGATTCTTCTCCCAACTGTTGAAGTTCTCAAGCAAATGATGGGTCCAGAACAAGCTGGAACAAGATGACCTCCCCAGCTGTTTGCTCCAGTATGAGAGGAGGGCAAATATACTATCACCAGCAGATCAATAGTCTTTTGAAGGCACCATGAAGGCACGACACACACATGTTCACCCCATCAGGAGGCCACAGACTCAGGCTCTCCTTCATGGTGGCTACTTTCTGCGAACAATTCTCGTTCAGTCCTGCCATCATCTTGGTACTCATCTAGCCACCTGCCACGGGAAGAAGGAAGATAATTAATATGAGAGAGAATTTAAAGGTACATTATACAGAACTGAAAACAAAATACGGAAAGGGTTTAAAGAGGCCTTCAGGGGAACCACAGAAATTTTAAAAAGCATTGATGATTTCAAGCTATACCAAATGATCTTTAGGAGTGCAACTTCAGCAAACCTTTGTCGTATACTTCAGTTGCAAGGCTGCACTGATTCATCCGAAAATGTTGGATTTTAGGAACATCCTATGATAATGTTACAGATATTCTAATATATCATAAAATCAGTAAAAATTTCTTGTTTAGTATTTCCTTAGTGGAAGCCGTTATGTCTCTCCTTTTGTGTGACTGGTAGGTGTGTACAGTGGCTCAAACCTCAGATTCTAGAACAGCTCTCTTCAAGATAAATACAACATAAGCCATGTATATAAAAACAGCAAAAATTAAAAAACATGAAATTAGTTTTAATATTTTTCATTTTAATAAATATAAAAGATGTGAATGCTTGTTGCCCCTGCCCAAATTCATATGTTGAAATTTTCTGGGAGGTGCTCCAAGTCCTGAGGTCCTTCCTGAATGGGATTAGTGCTCTCATAGACAAGGCTCCAGAGAGATCCCTTGCTTTCTCCATCACATGAGAGCAAGTAGACAGTTTGCAGCTTGTAGAGGGCCTTTGTCAGAACCCAACCCTGCTGGTACCCTGATCTTGGGCTTCCAGCCTCCAGAACTATGAGAAATAAATCTCTGTTGTATAGAAGCCACCCAGCCTATGGTATTTTGTCATAGCAGCCCAAACAGACTAATACAATTACATTCTTATTCATTCTAATGTTTGATAGCTGATATGTACCTTATACCTACATCACCTCTCAGTGTGGAATAAGCGCAGTTGGAAAGCTCAGTAGACATAGAGCTGGTGGCTCCCCTATCGGACGGGGTGGTTCTAGAATCACACCCACCTCCATCTGAATGCTGATTCCACTAATCACAGTTGGGTAAGACACTTCATCGCTGTGTTCCTCAGCTTCCTCATCTGTGAACTACAAGTATCACACAGCCTCCTAGAGGTCAGCTGTGAGGACCACAGGAGCTGCTGTGTGAAGCTCGGGCTCCATCATGGAGCCCATTCCGTGGTAGGAGTGAGCTACATGGTAGTGATGGGCACTCCTTGATTTTCTCCAGCCAAGCAGAAGAGACATGTGTAAACTTTTGAGATCCCACAACAGAATAAATGTCCTCTCTATTTGCTTTTCTTATTCCACAATAGTCCTAAATAATTTCCTCTCCAGAGACCTTTTCTTTTCTCACAAGTAGAGGGGGCCTTGAGTCTAAATGGTTAAGGTGTGCTGGGAAAACTAGCAAAACCTGTGTCTTCAAAACACCCCAAATCTCAGTAGAATTTCCAACAAATCAGTTTTATAGTGAGCTCAGTAATTTGCACAGGGACTTCCTCCTTAGAGGATAATGCACAAAACCCTGGGAATAAAATGGGAACAATAGATTAATAGATACTAAATTAAAATTCCCAAAATGTCCAAGGGACCAAGAGACCTGACTAACTCATCTATAACTTGTATACATCATTTAATCTCTTTAGGTGACATTTTTTTCATTGTCAGTGAAGCATGAGACTAAATGTTATTATGGTTTCTTCACCCTTAAGGGAATAATAGTAAGAAAATTCCCTCTTTTCTTACTCAGGTAATCCAGGGCCCTCTAAGAGAATAAACAAGGGAAACTCTGTTAATAATCTTATAGTTTAGTTGATAAAAGTGCAATGGTATATCTGTGTACAGTATTTAATATGACGTAGTAGTTTCATGCAGTAAAATACTTAAGTCTTTTCATTCATATCATTTTGTTTCTTACATAACCAAGGTTTATAATCATTCCAAAATGTTAGGCCTAAAGAAAGAAGTCACTTCCATCTTGACTTCTACTACTTTGCATTGCCAGTAAAATGAATTTCAGCTCTGAAGAGAATATGACTATCATCACCTGTTCTGGACAATTCTTGATTTTTAAAATGGGACACATTTATAAGAATTAAACTATTTTATTTGTTCCTTATGTTATTGCGTAGTTACTCTGGTAGAGAGAGCAATAAAACTGTGTTGTATAATATTAAACGTAACTTCATATGATATCAAATATCTGGATGTGATTTAGAACCAAATGTTGTTTGTATGCTGCCCAATAGAATAGCCACTAGCCATCTGTGGTTATTGAGTGCCTGAAATGTAGCTAGTATAGCCCAGGAACTGAATTTTTAATTTAATTTAATTTTAGTTAATTTACATGTACTAGCTGTATGTAGATAGTGGCTACCATATTGGACCATACATATCTAGATTTTTAAAAATAAAAGTTAGTGGGGCACCCTAGCAGTGCAGTCAGTTAAGTGTCCTACTCTTGGTTGTACCTCAGGTCATGATCTCAGGGTCATGGGATTGAGACCAGAGAGGGGCTCTGCACTCAGCACGGAAGTATGCTAAAGTTTCTCTCTCCATCTCTCAATGATCTTTTCCTGTGCTCTCGCTCTCGCTCTCTCAAATAAATAAATACATCTTTTAAAAATAAATAATAGTTAATAAATTATTTGGAAACTTCTAATTACTATACATATGATCTAGAAATAAAAGTGAGCTTTTCTCCTTCATTTGCATGTGTGGCATTGTATCTAAAAATTTCTTTAATCCAAAACTGCTTCCACGACAATAATACTTATCATCATGGAGTTTCTAATAATTGCAAAGTGCTTTTGCACTTACTTCATGTACACTGTGTGAAGTCTTCAAACAACCCTGCCAAATAGGTGTTTTTACTGCTATTTTACATAAGAGTGAACCAAGACTCTGGCAGCACTAGTCAGTGAAGGAGCTGTAATTCAAAGCAAGTCCTGAGAAACTTCAATCATTGCTCTTTTCATGGCCCATTAATAAAAATAAATAAATTCTTACAGAAAATATAAATATAGGATCTCTCTCCAGAGCTTGAGTGTTACACAATGGCAACAACTACTATGATGCACATGCATTTTAAATGGATGTGATTGTAGAAAACAAACAAACAGAAGATCAGAGAAGTGTTACGCATTTTGTTCATACAGAATGCATAAGTCATTAAGTTTCTAAAGAACCAACATTTCCTAGAACCTTAACGCTCCTTCAAGACAAGGGTGCTTCATTGTTTTTAATCTCCATATGTACAGGACTTGGCATAGGGCCTGACACCTGGGAGGCATCAGATTCCGCATGCATAAACAGATCAACAAATGAAGAAATACAGTGCCTGAGTTCTTTAGGTTCAAGGAATGTGCAATCACATAGACATCCACCTTGGCACCTGGACTCTTACATAGGTCTCTGTCGTGGCCCTGAGGACATTATTGTTCATTTTCACATGGGCATCCACTGAGTCCTTTCAGGCAAAGACTATATTCCTTATCACTGGATCTCTTTACTCCATTTCTTTCTTTTTTTTTTTTTTAAGATTTTATTTATTTGACAGACAGAGATCACAAGCAGGCAGGAGAGGCATGTGGGGTGGGAGGGAGCAGGCTCCCTACAGAGCAGAGAGCCTGATGTGGGGCTCGATCCCAGGACCCTGAGATCATGACCCGAGCTGAAGGCAGAGGCTTTAACCAACTGAGCCACCCAGGCGCCCCTACTCCATTTCTTGATACAATAGCTGGTCAGTTACTATTTATACAATGACTGAATGAATGTATCAGTATATTCTATAGATTAATTAATAAAGGAGGAAAATTAGTTTTGTAATTTATATTCATAGTGCACTTTGTCTTAGGATGTATTTGATATTCAATGCATAATAACCCTAAAAAAGGAGGGACATCTGATTTAAACATTCTCACCATAAAATTCTGAAAACTGAAGTTCTGGAAGTGTTAAGTGATATACCTATAAATGGCCCAGAAGTTACAGAGCTTCTTGCAACTTGATTCTCCTAATTTATATTCTATCTACATCACATTAGAATAATGCTTTAGAGCTCACAGCTCATAACATAACTAAATACATAACTTCATTGGACTTTAAATGAGTGTGATGAATTAGGAGGAACAGGTATTATTCCCACTTTACATATGAAGAAATTAAACATCTGGGAAGTTGACAGTAGCACCCACGTTTGCAGAACCAGCAGGAGCACAGCAAGTATTTAAGAAACACATTGCGAACCAGTTTTCTAAGTCTAATCCATGTTTCTTTCCATCTCAGCATGTTTATTGCAGAAAAGTATTAAATAATACAAATAAAGAGAGAAATGTTAGTACTATAAGGAACAGCTTGCTGAAAGAAGCCTTCAGCTCTTGAGGTAAAGGAAGGGGTGATGTGACCAGGTGACTGGGGGCAGGGCTTGCTGATACGAAGCTAAAATGGACTGGACAGAGGAAAGCATAATTTGGCATAATGAGGAATTAAGTAACAGCATACCGGTTGCATGGAAACAGCACTGCTTGATTGCCATCGTCCTCTTCAGACTTAACAATAATACTCTCTAGAAACCATCCGTTACCTGTTTAAATGCACGAAGGAGATCACTTTCTTTAAGATAAAATGCACTACTGTTTCGGATTTTATTCACAGACTGTACAACAGTTCAAAATCTGGGTCCAAAATATGCACTTCCAAATTATATCAGGAAAGAAATGAAAGTGTGAGTGAGCGACCTTATTTTTCAGAGTAGTAGAAGCAGAGGAAAAGAGAACATTCCCCATCAGGGACAAACTCTCTAAATTCCTTTAGAAGTATTTAAGGGCCAAGAACAAAAAGTTCCTATAAATATGTTTCAGTGCATTATTTATAGAGGGTTGATAGATTTAAATCATAATGTAAAGCCACAATAATCATCACTCTTAATGATGAAACTCTAGAAGTTACCACTGATTACTGCATTTGTTAATGCAATTAAAGAGAAAGAGAAACAGAGGAAGGTAGGAAAATGAAAAGTACTAAATGTTGGGAAAGAAGAAACAGAACTGGCGTCATCCACATGTAATGTGACTTTCTAAATTAAGAACCCCAAGAAGCTGCAGAAGATAGTGAGAGATGAGAAAAAATGATTACATAATAAGTATATAAAAATCCATTACATTTCTATTGACCAGAAAGGAAGCATTAAGAAGCATAGTTCAATGAAAGCAATCATGTTGAATTGCTATAAAAATTTAAGAATGGGGGTGCCTGGGTGGCTCAGTGGGTTAAGGCCTCTGCCTTCGGCTCAGGTCATGATCTCAGGGTCCTGGGATCAAGCACCGCATCAGGCTCTCAGCTCCGCAGGGAGCCTGCTTCCTCCTCTCTCTCTGCCTGCCTCTCTGCCTGCTTGTGATTTCTCTCTGTCAAATAAATAAAAAAAATTTTAAAAAAAATTTAAGAATGTAGGGATAAATCTAAAAACAGATACAATATAATTTATAGAGAAATTATTGGGGTGCCTGGGTGGCTCAGTAGGGTTAAGCATCCAACTCTTGATTTCGTCTCAGGTCATGGATCTCATGGATCTCATGGGTAGGGGGATCAAGGCCTCCCCACCTTGGGCTCTGTGCTCAGAGAGTGTGCTTGGGATTCTCTCTCTCCCTCTCCCCCACACACACTCTGGGTCTCTCTCTTTAAAATAAATGAATCTTTAATAAAAACTGGGTGTGGGGGCGCCTGGGTGGATCAGTGGGTTAAACCTCTGCCTTCGGCTCAGGTCATGATTTCAGGGTCCTGGGATCAAGCTCTGCATCGGGCTCTCTGCTCAGCAGGGAGCCTGCTTCTCTGCCTACTTGTGATCTCTCTCTCTCTGTCAAATAAATAAATAATTTTTTTAAAAAACTGGGTGTGGTGCATAAACAATGAATGTTGGAACACTGAAAAGAAATAAAATAAAATAAAGAAAAAGTATCTAATTTAAGCATAACAGCAAAGAAGACATAAATAAAGAAATATTCCATATTCTTGACAGTGAAGAAATTAGAGAGATGTCAGTTTCTCTCAAACTAATCTAAAGCTTGAATATAATTAAATCAAATTCACCCTAAGGTTTTACAAGAAAATTGACAAACAAATGATAAAATGTATACAGATATGTGAAGCCCAAGAATATCCAGACATTCCTGAATTTGATAGGGTAAGGTAGGTGAATCATCCTTCTAATTACAAACATTTGTTATAAATCTATACTAATTAATACAATAAAGAACTGGTGCTGGCATAGATAAATTGATTGATAGAACCAGAGAAAGGACTCAGAATTGACCTGTACATCTACAAACTCGTTACGAGCAGTCTGTGCTTTGCTCTCAGTGCAGAAGTATATGAAGGACTGTTTGCTTGGGAACACCATCTTCATCAATGAAGAAAATTATGACTGTTCATTTGTTAAAATTTTTGCCAAAATATCAAAAACTCCCTTACTGTCAGTTATAAACATATAAGAAAGTGAAAAATATCACACCAATATTTAGTACACTGTAATTGGAAAACATTAGAAACAGTGAGAATTAAAAAGTATATTTCTTTGCTAAAAAAACTTATCAAGAGTAGACTGGATGATTCTCATATTTTTCTTTCATCACATAACTTGCAATAAAGAGCAAGCATTTTTTTGATCCCGAATAACCAAAGGAAAGTTGAAACGGAAAACCAAAGCTGGTAGTATCACAATGCCAGTCTTCAAATTTTATTACAAAGCTGTGGTCATCGAGACAGTATGGTACTGGCACAAAAACAGAAACATGGATCAATGGAACAGAACAGAAACCCCAGAAATGGACCCTCAACTCTCTGGCCAACTAATCTTCAACAAAGCAGGAAAGAATGTCCAATGGAAAAAAAGGTAGTCTCTTCAACAAATGGTATGGGAAAATTGGACAGCCATGTGCAGAAGAATGGAACTGGGCCATACAAAAAATAGACTCAAAATGGATGAAAGACCTGAATGTGAGACAGGAATCCATCAAAAACCTAGAGGAGAACACAGGTAGCAACCTCTGTCACCATGGCTGCACTAACTTCTTGCTAGTCATGTCCCCAGAGGCAAGAGAAACAAAGGCAAAAATGAACTATTGGGACTTCATCAGATAAAAAGCTTTTGCACAGCAAAGGAAACACTCGACAAAATCAAAAGACAACCAACAGAATGGGAGAAGAGATTTACAAATATTTTATCAGATAAAGGACTAGTATCCAAAATCCATAAAGAACTTTTCAAACTCAACACCTAAAGAACAAATAATCCAATTAAGAAATGGGAAGAAGGCATGAACAGACATTTCTCCAAAGAAGACATACAAATGGCTCACAGACACATGAAAAAGTGCTCAACATCACTCAGCATCAGGGAAATAGAAATCAAAACCGCAGTGAGATACCACCACTCTACACCAGTCAGAATGGTTAAAATGAACAAGTCAGGAAAGGACAGAATTGATGAGGATGTGGAGAAAGGGGAATCCTCTTACACTGTTGGTGGGAATACAAACTCTGGAAAAAAGTATGGAGATTCCTCAAAAAGTTGAAAACAGAGATACCCTATAACCCAGCAATCACACTACTGGGTATTTACCCTAAAGATACAAATCTAGTGGTCCAAAGGGGCACGTGCACCCGAATGTTTATAACAGCAATGTCCACAATAGCCAACCAATGGAAAGAACCCAGCTGTCCATCAACAGATGAATGGATAAAGAAGATGTGGTATGGATATATATAAATACACATATACATATATACATATACAGTGGAATGGAACATGCAATGGAACATTAGTAAGCCACCAAAAAAAATGAAATCTTGCCATTTGCAATGATGTGGATGGAACTAGAGGGTATTATGCTAAGCAAAATAAGTCAATCTGAGAAAGATAATTACCATACAATCTCACTCATAGTGGAATTTAAGAAACAAGACAGAGGATCATGGGGGAAGGGAGGGAAAAATAAAACAAGATGAAACCAGAGAGGGAAACAAACCATAAGAGACTCTTAATCATAAGAAACAAACTGAGGACGGCTGGAGGGGAGAAGGGAGTGGATTAAGTGGGTGATGTAATGAGCATTGGGTATTATATAAGACTGATGAATCACTGACTTCTACCTCTGAAACTAATACTACACTATATGTTAATTAATTGAATTTAAATTAAAAAAAATTAAATGAACAGTGGAAAAAAAAAAGAGCAAGCATCTTTTCTGGCCTTTGCAATTGTCTTCTTTCTAAGTTTCCATCAGCTTCCTCCATTGTACCCTCTGTGCTTCCAGTATCATAAAACATCTCCTAGAGTTGCTTTTTTTTTTTTTTTAATATTTTTTATTTATTTGACAGAGAGAAACCACAACTAGGCAGAGAGGCAGGCGGAGAGAGAGGAAACAGGCTTCCCGCAGAGCAGAAAGCCCCACGCGGGGCTCGATCCCAGGACCCCGGGATCACGACCCGAGCCGAAGGCAGAGGCTTTAACCCACTGAGCCACCCAGGCGCCCCTCCTAGAGTTGCTTTAATGGGAAGTTTTTAGCACCATCACTTCCTCCAGGACAAGTTCATCTTTTTTGCCATCCCCATTCAAGGTCACAAGGTCCCTTCTCTAGGTTCATTGGGCTGTTTATTTAAAGTCTTTCCAATGGTGACATTAGCAACATTCCCACAGTCAGATATTTCTTGTCTAACTAACTCCATTTATATTTGATTTTAACTTCCATCCCAGCATTATCACTTTTGTTTCTTTGATGTGCTTGTATCTTTGAATTGTTCATTTTTGTAGAATGTCATATACGTTTATTACCGAGAGACAAGTAGTCAATATAGCTACAGGCTTTGCTGTCTGTTCATGAACTGTGTAGCAGACTGTGAAAGGCGTAAAGTGATTGGTCACAGATCAGGATGCACATCTGTTATGTACACAGTGATTTGTGGACTGAGGACGCAGCAGTGAAGTCTGTACTTTATGCAGTTACAGTGAGCATGCCATGATAACTGAAATTTGAACCATGTTGTTGAGGGACTTGTTATTTAAATCATTGTCACTAAAATTTGTGCATATAGAAACCATGCAAAGTAAGAACTGCCTATATCTGAAAAAGTGACTTTGTAAAGCACAGTAGGCAAAGATGGAGTAAATGATAAATCATGATGTTACAGCTGGTTATCCACGTGGGGAAAAAGTAAAATGGATTATATCCTTATGTCATACACTGAAATCAAATGGAACAAATATCTAAATCTTTAGGGGACGCCTGGCTGGCTCAGTTAGTTAAGCGACTGCCTTCAGCTCAGGTCATGATCCTGGAGTCCCGGGATCGAGTCCCATATCGGGCTACCTGCTCGGCAGGGAGTCTGCTTCTCCCTCTGACCCTCCCACTTCTCATGCTCATTCTCTCTCTCACACTCTCTCTCTCAAATAAATAAATAAAATCTTAAAAAAAATAAATCTTTAGGACAAGAATTTATATTTTTTTCTTTCTTTCCTTCCTCCCTCCCTCCCTTTCTTCCTTCCTTCTCTCTCTTTCCTCCCTTCCCTCCTTCCTCCCTTCCTTCCTTCCCAATACCCCAGGGGCAGAGAAAGCTTTCTTAAGATAGAAAATCTGTTCACTAGAAAAAACACCATATTGTTAAATTGAAAGACGTTAAAATTAGGAATTTCAGATTATCAAAATATACCCCACTGCACAGATATTATGGTAGTAACTGCTAGTTGATGTCCCCCACAATCACTGCAATGTTAGAGTCACATTTCCCAGATGGCTTTGCAGTTAGGGATAACTGTATGACTAACTTCTCAGTAATCAGATGTGACCAGAAGTAGTATGAGCAGTTTCTATCTCACTTGCTTGAAAGACACTGTTGCCACGGATTTTCTGTCCTTTTTATGTGGTGTGACCAGCTCTGCCCTCTCAGAGGAGGAAGAGGTCTGGGTGATGGTATAGGAGCAAGATGCAAGGACCTGGTCCCCGATGACTGTCTAGAGCATACCCATCATAACTACTCACTTTGGAACTCGTACCTGGGTGAGAAACCAGCTCCTATCTTTTTAAAACTCTTTCTGAGCATTTCTTATTAGACATCTTTAGCCTTTACAATAAATATTATAGATAATAACACGTATTTCCACAGAAAAGGAAATTCAATAGACAAAAAAAAAAAAAACAAAAAAAAAAAAAAAAACCCCAACTCACGCTTCTTACAAATCAGGGAAATTGAGACCAGTATGAGATACCATATTATACCCCAAAATTAAGCATACCAGGTGTTTGTGAGACTGTGAAACAACAGAAATTCTTATACTCCATAAGAGTAAAACAGTAAAATCATTTTTGAAAAAGCAGTTTATTTTATAAAGCTGAATAGAATCCGTAGTTTTTGGTCCAGCAATTAACTTCTGCAGATTCAGCCTGGAGCAGGGTTTCTCAGCCTTAGCACCACTGAGACGTTGGGCCTGACAATTCTTGGTTTTGGGGGGTTCTCCTTACATAACAGGATGTAGCAGCAGCCCAGGCCTCTACCCACCAGATACCAGTAGCATTCCTTCCCAGTGTGCCAACCAAAACAAATCTCCAGACATTGCCAAGTGTCCCTGGGGGAGGCACAGTCACCCTCCCCTGGGAACGACCACCCTGGAAGAGCTCTGCCTCCCATGCACCAGGGGACACACACAATAATATTCATTTCCATCTGGGACAGCCGACTGGAAATGACACAATCAGCCATTAACAAGAGATGAATAAATTCGTTATGTATAATCATGCAATAGAATATTATGGTCATGAAAACATTATCTGGAGCACCACACAAGAAAGTGGTTGAATCTTGGAAATACAATTTTGAGTGAAAAAAAAAAAAATCAAGCCATGTGAGGTTCCATACAGCATGTCATGATTTTTACAAAGCACAAAAACTATCAGAAGCATTTTCAAGGATGCCAACATAATTAATAAAGTTTTTTTTTTAAGCAATGATAAGAATACCAAAAAATGAAAGGAAAAAAAAAAACAACTCAGGATGTCTACCTTGGGGGAGAGGATGGGTGCAGTGAACACAGGGAGGGGCCCTGGTATCAATAATGTTCTGGGACTAACTTGTATGGTTGGTTATTGAATTTATATCATCCATATTTCAAAAAGAAAAAAAAAAGAAAAACATACCCTAGATACCCTAACTATCATGGTATTTTTTATTTTAATGAAAAGACTATGCAGCATATAGGAAGGAGAGTTTAAATAATTTAAAAAGAATGTTAAAGTTGAAGGGTCAGGGGTGGGAGGTTGGGGGAACAGGTGGTGGGTAATGGGGAGGGCACGTTTTGCATGGAGCACTGGGTGTTGTGCAAAAAGAATGAATACTGTTACGCTGAAAAAATAAATAAAATGGAAAAAAAAAGAATGTTAAAGTAATTACAGGCATACCTCATTTTATTGTACTTTGCTTTATTGCACTTCGGGGATACTGCAGTTTTTACAAATTAAAGATTTGTGGCAGCCCTGCACGGAACAGGTCTCTCTGCACCATTTTCCATTTCATGTCTCTGTGTCACTTTTTCATTATTATATGTTATGGTGATCTGTGATCAGCAAATATTACTCAGTGCAAGTTCAAATGATGGTTGGCATCTCTTAGCAATAAGGTATTCTTTAATTAAGGTACATACTTTGTTTTCTTAGACATAATGCTATTGCACACCTAATAGACTACAGTATGGTGTAAACAGAACTTTCATATTCACTACAAAACCAAAGAATTCATTCGACTCACTGTATTGTAATATTTGCTTTATTGCAGCGGTCCAGAATGGAACCTGCAATATTTTGGAGGTATGCCTGTCCTTTCAATTTCCCAAAATTGAATTTCAAGTAGTCTCATCCCATCAGCCAGAGAAAACCTTCAAGATTTCCAAGTATCACACCAAAACCTAGCTCTCACCCTGAGCCTACCACATTTTCATCTTTTCTCAGAGAATTTCATGTTCTTCTGGACTATGCTAAGTACACTTGCCATATGTCCAATAGCACTCCAAGGGTCGTTTTCAGACTATGAATCATATTTTATTACACTTGCTTATTTCATATGTGTTTGCTCCCAGTAGGGCCTGCCTACGAGGGCAGGGCCACCTGCATCTTCTTCACATTTGAATGCTCAATCTCTGGTAAAATGCCTGGCACATAGCAGCCCCTTAGCAAAGAACTCTGACAGAAAGTAGTGCTTGCTGTTGACTGCTTTGAGGACCACATGAATCAGAATCCCCTAAACTGCTTATATATACATGTTATATATATATATGTAATATATATAATAAATATATTAATATATAATAAAAGATGAAATATGTAACAAAATATTTATTTTATATAGTATATATTTATATTACAAAAATACATATTTTTAAAAGCTTATTTACGATAACTCAATACCTACTAGATCAGAATCTCTGGGGTGAGCCCAGGAGTCTATTTTGTTTGTTTAAAGACACACAGCTAATTCCTGAATACTCTGAAATTTTACAAACTTTGCTAAAAAGGTAGGGCTTTCCTGAAGCTTTCTATTACTGTATTTGAGAGAAAATATCTACAGATACAACTGCATTCAAGTTAAACGAATGAGGTGGTAAGTAAGCTTCTCTTTTTACAAATGAGATGGGAAAATAAACCTTGAGGATTTAGCTGAAGTCATTCCCATACCTGCACAGGTTTTGTTCATCAATGCTTCATTGGAAAAAAATGATATTTAGAAGTTTGTTGCGTCTTCAGCCCAAAGCATTTTCCATGTGAGTCTTTTAGCTCCTTCAGCATATTTAAAATCACAATGTTTGTTTCCTTTTTCCTTCTGTCTTTTTTATTCTTTGTATCAACCAGCCTTGGTAATGACAGAGCAGTCTTCATATATGTGGTTTGCCCCATCATGTAATTCCCTGACTCAGCCTCCTTTCACCAGAAACCGTCCCCTGTGATTGATGTGCTGTGACTCCTTTTTCTACAGTCCCTCCACATTGGCCCTTTCAGTAATTCGGAGCTTCCTTCACTCATCTCCAAGAGGAGTCTCAAAATAATTTTCTGAAACGACAGCCTGATGAAGCCAGGGATTTCTGCTAACTGCTCTGTTCTGACCCATGCCCCAGTCTCCAGTCTCGCCTCTCGCTGGCTGTTCTGCAAATCCCCACACTGTTTGCAGCGGAGACTTGGCATAAAGTCAGGACGATGCCAGTTTCCATCCATCATGAAAATAGTGCAAAAGTCATACCCTTCTGCAGCAACATGGTATAGAGAAGGCAGCATACTGTGTCTTTCTGTTCAATTTCTCATTTCTGTCTCTTTCTAATAATTTCCCCTATAGGATCCTCAACTCATTTTACATGTGTCCGTTCTTTCCATACACTGCTACCTTCCCTTTTCTTCTTCCTTTCTCTTTGGTTCACATCCAGAATAAATGCTTCTTTCTTGCAAAGGCCATTTTAAGCTCTCTTCATTCTTTTTCAAGGATTTTACCCAAAATTGTTTCACTGACTTAAATACATTCGTTCAATAAATGGTCATTAATTAAGCTTCCATACTATTCAATGCTATACTAGGAAAGAGAGTAAAGATGAATAAAATATAATACCAGACTTCAAAAACTCAAAATTAAGCAAAAGATAAAAAGGAGCATAGAAATAAACGTAATAAATAGTTTCAGCACTATGATATAAGTTGTGATGTGTAGCTACATTCTAGCAGTAAAGAATACAGGTTCTAGAGACAAACACATAAGTTTGAATTGAACGGCTCTACAAGAGGGAGCAAAGAAGGTATTAATGAGGCAAAATTGATAGGGCTTGATTAATAGATGTGGAGGGGGTGGAAGGCAGGGAGGAAAAGGAGGACTCAAAAATTATACTCAAGAGTTTTCTCGAAGATGGCGGAGAAGTAGCAGGCTGAGACTACATCAGGTAGCAGGAGATCAGCTCGATAGCTTATCTAAACATTGCAAACACCTACAAACCCAACGGGAGATCGAAGGGAAGAAGAACAGCAACTCTAGAAACAGAAAATCAACCACTTTCTGAAAGGTAAGACTGGCTGAGAAGTGAATCTAAAAAGGACGGGAAGATAGACCGCGGGGGGAGGGGCCGGCTCCCGGCAAGCGGCGGAGGAACGGAGCACAAAATCAGGACTTTTAAAAGTCTGTTCCACTGAGGGACACTACTCCAGAGGCTAAACCAGGGTGAAGCCCATGCGGGGTCAGCTTGGCCCCAGGTCCCGCAGGGTCACAGAAGGATCGGGGGTGTCGGAGTGTCCGAGAGCTCGCAGGTATTAGAACGGAGAAGCCGGCTGCAGAGACAGAGCCAAGGACTGAACTCTCAGCTCGGGGTTACCTTGAACTGGTCGTGGGCTGGGTGAGTTCGGAGCGTGGCTAGAGGCTGGGGATACGGGAGTGATTGGGTGCTGTCCTCTGGGGGCACACTGAGGAGTGGGGCCCCAGGCTCTCGGCTCCTCCGGGCCGGAGACTAGGAGGCTGCCATTTTCATTCCCGTCCTCCAGAACTCTACGGAAAGCGTTCAGGGAACAGAAGCTCCCAAAAGCGAACCCGAGCCGATTACTTAGTCCGGCCCCCGGTAAGGGCGGTGCAGTCCCGCCTCGGGCAAAGACACTTGAGAGTCACTACAACAGGCCCCTCCCCCAGAAGATCAACAAAATATCCAGCCAGGACGAAGTTCATCTATCAAGGAAAGTAGGTTCAATTCCTAAGACAGAAGCGCAATTCCAGAGGAGGAGAAAGCAAAGCACGGAACTCATGGCTTTCTCCCCATGATTCTTTAGTCTTGCGGCTACTTCAATTTTTTTTTTCTTTTTTCAATTTTTTTTTCTTTTTTCTTTTTTCTTCTTCTGCTAAATTTTTTAAAACTTTTACCCTTTTCTTTTTTAACGTTTTTTGACTAGTTTATCTAAATATATATTTTTTTCTTTCTTTTTTATATTTTTTCTTTATTTGTTTTATTTTTTAAATTTTTTTCTTTTTTTTTCCTGAACCTCTTTTTATCCCCTTTCTCCCCCCCACAATTTGGGGTCTCTTCTCATTTGGTTACAGCGCATTTTTCTGGGGTCTTTGCCACCCTTTTAGTATTTTATTTGCTCCTTCATATCCTCTTATCTGGACAAAATGACAAGGCAGAAAAAATCACCACAAACAAAAGAACAAGAGACAGTACCGAAGGCTAGGGACCTAATCAATACAGACATTGGTAATATGTCAGATCAAGAGTTCAGAATGACGATTCTGAACATTCTAGCCGGGCTCGAAAAAGGCATGGAAGATATTAGAGAAACCCTCTCTGGAGATATTAAAGCCCTTTCTGGAGAAATTAAAGAACTAAAATCAAACCAAGTTGAAATCAAAAAAGCTATTAATGAGGTGCAATCAAAAATGGAGGCTCTCACTGCTAGGATCAATGAGGCAGAAGAAAGAATTAGTGATATTGAAGACCAAATGACAGAGAAGAAAGAAGCCGAACAAAAGAGGGACAAACAGCAACTGGACCATGAGGGGAGAATTCGAGAGATAAGTGACACCATAAGACGAAACAACATTAGAATAATTGGGATTCCAGAAGAAGAAGAAACAGAGAGGGGAGCAGAAGGTCTATTGGAGAGAATTATTGGAGAGAATTTCCCTAATATGGCAAAGGGAACAAGCATCAAAATCCAGGAGATGCAGAGAACCCCCCTCAAAGTCAACAAGAATAGGTCCACACCCTGTCACCTAATAGTAAAATTTACAAGTCTTAGTGACAAAGAGAAAGTCCTGAAAGCAGCCCGAGAAAAGAAGTCTGTAACATACAATGATAAAAATATTAGATTAGCAGCAGACTTATCCACAGAGACCTGGCAGGCCAGGAAGAGCTGGCATGATATATTCAGAGCACTAAATGAGAAAAACATGCAGCCAAGAATACTCTATCCAGCTAGGCTATCATTGAAAATAGAAGGAGAGATCAAAAGCTTCGAGGACAAACAAAAACTGAAAGAATTTGCAAACACCAAACCAGCTCTACAGGAAATATTGAAAGGGGTCCTCTAAGCAAAGAGAGAGCCTAAAAGTAGTAGATCAGAAAGGTACAGAGACAATATACAGTAACAGTCACCTTACAGACTAATAATGGCACTAAATTCATATCTCTCAATAGTTACCCTGAATGTTAATGGGCTAAATGCCCCAATCAAAAGACACAGGGTATCAGAATGGATAAAAAAAAAACAAAACCCATCAGTATGTTGCCTACAAGAAACTCATTTTAGACACGAAGACACCTCCAGATTTAAAGTGTGGGGGTGGAAAACAATTTACCATGCTAATGGGCATCAGAAGAAAGCTGGGGTGGCAATCCTTATAGCAGATCAATTAGATTTTAAGCCAAAGACTATAATAAGAGATGAGGAAGGACGCTATATCCTACTCAAAGGGTCTGTCCAACAAGAAGATCTAACCATTTTAAATATCTATGCCCCTAATGTGGGAGTAGCCAACTATATCAACGAATTAATAACAAAATCAAAGAAACACATCAATAATAATACAATAATAGTAGGGGACTTTAACACTCCCCTCACTGAAATGGACAGATCATCCAAGCAAAAGATCAACAAGGAAATAAAGGCCTTAAATGACACACTGGACCAGATGGACATCACAGATATATTCAGAACATTTCATCCCAAAGCAACAGAATACACATTCTTCTCTAGTGCACATGGAACCTTCTCCAGAATAGATCACATCCTGGGTCACAAATCAGGTCTCAACCGGTATCAAAAGATTAGGATCATTCCCTGCATATTTTCAGACCACAATGTTCTGAAGCTAGAACTCAATCACAAGAGGAAAGCTGGAAAGAACCCAAATACATGGACACTAAACAGCATCCTTCTAAAGAATGAATGGGTCAACCAGGAAATTAAAGAATTGAAAAAATTCATGGAAACAAATGATAATGAAAACACAATGGTTCAAAATCTGTGGGACACAGCAAAGGCAGTCCTGAGAGGAAAATACATAGTGGTAAAAGCCTTTCTCAAGAAACAAGAAAGGTCTCAAGTACACAACCTAACCCTACACGTAAAGGAGCTGGAGAAAGAACAAGAAAGGAACCCTAAACCCAGCAGGAGAAGAGAAATCATAAAGATCAGAGCAGAAATCAATGAAATAGAAACCAAAAAAACAATAGAAAAAATCAGTGAAACTAGGAGCTGGTTCTTTGAAAGAATCAATAAGATTGATAAACCCCTGGCCAGACTCATCAAAAAGAAAAGAGAAAGGACCCAAATCAATAAAATCATGAATGAAAGAAGAGAGATCACAACTAACACCAAAGAAATACAGACAATTATAAGAACATACTATGAGCAACTCTACGCCAACAAATTTGACAATCTGGAAGAAATGGATGCATTCCTAGAGACATATAAACTACCACAACTGAACCAGGAAGAAATAGAAAACCTGAACAGGCCCATAACCAGTAAGGAGATTGAAACAGTCATCAAAAATCTCCAAACCAACAAAAGCCCAGGGCCAGACGGCTTCCCAGGGGAATTCTACCAAACATTTAAAGAAGAACTAATTCCTATTCTCCTGAAACTGTTCCAAAAAATAGAAATGGAAGGAAAACTTCCAAACTCATTTTATGAGGCCAGCATCACCTTGATCCCAAAACCAGACAAGGATCCCACCAAAAAAGAGAACTACAGACCAATATCCTTGATGAACACAGACGCAAAAATTCTCACCAAAATACTAGCCAATAGGATTCAACAGTACATTAAAAGGATTATTCACCACGATCAAGTGGGATTTATTCCAGGGCTGCAAGGTTTGTTCAACATCCACAAATCAATCAATGTGATACAACACATTAATAAAAGAAAGAACAAGAACCATATGATACTCTCAATAGATGCTGAAAAAGCATTTGACAAAGTACAGCATCCCTTCCTGATCAAAACTCTTCAAAGTGTAGGGATAGAGGAGAGGGCACATACCTCAATATTATCAAAGCCATCTATGAAAAACCCACCGCAAATATCATTCTCAGTGGAGAAAAACTGAAAGCTTTTCCGCTAAGGTCAGGAACACGGCAGGGATGTCCATTATCACCACTGCTATTCAATATAGTACTAGAAGTCCTAGCCTCAGCAATCAGACAACAAAAAGAAATTAAAGGCATCCAAATTGGTAAAGAAGAAGTCAAACTATCACTCTTCGCAGATGATATGATACTATATGTGGAAAACCCAAAAGACTCCACTCCAAAACTGCTAGAACTTGTACAGGAATTCAGTAAAGTGTCAGGATATAAAATCAATGCACAGAAATCAGTTGCATTTCTGTACACCAACAACAAGACAGAAGAAAGAGAAATGAAGGAGTCAATCCCATTTACAATTGTACCCAAAACTATAAGATACCTAGGAATAAACCTAATCAAAGAGGCTAAGAATCTATACACAGAAAATTATAAAGTACTCATGAAAGAAATTGAGGAAGACACAAAGAAATGGAAAAATGTTCCATGCTCCTGGATTGGAAGAATAAATATCGTGAAAATGTCCATGCTACCTAAAGCAATCTACACATTTAATGCCATCCCTATCAAAATACCATCCATTTTTTTCAAAGAAATGGAACAAATAATCCTAAAATTTATATGGAACCAGAAAAGACCTCGAATAGCCAAAGGAATATTGAAAAAGAAAGCCAAAGTGGGTGGCATCACAGTTCCGGACTTCAAGCTCTATTACAAAGCTGTCATCATCAAGACAGCATGGTACTGGCACAAAAATAGACACATAGATCAGTGGAACAGAATAGAGAGCCCAGAAATCGACCCTCAACTCTATGGTCAACTAATCTTCAACAAAGCAGGAAAGAATGTCCAATGGAAAAAAGACAGCCTCTTCAATAAATGGTGCTGGGAAAATTGGACAGCCACATGCAGAAAAATGAAATTGGACCACTTCCTTACACCACACACGAAAATAGACTCAAAATGGATGAAGGACCTCAATGTGAGAAAGGAATCCATCAAAATCCTTGAGGAGAATGCAGGCAGCAACCTCTTCGACCTCAGCCGTAGCAACATCTTCCTAGGAACAACGGCAAAGGGAAGGGAAGCAAGGGCAAAAATGAACTATTGGGATTTCATCAAGATCAAAAGCTTTTGCACAGCAAAGGAAACAGTTAACAAAACCAAAAGACAACTGACAGAATGGGAGAAGATATTTGCAAACGACATATCAGATAAAGGTCTAGTATCCAAAATCTATAAGGAACTTAGCAAACTCAACACCCAAAGAACAAACAATCCAATCAAGAAATGGGCAGAGGACATGAACAGACATTTCTACAAAGAAGACATCCAGATGGCCAACAGACACATGAAAAAGTGCTCCACATCACTCGGCATCAGGGAAATACAAATCAAAACCACAATGAGATATCACCTCACACCAGTCAGAATGGCTAAAATTAACAAGTCAGGAAATGACAGATGCTGGCGAGGATGTGGAGAAAGGGGAACCCTCCTCCACTGTTGGTGGGAATGCAAGCTGGTGCAACCACTCTGGAAAACAGCATGGAGGTTCCTCAAAATGTTGAAAATAGAACTACCCTATGACCCAGTAATTGCACTACTGGGTATTTACCCTAAAGATACAAACATAGTGATCCGAAGGGGCACGTGTACCCGAATGTTTATAGCAGCAATGTCTACAATAGCCAAACTATGGAAAGAACCTAGATGTCCATCAACAGATGAATGGATAAAGTGGTATATATACACAATGGAATACTATGCAGCCATCAAAAGAAATGAAATTTTGCCATTTGTGACAACGTGGATGGAACTAGAGGGTATCATGCTTAGTGAAATAAGTCAATCGGAGAAAGACAACTATCATATGATCTCCCTGATATGAGGACATGGAGAAGCAACATGGGGGGGTTAGGGGGATAGGAGAAGAATAAATGAAACAAGATGGGATTGGGAGGGAGACAAACCATAAATGACTCTTAATCTCACAAAACAAACTGGGGGTTGCTGGGGGGAGGTGGGATTGGGAGAGGGGGAGGGGGCTATGGACATTGGGGAGGAGAGGCGAACCATAAGAAACTATGGACTCTGAAAAACAACCTGAGGGTTTTGAAGGGTCAGGGGTGGGAGGTTGGGGGAACAGGTGGTGGGCAATAGGGAGGGCACGTATTGCATGGAGCACTGGGTGTTGTGCAAAAACAATGAATACTGTTACGCTGAAAAAATAAATAAAATGGGGAAAAAAAATTATACTCAAGTAGCTGGTTTCCTGAAAAGTGGATGGTAGAGGGCAGAGGAGAAACACATCCGCAGGAAACATGATAGGTGCAATTTTGAACACTGTCTAGTAGTTCTGGAAATTTTGTGTGTGGGCATGAACACACACACACACACACAACACAGAGACACACAGACACACACACACACACAAAATAAAGTTTTGTGTTCTTGGGAAATTTCATTCATAGTAACATAGCAGTGAACTTTTTAAGTCATATAATAAACCTAACCTGACAAAACTTCATCTAACTATATAATTTCTTAAAAGAAAAATATTTTCAGTGGCTTAGTCAGTTAAGTGTCTCACTGTTAATTTCAGTTCAGGCCATGATTTCAGGGTCTTGAGATGGAGCCCTGTGCTGGGCTCTGCATTCAAAGGGGAGTCTTCTTGAGATTCTCTCTCCCCTTTTTCCTCTGCCCCTCCTCCTGTTGTCTCTGTCTAAAATAGATAAATAAATAAACAAACAAACAAATATAAAACCTTTAAAAAAAGAAAATTATTTTCTCATCTCAACTTTACATGACCTATATATTTGTCTTTTTCTTTCACTTGCCTTTTATGCTACATTTAATAAATTTTCAAAACAGATTTCTTACCAAGAAAGCACATCTTACCTGGACCTGTCCCATCATGACTAATCAGAACTTTCTTCAGTTTTCCCAGAGACACTGCCTCAATGGAAAAAATATCAACCTATGTGATAACAAAAATAAACTGAATGACCATTAGGATATTTCCTTTCTCTAGGAAAAAAACAACATTTAGTACTGTATCAGTTCATCACTATATTGC
Source organism: Meles meles (assembly GCF_922984935.1). Lineage (NCBI taxonomy): Eukaryota > Metazoa > Chordata > Mammalia > Carnivora > Mustelidae > Meles > Meles meles. The sequence continues at coordinate 97,354,950 of NC_060066.1, forward strand.
TATGTATCGCAATATATTAGTAGTTACTATAAAAAATTTCCACTTACTCTTATATGCAGTCCTACATTATGCCTTGTGAGACAAATACAAGCAAGTTATATAATTTTTGCCTTCCTTAAACATACAGTCTAAGTAAATCTGAAAAAGATTTTAAAAATGTAATCATACCATTTAAGTCTGCCATTAGTAGTGATAATAATACTTGATATCGCCCTCACTATACACAAACTTTTCTAAGTGTTTTTCATATATTTAATCCTCAGAACAACCCGTGAAGTGAGTACTGCTCATTGTCTTATTTTACAGTTGGAGAGACAAAGACATACAGAGTTCAGTTACTCACCCAGGATCAACTTCTAGTGAGGGACCAAGTCTGGAATCATCCCCCAGCAGTCTGCCTCCAAAACTTTTGTACCATGTACACTATTGGTGTCTGCCCCTCAGTAAGCATTGTTTCTATATCAACAATGCATTGCAGTAGCTACATGTGCATGCATATACAAGTGAAGTCTTAAAATAAACCATTAACTGGATATGTAGTCTACAAATTAAAATACACAACACACTTAATGCAAACATCCATGCAAATGATACAACATGAACAGCACCCCAAGACCCCTCCATGGCCCATTACAGTCATAATCTCCCCCAGCGGTAACCAATATCCTGACTTTTAATTAGTTTTGCCAAGTCTAGGACCATAAATAGAATCATACAGTATGTTCTTTCTGCCTGGCTTGTTTACTCAACCTTTGTGGAATTTAGCCATGTTTCTTTATTTAACAACGTTTTGTTCATTTTCATTAGTGAATATTATTCCATATTATTTATCCATTCTACTACTATGAACAATAATTATTTCTGGATTAGGGATATTACAAATAACACTGCTTGGAACATTCTTGACATGCCTTTTTGTGTATATTCATGTACATTTCTGATGGGGAACTACTGGGTTATAGAGCTTTAGTAGATAGTCTACTTTTCTAAAATGCTTATACCACTTCAAACTGTGCGTGTTCAGTGTGTGAGAGGTGAAGGTGTTCCACAGCTACTCAATATTTGGGACTGTCATTCTTTTCAAGTTTAAGTCATCTGATTATGCACAGTGAGCCTTGATTATGTCTTTCATGGTATTTTCCTGATTACTAACTAAGTTGGGTACACCTTTCACGTTTATTGGCTATTTGGATACTCTCTTTTTGGAAAGGACATAGTCAACTGTCACGCCATGTTTTAAATTGGGCTAACTGTTTTCTTGTTGGTCTGTTGGTGTTCTGTATATAGTTTGGAAACAAGTCCTTTGCCAGGATATATTTTAAAATGTCTTCTCCCACTTTGTGATTTGCCTTTTTACTCTCTTCAAGGTACCTTAAGGAAGGGAAGTCTTTATTAAAAGGGTGTAAATTTATCTTTTTTCCCCTTTTTTCTTAGTGCTTTCTTTGTTTTGTCTTTAAAATCTTAGTCTATATGTGTACACACATGTATAAGGGGCGCCTGGGTGGCTCAGTGGGTTAAGCCGCTGCCTTCAGCTCAGGTCATGATCTCAGGGTCCTGGGATCGAGTCCCGCATCGGGCTCTCCGCTGAGCAGAGAGCTTCCCTTCCTCTCTCTCTGCCTGCCTCTCTTGTGATTTCTCTCTGTCAAATAAATTTAAAAAATATATATCTTTAAAAAACTATCCATAAGGCTGCTATAACCAAAATGTGGAAGCAATCCAGTAGCATGCATACTAACGAATGAATAAACGAAATCTTATCTATACACATAATGGAATATTATTCACCCTTTTAAAAAAAGGAAATTCTGACACATGCTACAACAACAGATGAACTTTGAAAACATTGTGCTGAGTGAAATACAAATACTCTTTGATTCCACTTAGGTGAGTTTCATAAATGATCCAAAGTCACAGAGACAGAAAGTAGAATGGTGGTTGCCTGGGGCTGGGTTGAGAATGGGATGTATTGTTTAATGGGTATAGCTTCAGCTCAGGAAGACGAAAAGTTCTGAAGCTGGATGGTAGTGATGGTTGCACAACGATGGGAATGAATGTGCTGTCACTGAACTGTACACTTAAAAATTGTTAAAGTGGTAATGTTCATATTATGTGTATTTTACCACCATTAAAAGTGGTTTTTTTTTAATCCTAACCCACCCCCAAGATCACAAAGGTTTTTCTCTTACAGTCCCTTCTAAATACTTGTTTGTTTTACATTTCCCATTGAGACCTCAATTTGTATGAAATTGATTTTGGGGTTTACTGTAAAATAGGGCTCATAATTTCTTGGATATCATAGTTGATGTCCAAGTTGCTGCCTTTCCCTGATGCTTCACATCAAGACATGGATCTTTTTCTGGCTCTATTCTGTTTCTTTGTTCTATTTGTCTTGCCTTGTACCAATTAATGCCATCTTAATTAACTTTACAATAAATCTCAATATCTGGTAGTGTGATCCCTCTAGCTTTGTTTTACTCTTAATAATCTTCCTGATTATTTGGGGTGTATTTGACTTGTTTCCCTTCCACATAAATCGTAGAATTAGGTTGCTAATTTCCATTAAAAAATATGGGATTTTGAATATTATTGCACTGAAACTGCAGATTCGGAGAAAAGTGAGAATTTATATTGACTCTTCCAATCCAGGAACATAGTGTATCTCTATTGATTTATGACTTTTTAAAAATTTCCCGATAATATTTTGTTGTTTTCCATGTAGAGGTCCTGCCTTGGCCGTCTGGTGTCTGCTGCCCACTGGGCCTGCGGATGGAGGGAGCCTCAGGGCAGACTGCATGTGCACCGCCCCAGGGCTGTGCTCCTTCCTGCTCAACTGCTTTAGTCACCGCTGTCATTGGTGCCCCCTGCCAGAGGAGGTCCTGGAGGTCCTTGCTGTCAACGGAGGCCACCTCAAGAATGCATATGTACCTTGGCTCCTCCTCTTTCCTTCCTTCCTCTACATCCATGCCTTCACTGTGCTTCTTAGGATCACCCCTTCCCCATCAACCACTCACAGGACCTGTCCCAGGCTCTGCTTTGGGAGAACTCACATAAAGGTCCCACTTGGCAAGTGGAAGTTTGTGAAGGCCTCTTTACTGCTGGGTGCAGACTGAATCCCAGCCCTCTGAGACCTTCCAAATCTCCGCGTGGCATCTGGGCTCCCCATGGCCACTCTCTGATTGGCTTCCTGCTTCGAAGCTTCCGCTTACAGATGGTAGAAAGTGATGCCGAATACCAGCTTCTCCTCCACACTTCCTTTCTCTCCCAGGTGTTGGACCCTCACACCCTGACTGGCAGCCTAACTGACCCTTGGCAGCCATCCAATGCCTTTAAAACCAATTTTAAAAAAGGTATTTATCTAATGTTTCTAGGTGTCAGCAAGATAGTCACTTTGTTACAAGCTGGACTGCCCTAGCTGGAAGTATAATCTTGGTTGTTTTGTTTTTGTTTTTGTTTTTAATAGAAAAAACTAGGAGTTACTCATGGTTGTACTGTCCCTGGTTAAGCCCACCTCCTCTCAGCCCCAGATGCACACCGAGAAGTCCCCACACCTCCCCGTACTTCTTAACTGGTAGCAAATGAGCAGCTCTGGAATTTTCTATGTGTCTTTTTAGTTATAGAAATTAGAGGACGGATGGTAGGTAAGAATCGATAAAGATCTTTCTATTACCTGTCCACGCCGAAACTTGACTGTGTCATTTTGGGACTGATGAAGCCTTCGGTTCCCTGAATCTCCTCTGGTGCCAATGAGGTTGATAACCACGTTAGACTCCGTCTCTGCACCTGGCTTCCTGCCCGTGTACATGTAGATCTCATAAACCACCACTGAAATGTCAGAAATCCAATATTATCTTTCTCATTTTTATTTTCTCTCTGAATGTATTAGATATCCTGAAAAACAATAAAAATGTTGCGTAATCGAGCTGACATGAGTTTCTCGATGGTGGTTGGTCCCAGCTCTTTTCATCACGCAGACCCCACTTAGACTCTCAGCTGTCCCATGTTCACCTTTCATAAGACTCAGCTATTCCCCAAACTAAGGTTTCAAAATAATCATTGTTAGCAATTACGCACTTTCATTAACCACTATACTTTTACAGTTATTATGAAAAGTTAAACTTTAAAAAAAATACCTTCCCTCTCTCTCTTTTTTTTTAAGATTTTATTTATTTATTTGACAGAGAGAGAGATCACAAGTAAGCAGAGAGGCAGGCAGAGAGACAGGAGGAAGCAGGCTCCCCGCTGAGCAGAGAGCCCCATGCGGGGTTCGATCCCAGGACCCTGAGATCATGACCTGAGCTGAAGGCAGAGGCTTAACCCACTGAGCCACCCAGGTGCCCCCCTTCCCTCTCTTAATTAGATGAAAGTGGCAACTTTCCCCCCAAAGTTTCGCTGGTCTAATCACAGCTGGTCATTCATGCTGCTACTTCACAGAGATCACGACTCTAATAATGGAGATTTGTAATAACACGCTTGAGAGAGAAAAAAAAAAATACACATATATTAGAGAGATACAAATTTAATTTTTTTGAAAAGAGACTAGGGAGGTACCAGCAAATTATAATCCACCATATTTGACTTTAGAATTAAGGCAATTTCTGAGACACTGGTAGAAGTTGCTAATTAGAAAAGAGATTGTTCTTGCTGATACAACTATTATGAATAATATCTTGGACACAATGAGTACTTTTTATTCCAAGTCCTAGAACACTTTATAACTCGTACTCTGTGCAATTGAACAGTTGCATTTATAGAAATTCACATTAACATTTTCCAGAGAACTCAGACATGAAAATCCAACAAGTAAGAAAACAAGGTAAGTGAGAAACATTGTCTGTTTCCATCGTGCCTGACCTTTAAAAAGACAAATGTGGTATACTGGGAAATGGTGTAAGCAGAGAAGATAAATCAGTTTCTTTGAGCAGTCTTACATATTCTAAAATACCCTAGAGTGAAACCCAGCTGAGTTTAAGCAGAAAATTAGAACACTTCTCATGAATTTAGGACAACCAAGGAAATCTTTTAAATTTCCTATAAAGAAGATCTGGTCTTACAACCTGGGTAACTGTCTGAACTGAACTAAGCCAAAACTTATGATAGAATTCTCCATGAAAATGAGTATGTGCACAAACATGATCAGAAGTCTTAATAGGGAAGCCTTGCTTCTGTTTACTGAGAATTTTTCCATTGTTTCAGAGGAAGAGTGAACTTGTTTACAACTTTTTTAAAAAATGAAGACATTTAAATGATTAAAACATATCTAAAGTAAAAAATAAATAATTGTTAAAGGTCTAAAAAAAGACATATCAAAAATTATTTAGGACAGAGATCATATACTTAGGTCACAAAGAACAGCACTCAATGCTCCCTCTATCACTACAGACTGTACACATTGTATACAACCAACGTACTCATTGTCCCATGATCAAATCATGCACATTACCTGCTACCTACACACAACTTAAAAATATTTCTTAACAATGTATTCCCAGAAGCTGCTATAAATTTAGTACACAAGCACCAAAAAAAAAACCCAAAAACAAAAACAAAACAAAACAAAACAAACAAACAAAAAAACGAGATCCAAAATTCAAAGAGAATTAAATGTACTACATATTTGGAACAAAGTGGATATCATAGTTGAGCACTAAATTCTATCCTCAAACCACATCAAAGAGAGATACATAGTTTGAATTGGAAATTGAAAGAAAACATATAATCCCACCCAGAGAAACAGATATTTTGCTGAAATCTTTAATACTGACTCAAATTCAATTGTACAGTGTTACATAATTCACTAAGTATTTGCTATAGTTCTTCAACAAAAGCATGTAGGTTTTTAATGCTAAATTCATAACAATAAAGCAATACAAAATTCTTCTTTAATGTAAAGAAAGGGAGAATTTAAAGAATACCTAGTTAGCATGTTGCTTAGATGCACTCTAAAATATTATGTTTTAAACAAGTCTTAGCAAGTGAAGATCTCAGAGAATTCTTTGTTCAGTCTCTCTCCTTGGGTGTGAAAGTCAGGTCTCTGGGTTGTTGATTCAAAGGCAGGGCCATATGTTCTAGCTAAAAGACTGGCGTTGTTGTAAAAATATGGAAGGCTAACAGATTATTCTAAGAGAGAGACCTCCCGCACACACACTCAGGGAGGTGAAATCCTAAGGGAGAGCAGTAGTAAGTTAAAATGTGAGTTAGAGGAAAATTTACAATTGCCTCAAATACTTGAAAAATTCAAGGCTGGGTTTCTAGACCTGGATGTCATACAGAATGGAAGAGATCATTTTACTTGAACATATTCAAAGACAAGTATTACTAGTTAATCATTCTGGCTGCAAGTAACTATTCTTAAAGCACCAGATTTTTTTTTTATTTTTATTTTTTTCCATTTTATTTATTTTTTCAGCGTAACAGTATTCATTCTTTTTGCACAACACCCAGTGCTCCATGCAAAACGTGCCCTCCCCATTACCCACCACCTGTTCCCCCAACCTCCCACCCCTGACCCTTCAAAACCCTCAGGTTGTTTTTCAGAGTCCATAGTCTCTTATGGTTCGCCTCCCCTCCCCAATGTCCATAGCCCGCTTTTTAAGTAGTTATTAATATACATCTCTCACCATGATTTAGCTGAAAGTATTGAAAGAGTTAACTTGTTGCTTTAGGTTATCCATAAATATTGGACATTTTTCCCTCCAATTTTCTTTTTTTTTATTTTTAATTAATTTATTTATTTCTTATTTTTTTAAAGATTTTATTTATTTATTTGACAGAGAGAGATCACAGGTAGATAGAAAGGCAGGCAGAGAGAGAGAGGGAAGCAGGTTCCCTGCTGAGCAGAGAGCCCAATGCGGGACTCGATCCCAGGACCCTGAGATCATGACCTGAGCCTGAGGCAGTGGCTTAACCCACTGAGCCACCCAGGTGCCCCTATTTCTTATTTTTTTTATAAACATATAATGTATTTTTATCCCCAGGGGTACAGGTCTGTGAATCACCAAGTTTACACACTTCACAGCACTCACCATAGTACATACCCTCCCCAATGTCCATAACTCCCCTCCCCCCAGCAACCCTCAGTTTGTTTTGTGAAATTAAGAGTCACTTATGGTTTGTCTCCCTCCCAATCCCATCTTGTTTCATTTATTCTTCTCCTATCCCCCTAACCCCCGATGTTGCGTCTCCACATCCTCATATCAGGGAGATCATATGATAGTTGTCTTTCTCCGATTGACTTATTTCACTAAGCATGATACCCTCTAGTTCCATCCACGTCGTCGCAAATGACAAGATTTCATTTCTTTTGATGGCTGCATAGTATTCCATTGTGTATATATACCACTTCTTCTTTATCCATTCATCTGTTGATGGACATCTAGGTTCTTTCTATGTTTGGCTATTGTAGACATTGCTGCTATAAACATTCGGGTGCATGTGTCCCTTCGGATCACTGCGTTTGTATCTTTAGGGTAAATACCCAGTAGTGCAATTGCTGGGTCATAGGGTAGTTCTATTTTCAACATTTTGAGGAACCTCCATGCTGTTTTCCAGAGTGGTTGCACCAGCTTGCATTCCCACCAACAGTGGAGGAGGGTTCCCCTTTCTCCGCATCCTCGCCAGCATCTGTCATTTTCTGATTTGTTAATTTTAGCCATTCTGACTGGTGTGAGGTGATATCTCATTGCGGTTTTGATGTGTATTTCCCTGATGCTGAGTGATTTGGAGCACTTTTTCATGTGTCTGTTGGCCATCTGGATGTCTTCTTTGTAGAAATGTCTGTTCATGTCCTCTGCCCATTTCTTTTTTTTTCCATTTTATTTATTTTTTCAGCGTAACAGTATTCATTGTTTTTGCACAACACCCAGTGCTCCATGCAAAACATGCCCTCCCTATTACCCACCACCTGTTCCCCCAACCTTCCACCCCTGACCCTTCAAAACCCTCAGGTTGTTTTTCAGAGTCCATAGTCTCTTATGGTTCGCCTCCCCTTCCTCTGCCCATTTCTTGATTGGATTGTTTGTTCTTTGGGTGTTGAGTTTGCTAAGTTCCTTATAGATTTTGGATACTAGCCCTTTATCTGATATGTCGTTTGCAAATATCTTCTCCCATTCTGTCAGTTGTCTTTTGGTTTTGTTAACTGTTTCCTTTGCTGTGCAAAAGCTTTTGATCTTGATGAAATCTCAATAGTTCATTTTTGCCCTTGCTTGCCTTGCTTTGCCGATGTTCCTAGGAAGATGTTGCTGCGGCTGAGGTCGAAGAGGTTGCTGCCTGTGTTCTCCTCAAGGATTTTGATGGATTCCTTTCTCACAGTTCCTCCAATTTTCTAATGTTCTTTTTACCATAGTTAGTGCTAAATTTTCTTTCAGATTATTAGTCAGGAGCCTCAGCTGCTGTTAGCCTTACTCACTCAGATAAAGTCTCCCATAAGCACCCAATAATAACATTGCTTGTCTGCCTGTTTGCCACAACTGTCATCCAATTCAGTTCCTAGCTAAACTATATATTTTCACCATGGGTGGGGGCATTTGTTTCACTTGTGTTCTCAATGTCATCGCCTTCAACTCTCTCATTCTTATATTTACCTACACGTACAGTCATTTCAAAACTTTTCCCCTCTTTCAAGGAATGCATAGCGTGCGTACCACTGTCAAAGCTCAGCATTCTTTGGGCCAACAGACTTATGGGCTACATAGTAAGATTTAACATCACCTCATTAGTGACACAAAAATCCAGTTTTCACCTGCAGTTTGTTTTTTCCCCTGTCAGACATCATTTTAGGCCAGAATCTTCTAAGCGTTTGTAAATGATGATTTATCAGCATCAACTCCAAGTATTAACATCTCTGTAAATAGTATCCTTAAGATTTCCTTATAAGAAATCTTAGATTCTTTTGTCTCTGCTTACTACAGAAAGAATAGAGTTAAAAATATATATATTTGCTCTCCATAGGGATATATATATAGATATATAGTATAGATATATAGATATATAATTTCTTAGCCACAAAGGTATATTAAAAATGTCACATGGCTGGGAAGTGGGCTGAAATAAATTCCTCAAATGTGATCTTTCAAGTTTAGGAGAGGAAAAACAAAGCCATAGTAGGACATGTGTTTCCTTTGGTAGAAGAGCAAGGAGGTGATACCTAAACAGGAAGTAGAATGAGATGCCTCAGAGATAGCCATACCAAGGGACCTCTTCACATCTGAGGGTGACATCCAGGAACTGAGGGTGACATGGAGTAAGGATGCGAGCAGAATGAGAATTCTAAATTGACCAATTTTTTACCAAAAGAAACTAAGCGTTATATTGGAAGTGACTGAGGTTATTTTGAGTGTCAACAATTAAGATTTCCATCACCCACAGAAATAGGGGCTTGGATTATTTTTACATCAGGTTTGTAGAAATAAGATTTACATGTGGCAAAATTCACTCATTTAAGGTATAGAGTTTGATGAGTTTTGGGAACTTTGTAAAATTTGTTTACAAGTCCTATAACTACCACTACCATCAAGACAGAGAATATTTTTATCACCCCAAGAAGTTTCTCTAGGAAGGGCATGATTCTAATTAGCTATGAAGCATGAAAAATGTTATATTTTTGCAGCCCTCAGAGTCATTTATTGTGAAGACTCAAATCCATGATGTGATGATAAAAACAATGCAGAAGGAATAAACTGGAGGGTATCCAGAAAGATTGTCTCATACTTATACCTGTCTGATTTTTGAATGAACATGTAAAGAAACTGAATCCAATTAACTATTTATAAAATATATTATATTTAGTACAGTCCTGTAACTTTAATTATATTTGAATTACATTTGAAGGATCACCTTCTTAATATTTTATCATGCCTAGAAGTTTTTCATTCCCTTGGTAGCCCATTTCTTGATTACCCAAAGTACCATATACTCAAGGTGTATGGTGATGAGGAAGCCTTTTCACAAAGCTACTGGAATGGAATGTTTTAAATATTTAGACAGCAGAAGGTTATTTGCAGAACTAAATGGAGTCCATAGTGTCATGGAGGGCGAGTGTATGGTTCAGGAGGAAAAGACCACCACTAACCCGATCTAAGATGTCATATTGAACTGAGAAGTACTGATGACCAAGCAAAGTCAGCCCTGGAAGTAAATATGGAAAGTATCAGGCTGCTGCTTTATTCCACAGTACGCCATTCATTAGTATTAGAATGTCATAATAAAATAGTAGAACCAGGACATTTTCCTCCTACATTAAAATAGCTACTGCCAGAGAAATAGCCTAAAGGGAAGCAATCTCCTCAATTTAGGCTGATTTTGAATAAATCGTTAAAGAATATTTGGTGATTCTGCTATGAAAGTCACCTGAAATCATCGATGGTCTATAGAGCAGTTGGCTGCTTTCACAGATTTGTCTGTAGTCCAAGCCATGGTCTGCCTTTGAGCCAAATGCACCAACTGCCCCCCTCCCCAGAGTGCACATACCTGCATAATGGGCATCTTGGTCTCCCCTCCTAAATCTCACATGCTGGAAGTGCAGGGCTCACATTTTCAGTTCTGAACCCCCAGCTCCTAGTACATGTAAATGTTTACTGAAGAATGCTGAATAAATGAATGCTTACTAATCCACCATCTATCAAAAAATGCTGTGTACTGATCTCTCTTGGTTGCCCCCAAAACCACTCAAGTATGAATCATCTAGAATGGGCTGTGGCAGCTCTGTACCCAGAACTGTGCCCTAAACCAGGGATATCTTCCCAGGCCCCTTGCTCCCAACTTTGTTCTCATTCCCCAGTTTCTTTCAGGGTCCACTTGTTTCTGGCTCTTTGGCTTTTTCTCCTAGATCTGTATGTGTAGGAGTGGACAAATGAATTTGGCCTCCAAGACTCTGACTCTGGAGTGTCCAGAGAGGACCAACAGTTCCAGGAAGTGACTGCAGAAGGGGAGGGGGGGCAAGGAACTGGCATTGTCAAGCCCTCCCAACCAGACTGGGGCTAGATTCTCCTCCAAAGTGAGCTCACTTGAAATGCTGCCTCATCTTCCTTGTGCAGTATGGCCCAGTGGTATTATTCTCTTTTGATCCAAACCATCCAGAGATTCTCAAATGTGATGCCCCCCAAAATTCCTCATCTATTAAATAAAAAATAGAGTCATACAAAAATATCATTCTTCCAGCTGTATCTTCAAAGTTGCAGGCTTCTATTCTCCTCCCGGGGTACATTGTCAAATTTTCACTGGGTGGTGACTTTTGGAACTTATCTGAGAGAGATATGCTTCTGTACTCATGTGTGTAGATGGACACACACACACACACACACACACACACACACACACACACTCCATGTATTGCGCTGAGTGGAAATACATGAACACTTCAGTGAAACTCGCGGGACCTTAAATCTTAAGTAGGGTCCTCACTGGAAGACTGTAGACCCAAGCCCTTCAAATATTTAGCTCTCCAATTTAGAGACAGTGGCATCAAATGGTCTCTGGAGCAGCCGGTCCCCCAGCTCTCTCCAACCAGCACACGGTCCTGGCACCTGATCTCTCAGTGCCCTTTTCAGCATCCTGGGAGACAAACTCTTAAAACATCTCAGATCTCCCACCGTTGAGTGTCACTAACAAATAATCACAAAGTCTAAGGAAAAAAGTTTAGAAGGCCATGAATTCTACATTTGTGTCCCCATCTCTGTCAAAGTGTACACAGTATTTTTAGGGAATGTAAATTTTGTGGGTTTTTCTTCTTTTCTGAAGACTTTCCTAATCCGAAAAATGAATGTAATTATCTACGTTTAGGGGGACTTCCTGGTGCCGTGTTGTTAGTCATTATGCTCAGATGTTCCTAGGTAACACTGAAGGACTTTGCCCTGCCAGGGCTGTCTACACTCCTCCCCATGGGAGGCAGCTCCTCTCTGCACGAGGCACCTGCAGTGCTAGTGAGCATGGAGGGCTGCCTGTACCACCTCCCGAGTAGGAGCATCAGCTCTGGTACTGATAGAGTTCTGTAGACAGTGCAGCTGAACTTTCCCAAGACAAACCCTTTGGCTGAAGCTTTAATTTGATTTAATTAATGGACTGTTTAGTGCTTTCTCTCAGGTCACCGAGAATTAAGCTTTCTCAGCACTCATCATGGTGTGCTCATATTGATACAAACTGCCCAAAGAAATCTGATCTCAGAAACAGATGGCAAATGAGATTCAGTGTTAAACACGTGCAGACACTTCAGTCTGCACTGAAGGTTTGTGGCCCAAGACCATGTACATTGGCAGTTTAGGACTGAGTCTTTATGTGTCTCTTGGTTGAAAATATTTATCTTATTGCTGAAAAAAAAATACTTTTGTGTTATAGAGAGAAGTGCCAGAGTGGGAAAGGAGTGGAATTTCTTCATATTTTATAGGTCTCCAGGATGGGGCGCTTAGGTGGCTCAGTCACTTAATCCTCTGACTTCAGCTCAGGTCATGATCTCAGGATCCTGGGATCGAGCTCTGTTGAGCTCCCTGCTCAGTGGGGATCCTGCTTGTCCTCCCCCTCCCTCTCCCACTCCGCTAGTGTTCTCTCTATCTCTCTCTCAAATAAATGAATGAAAGAGGGAAGGAAGGGAGAGAGGGAGGGAGCGAGGAAGGAGGAGGGAAGGAAGGAAGGAAGGAAGGCAAGAAAGAAAGAGGAAAAAAAAAGAAAGAGGGGAGGAAGGAAGTCAGGAAATCAGTCAGTCTCCAGGTAAGCCTCATGGAGAACGTCCCTTGGACCAGAAACCTGAACAACGGTGAAGGAGTTGGCCATGCAGAGGCCTAGGGAAGGCACAGGCCAGCAGATAAGGTAGAAGGGCAGAGTCCTAAGCACTGAGGGAATAGCTTGCCTGGCACCGTCAACAATGGAGTTTTTAGTAAGCAAAGGAGTGACACTTTCTGACTGATATTTTCAGAAGGCCACTCTGGCTGTGGGATTGAGAATAATAGCCTTTCCTAATCCTAAATCATTCCTTGTGTTTGCCCTCCCCTCATGATATCAGCTACATGGTATGAAGGAAGCAGGAGGGAAAAACAAGTTGAAGGGAGAAAACAAAGAAATTAGTGTGTGTTAAGCGCCTGCTTTGTGACAAATACCGTATTCAGGGGTGCCTGAGTGACTCAGTTGGTTAAGCATCTGCCTTCAGCTCAGGTCATGATCCCGAGGACCTGGGATCGAGCCCCATATCGGGCTCCCTACTCAGCGTAGAGCCTGCTTCTTCCTCTCCCTCTGTCCCCTGGCTTGTGCTCTCCCTCTCTCTCTCTCTCTCTGTCAGATAAATATTTTTTTTTTTAAATAACATATCCATACCTTCCTACTGAAAACCCAATGGATGACCCCATTTCTGCTTGGCCTTGGAATGGTCCCAATTGATGCTCATTGTTCTTGTGCACTAACAGAGCCTTTCCTCTCTCTCAGAAATGTCCTGGTTTGGATGATGAATTATGTGGTGATCACTTTGACAATAGGTATTATATGTTCCATTTCACAGACAAACTGACTGACTGAGAAAACTTGTGTAACTTGCTCCAGTTCACAAACCCCATGATTGAGACTGAGGTTTGGAAGCGACTCCCCTTCTCTGCATGTCAGATGTCTCATCAATGAAAGGGTCTGTCTGTCTCTGAAGCCCACGTTTTCCCCTCGAGCATGGGTAGTGTGGTAAAAGCTAAAGCATTATAGAAAGCTGGCTTGTTTTTTCAAACTTAGCTCAGCTGTTATCATCCAACGTTTGTTGTAGGTTGTAAGTGTTCAAAGAGACACTTATTTTCTCACTACTTAAAATCTGATAAATACAAATATTTTAAAGCCAATGCATTTCTATTATGATGGTACTTTCTTAGATTCTCTGAGAGTTATTTCTTGTTTGGAAGTGAATCATCCTTCCTTCAGGCTTACTAAAACCTAGCATCAAATGTTTCTTTGGCCACGGTTGTGGCCCCAAACCTCCCCTCCCATTATCATGGGTCTCCCCTGAAGAAAGCCTGGAACTAGAACCTGTGAAGAGGTCACTGTCAGCTGAGTCAGCCTTCTTATCACCCCCGGGCACGCCCACCAGGCCATTAACTAAAGATCATTAAGAACAACCAAGCAATGGTGATCAACAGTTCTTGGTGCATTTCCCCACAAACAGGGCAGATGGTGAGAAAATTGGAGGAAAGTGTGAACACTGTTATGCTGTAAATAAACAACAACAACAAAAAAAGACCAATCTCAAAAAATAAAAAAATAAAAAGAATAAATAGTGCTTTCACATTCTTCAAAACGCTAGGTTTTGGCTAACAAGCAATGAATAAATAAAATAAAAACAAGTATTTGAAAATTAAAAAAAAAAAAAGTGTGGAAACTGTGCATGTGAACAGGCTCATCTTGGCAGTGCTGGTCTCCAAGAGGAGACTGCTCTGATCCCACCAGCAATCCAGAAGCGTGATGCCCCCAAAGCGTGATGATTTAAAGACGAATAACTTCAAAAAAAAAAAAAAAACCCAAAAAACTCTTTTCTTTTGAAAACATTCCAGTAATCTTTTGAAAAGAAGAGGCAAAGTCACAAAATTAGTTGGCTCAGAGTATAAGTGCCAACTTCAAGGAAAAGCACTCTTTTTGTGCTACTAAATTAAAAAAATATATAACCCTCAAGTGTCCCTAGGACTCTATCCAGCCTGGCAAACCTAAGTATTAATAGCTTCATTTTAAAAAGAAGTTCCTCTATAATCATTCTTTGTGCTCTTCCCTGGGCAAGCTTCAGAATATTTTGACAGATGAACCGACAATCCCAAAATATTGAAGGTCAACCCCTCCTCGGTCCTCCTTTCAAACCCAAACCAGAGAAGCATCAATTCAGTGGTTTGATTCTGCTGTGGCTTTCCTTGATGTCACAAGAATAGTAAATGAACCTCTTGGCACCAAGAATGACTTTCCAAAAGCAATACTCAGCATGCCTGGACTGCTTCTTGCTTCCCAGTAGGTTTTGATCCCTAGTTAAACCTGAACATTGAGGTGTCACTGTCTTTTCATTTTCTTATTTGAATGATTTTCCCCTAAATGAGCAAATAATCAAACTGGGAAAGGGGCAGCTAGATGAATTTGTCAGAACTGGAAAAAAAATGACTGGATCAGATTTGCTCTAGGTATCATGTATTACATTATATTATTTTGGAAGAGAAATGTTTTAGAAAAGGCTCATGTGCTTCAGCTAAGAAATTAGCCCTTTAAACGGGAAATGCTAATGGATCAAGTTTCATTAGCTAGTTTGGGAAAAGGATGAACAGACTGATGCAGGGAAGACATGCTGAGTCTTTACTGCTGCTAAAGTTAAATGAATCCAAAATCAATAGTTCATTTAAAGCACAATGGAGTTTCTTTTGTTTCTTGGATTAAAAAAAAAATACAACTCCTTTCCACTTTTTTTTTTACATATAATAAACTGTGCATACGTCAAAGAAGCAATTGGAAGAAATACGAAATAGTTGTCAGAGTTTAAATAAAGTTCATTTTTTTAAAATGCAGTTTTTTAAAACACTGTAACTTAAGAAATAACTAATATCGCACCCCGATATGACTTCTGTTTCTTATTGGTACCATTGATTTCAAAATCCTTCTATACATCATTTTGGGTTGGGGGAGAGGCCGGATGAGGGGCAGAGGAAGAGAGAGAAAGAAAATCTTGGATTTTGTGTTTTTTTAACCCTTTACTCTTCTTTTTTAAATTAACATATAATGTATTATTTGTTTCAGGGGTACAGGTCTGTGAATCATCAGCCTTATACAATTCACAGCCATAGCACATACCCTTCCCAATCTCCATCACCAGCCACCCCATTCCTCCCACCCCCTCCACTTCAGCAAACAAGTTTGTTTCCTTGAGACCAAGAATCTGTTAAGTTTTATCACTCTCTCTGGTTTCATCTTGACATTTTTTCCTCCCTTCTCCTATGATCCTCTGTCTTGTTTCTCAAATGCCTCAAATCAGTGAGATCATATGATAATTGTCCCTCTCCAATTGATTTATTTTGCTTAGCATAATACCCTCTAGTTCCATTCATGTCATTGCAAGAATTGGTTTTTTGATGGCTGCATAATATTCCTCTGTGTGTGTGTGTGTGTACCATATCTTATTTATCCATTCATTTATTTTTTTTTTATTTCTTCCATTTTATTTATTTTTTCAGCGTAACAGTATTCATTCTTTTTGCACAACACCCAGTGCTCCATGCAAAACGTGCCCTCCCCATTACCCACCACCTGTTCCCCCAACCTCCCACCCCTGACCCTTCAAAACCCTCAGGTTGTTTTTCAGAGTCCATAGTCTCTTATGGTTCGCCTCCCCTCCCCAATGTCCATAGCCCGCTCCCCCTCTCCCAATCCCACCTCCCCCCAGCAACCCCCAGTTTGTTTTGTGAGATTAAGAGTCATTTATGGTTTGTCTCCCTCCCAATCCCATCTTGTTTCATTTATTCTTCTCCTATCCCCCTACCCCCCCATGTTGCTTCTCCATGTCCTCATATCAGGGAGATCATATGATAGTTGTCTTTCTCCGATTGACTTATTTCATCATTTATTGATGGACATCTAGGTTCTTTTCATAGTTTGGCTATTGTGGACATTGTTGTTATAAACATTGGGGTGCACATGCCCCTTTGGATCACTACATTTGTATATTTTGGGTAAATACCCAGTAGAGCAATTGCTGGTTCATACAGTAGCTCTATTTTCAACTTTTCATGGAACCTCTATGCTATTTTCCAGAGTGACTGCAACAGCTTGCATTCCCACCAACAGTGTAGGAGGATTCCCCTTTCTGAGAGAGATAATCTTAAGCAGGCTTCACACCCAGCATGGAGACTGACATCGGGCTCAATATGACACCCTTGAGATCATGACCTGAGCCAAAAATCAAGAGTGGGATGCTTAATGGACTGAGCCACTTGGCTGTTTAGATAGATGATAGATAGATAGATGATAGATAGATAGATGGATGATAGATAGATGATGGATATGGCATTTTTGAAAAGCAGAATGGATTCTTGAGACATGTTAGCAACATGGTGAATAGCAGGATTCTAAATCTTTTCCCCAAATTCTAGATATCAGCTCTGATTTTTCCTCATATACGATCTGTATTTCTAACACTCCTATGTCAGTTTAAAATGATTCATGCAAAAGAACATGCTGAGTCTTTTTAAAAATTTTCTTACTCAGTTTATTAAACTAAGAAAAATAAAGTTCCCCATTTCTCCTATCCCCTATCCCCACCTCCTTCAACCACCAATATGTTCTCTGTATATATGAGCTTGGGGGTTTTCTTGTTTTTTGTTTTTAGATTTCACATATAAAAGAGATTACAGTATTTGCCTTTCTATGTCTGCCTTATGTCACCTGCCAAAATGCCCTTGAGGTCCACCCATGTTGTCACAAATGGCAAGATTTCATTCTTTTCTATGGCTGAATAACAGTTCATTTTATATATATATATATAATATATATGTAATATTATACCTATTATACCAAATAAATAATTATATAAATGTGATCATATTATATATACCAAAATATATATACACTAGCACATGTAATTATACACCATATACAGTATATCTATATAATTTTGATATATATAATTATTGGTGTATATTTGGTATATATATTATAATTATGCCAAAATTTCTTTATCCATTCATCCATGGATGGTCACTTAGGTTGTTTCCTTATCTTGGCTATTGTAAATAATGCTGTAATAAATGTGGGGGTCTTCATATACTTTCAAATTTAGTGCTTTCATTTTCTCTGGATGAATACCCAGAAGTGAAATAGCAGGATCATATGGTAGTTCTATTTTTAATTTTTTGAGGAACTTCCATAGTGTTTTCCACAGTACCTGCACCAATCCAGCACTGAGAATGTACAAGGGTTCCCTTTTCTCCATATCCTCACCAACACTTGTTATGCCTTGCCTTTTTGATATTATCCATTCCAGCAGATATGAGGTGACATTTCATTAGTTTTGATTTGCATTTCCCTGATGATTATGGTTTGAGAATTTTTTTATATACTGGTTGGCCATCTGAATGTCTTTTTTTTGGGGGGGGGGTACAGTTGACACACAATGTACATCAGTTTCAGGTACCATGAGTAATGATCTGACAAGTTTATGTTATGTTCATCACAAATGTAGCTACCATCAGTTCCATATATCACTTCTTTGGAAAAGTATGTATCTAGATCTGCCCATTTTTAATTGGATTTTTTTCTCCTATTAAGTAGTATGAGTTCTTTATATATTTTAGATTATTAGCATTTTGTCAAATATATGATTTGCAATTATTGTCTCCCATTCAGGAAGTTGATTTTGTTGTGTTTTCATTTTGTTGCTGGTTTTCTTTTTTGTGCAGAAGCTTTTTAATTTGATGTAATCCTGCCTTTTTATCCTTGTTTTGTTGTTTTTGCTTTCAATGTCAGATTTTTTAAAATAATGAAAATCTATGTTAAGGAGCTTACCTCCTATGTTTTCTTCTAGGAGTTTTATGGCTTCAAGTCTTTTTTTTTTAAATTTAAGGTGTTATATATTTACTTGTCAGAGAGGCAGAGATAACAATTAGGGGAAGCAGCAGGCAGAGAGAGAAGCAGGCTCCCAAAGCAGGCTCCCAAAGCAGGGCTCCATCTCAGGACCCTGGGATCATGACCTGAGCCAAAGGCAGATGCTTAACCAACTGAGTCATCCATGTGTCCCTATGGTTTTAAGTCTTATGCTCAAGTCTTAAATCTGTTTTGAGTTAATTTTTGTGTATGGTGTTAGATAGTAGTCCTGTGTTGTTCTTTTACATGTAGCTGTCCAGTTTTCCCAGCACCGTTCATTAAAGAGATTTCCTTTCCCTACTGTATATTCTTGGCTCCTCTGTAATAAATTAATTGACCACACATATGTGGGTTTATTTCTGGGCTCTCTATTTTGCTCTGTCGAGCTGTGGGTCTGTTTTTATGCCAATACCAGACTGTTCTGATTGCTTTGTAATATAGTTTGAAATCAGAAAATGCAATACCTCCAGCTTTGTTTTTCTTTCTCAAGATTGTTTTGGCACTGGAATAGCTTTCCATTTATTTGTGTCTTCTTCAATTTCTTTCATTAATGTCTAATAATTTTCAACACACAGGTCTTTGCCTCCTTGGTTAAATTTATTCCTATGTATTTTATTCTTTTCAATGCAATTGTAAATGGGATTGCTTTCCTAATTTCTTTATGATAGTTTGTGATTAGTGTAAAAAGATGCAACAGATTTTTGTGTGTTGACTTTGTATCCTTCATCTTTATCTAAGTCATTTATTAGTTCTAATAGTTTTTTGGGAGTCTCTAGGGCTTCCTTTATATAATATGTCAGCTGCAAGCAGCGACAATTTTGCTTCTTTCTTTCCAATTTGGATGCCTTTTATTTCTTTTTCTTGCCTAATTGCTCTTGCTAGAGCTTCCAATATTATGTTGAATAAAAGTGGTGAGAATGGGCATCCTTGTCTTATTCCTGATTTTTTAACTGTTCAACATTGAGCATGATGTTAGCTGTGGGTTTGTCATATACGGCCTTTATTATGTTGAAGTACATTCCCTCTATACCCACTTTTTTGAGAGTTTGTCATAAATGGATGTTGAATTTTGTCAAATGCTTTTCCTGCATCTATTGAGATGATCATATAATTTTTATCCTTCATTTTGTTAAAGTGGCATAGCATATTAACAGATTTGTAGGTGTTGAACCATTTTTGCACACTTGAAATAAATCCCCACTTGATCATGCTATATGATTCTTCTAATGTATTGTTGAATTCAGTCTCCTAATATGTTGTTGAGGATTTCTGTATCTATGTTCATCACAGGTATTGACCTGTAATTCTCAATTTCTTAGGACCCTTTTATCTTTTCCATTTCAGTCTCTCTGATATTCCTGAACACTATTACCATTCTCATATAACTATAGGGCAACTAAAACTGTTAGGATCTAGGGACTTAGTATTAAGTGAGATTTCTATGAGGAAATACTTTCATAAACTGTGAAAATATATAAATATTCAAAGAATTAGTATTAAATCTTTCTCCTTTTATTAAGCTGTTATTATCCTAAATGTTTTTTTTTTCTGTATCTGAATTAATCTACATGTATTTCTGTGACACATAGCTCATGTGTCCTGTGCCATGCATCAATCTAATAGGGATTGAGAATATGTAAAATGGGCCCCATGCTGGGAGAGAGGCTGATCAATGTGAATTTGGTATAGAAAAGCCAGGCTCTCCATGTAGGTTTACAGGAAACAGGCTGAAGTGGAAGAGCCGCGGTGGTGACTTCTGTTGGGGATGGGGTGTGCTCAAAGCACAGCTCAGTGAACTGTGGAGTGAAGATGTGTGAGGGAAGCTGAAGAGAAAGAACTGATGAGAAAGCAGAAAGGGAGGAGTCACTACAGCTAAAATAGGAACTGAAATGACAAAACTGAATACTTCTGGTGAATGGAAGCCCTATCTGAATCATCTTTCTATTCTCTGGTTCTCCATACTCCTGGCAACACTTGGCACCTATTACCTGTTTTTATACATGTGTTTACCTTTACTTGTGTGGAATGGCTAAACAGACCATGGATGGTTATTAGAAATGGTGGGTGGTGCATCATCTAATGGAACACGGGGGCTCGAGGCAAAGAGAAGGACAGGGTTAAAGATGAAGTGTTACAGTTAACAACAGAAGTTAGAGGGAGGCTCAAGAGGGCAGGGAAGAATCAAGCATTTAAGTCCATATGTTCAAGGAAGGAGAACCAAGATGGAAATAGAGCTAGTGATATAAATAGGAAAAAAATAGAGAAAACAGTGAAGAACTAGGTCAGTATCATGTGATAGTGGTCAGGATTAGAGTGACGTTTAATAACAATGTTGGTAACACCAAATACTTACTGAATGATTACTATGTACCAGGGACAAAGTACCATAAATACATTATTCTAAAGACTAAGTGCATTATCTCATGTCCCTAAAATAATCCTATGACATAAGTACTATTTTTTATCTCCTTTCTTAGATAAAGTATTTTTGGCTAAGAGAGGCTAAGTAGTTTGCCCAGGATGACATAGCTAAACACTTCACTTACTCGGGGAGTCTGGTTACAGAGCCTCTAGAAATCTCTTCCTCTTCAAATGCAGGATCAACAGTGTCAAATATAGTAGACAGGTGTAGAACACCAAGAACACACACACACACACACACACACACACACAGTCACACTCATTTAATTTGGAACAAAATGGCCATTAATATCCATTGAGAAAGAACATTTTCACTACAGCAGTGGAGGCAAAAAGAGGGTGGTCGCCAGAAAGAGGCAGGGAATGGATGGAGAGACAAAGCAGTGTGTGAGTTCACTTTTAGGCAGAAGAAAACAAAACTAGGGAAGGGAATTCAGGTACTTCCGAATTCATGATTACTGACATTTATTAACATGGGAACACAAGAGGAAAGCCACATTTAAATGGCTAGCAAAACTGTTCACAGAAAGATGAATTGTTGATACACATTCATCCTTGTATATATGTTTTCACCTTTGAAAGGCTATATAAGAGCTATCGCCAAAACCTAATATTCTAAATCAGGAGTAGGCAAGCTATGGCCTATTGGTCAAATCTGCCCGCACATGCTTTTATACAAGGCAGGAGCTAAGAATGCCTTTTACACTTCTTTATGGTTAAAAAAAAAAAAATTGAAAGCAGCATTCTATTTCTTAACAAATGAAATTTATATTAAATTCCAAGTTCAGTGCCCACAAATGAAGCTTTATTGGAATGCGGCCACACTGTCAGTTTACATTTTATCTATAGCAGCTGTCTCACAATCCTGGGAAAGCTGAGCTGTTTGGAGAGATTTTATGGCCCACAAACCATATTGTATTTAGTGTCTGGCCCTTCCCAGAAAAAGGGTACCAATCTCCATTCTAAATCATCTCAGTTGGTTTTTTTTAAGTTTTTTTTTTAAGTTTTTTTTTGTTTTGTTTTGTTTTGTTTATTTACAGCATAACAGTGTTCATTGTTTTGGCATCACACCCAGTGCTCCATGCAGTACGTGCCCTCTTTCTTATACACTAACAATGAAAATACAGAAAGGGAAATTAGAGAATCAATTCCATTTACTATAGCACCAAGAACCATAAGATACCTGGGAATAAACCTAACCAAAGAGGTAAAGGACCTGTACTCAAGGAACTACAGAACACTCATGAAAGAAATTGAAGAAGACACAAAAAGATGGAAGACTGTTCCATGCTCTTGGATTGGAAGAATAAACATTGTTAAATCATCTCAGTTGTTTTAATTTTTAATACATATACAAAGGAAAGGAAATTATATACCTGGTAAAGGTGGTTTGTTAGTTCTTGCCATGGGCACTTCTTTCCATAGATCTCCACCATTTTCATTCTCAGCTATCCAGGAGTCAACAGCTAGACAATACACCTCACATGTATCTATATTTTCAAGCCTAATTTCTTCCAGATACCATGCGGGATCCTTTCCACTGTTGTCATGTCCAATGCGTACCTTATAGATTTCACCAATATCTTTAAGATTAATCTGCAACAAAAAGGGAAAAGGAGAAATAAAAGTCCCCAGATTTCTGATTTGGTTTTTCAAGTCAAAAATTCATATCCAATTTTGAACTCAGTATCTGTTTTCCACACATGTACTCCTTAATAAATTTCCTTTGAACTGTTTACTTGTAACACTATAAAATGAGGTTATATATAGCAAAGCATGAATCCAGTGACCATGGACAAACCAATAGATTAAATCCAGCTAGTTTTCAGTAAATCTTTTTTTTTAGCAACTCATTATTACCTTGCAAAATAAATGTTTTATTGTAATGATTGATATATACTACTTATTTGGTAATTTAGACTTGAAGAAAACAATCTAATTCTAGTTGGATATTCCCATTAAAGTGGAGTCCTGAGGAAAAGAAACCATATATGCTTCTGGATTTAAAGTAGGGCTAACCAAGTAGCCCTGAAACAGATTGGCACTGGAAAGACTATGACTATGATTAACAAGTAATTCTGCCTTATACCACTTTGCACCTCACCAAACAAGTAATTACCTGGCATGATAAATACTCTCACATGTCATTCACTACTCAGAATGAGCAATATTTTTCTTTTGAAAATTCTTACAAAGGTCGTATGAAAAAATGGATCATTTATATACTACATTAGTTTTCTATTACAAACAAGGACTTTTAGAGCCTCCCATTCTGTGGGTCAGAAATCCAGACACCGTATGGCTCAACTGTGTTCTCTGCTCAGGGCCTCACAAGCTGAACTCAAGGTATGGGCTGGGCTGGGCTCTTCTCTGGAGGGTCTGAGGAGAGTTCTGCTTCTAGGCTCATTCAAGCTGGTGGCAGAATCCAGTTCTTTGTAGATTTAGAACTGAGGTTCTTCTTCCTTGACTTGTAGCCCTTTCACCTACAAGCCAACAAAGGGCACACTGATCCCTTCTCTTGCCCGGCGTCTCTGGCCTTCCGTCTGCTACCAGCTGGAGAAAGATGTTTGCTTTTGGGGGGCTCATACGATTTAGATGAGACTCACCTAAATAAATCAGGCTAGTCTCCCTATTTTAAGGTACTCAAATTGCACACTATGTGACACCATAATTAGGAACAATGTTATCTGCCTTCTGGTATTTTGTCTTCCTCCACCTAACTTCTTTTCTCCCCTGTGGTATTACTATAAACATTCACATCGCCATCGGAAGTTACTCCTTCAGAGTTTACGCAGACTTACCACACTTTTTTTCTACTAATATATTTTTTATTCGTAGTATAATTTTGGGTTTCTGCACTGGTGATAATTGTTGGGAAGA
Organism: Meles meles; assembly: GCF_922984935.1. NCBI lineage: Eukaryota > Metazoa > Chordata > Mammalia > Carnivora > Mustelidae > Meles > Meles meles. The sequence continues at coordinate 97,378,809 of NC_060066.1, forward strand.
AATTTTGTCCTCCAGCCAAAATGCCTTTCAGTCAGGATGCAGAGGTCAACAGAATTGAGCTAAATAATTGGGCCCCTCCTATTATTCCTGGAACAAAGTGATTATAAAAATACTATCATGTAGAAATCTTAACATCAGTGCTTTGTACAGATAATTAACATCCTACAGAGTTAGAGTTGCAGATAGTAGGACACAGGAATGAAAATAGAGGCCATATCCCAAAACAGTGAAAAGATGAAATTGTGTGGTGGCTAAAACCCTGGTTTTTGAAATGAGCTCTGGAGTTGAAAGTTCCTTTGCCCTTGATGGTTGTGTAAATGGCAGCAAATATGCCCACTCCTCCAAGCTTTGGTTTCCCCATCTGATCAATATAACGGTACCAATCTTACAAAGTTCTATAGCACTCAGTATGAGCAGACATCATTTTATCAATCAGAATTATGTGCTAAATAGAAAATGCCTAAATCTACCTAAAGTAAAAACAAGATGAATCTGAAGACAGGGTCCAGCATTCATAGAAGGAATTAAACTAGTATTTGGTCATGATATATGAAAATGAAATTTTAAGACCTATATCTAACCCTGCTGGTAAAAGCAGATATTTGTCATCAAAACCTAAATGGTGCCGTGGTCCAGAAACGAAATCATTACTCAGACACCAAGCATGCATGGGTTGGACAATTAAAATCAGAACCAAATGACTATACCACAGTCTGGATAGTGCTATAGATTGCTCCCAAATTACTTTTAACATGTTAGCCAAACTAATTTGGAACTCTTTGTTCTGGCTTAATATAGTCAACCTGGGTCACTTCAGCTTTAATAAAGTACAAATGCAATATGTCAAGAAATTATTCTTGCACATAACTGTTTTTAGTATTCTGCATTTAACTTCCACACTTGAACACATACACGTGTTCACGCACACACACACACACACACACACACACACACACATACACAGTTATTCCATAACATAGGATGGCTTTTCATCATACAGATGGACCACATCATGGCTCAGTTATTCTCCAGAAAGGGAATTATGCTTAAAGTAGTCTATAGTCACAGATGAAAATAAAATTATCTTCAACCTAAAGACCAAAGAAGCATATGGATTGAGAGATAGAGGGTTAGAAAGAGAAAGGCAGAAGAAATATAGTCCATTCTCATTGTTTTAAAGTCACATATTGAAATTTATAATATCAATAAACTTCCACTACATGACCAGAATACAAAGAGTAAAAAAATTGTCATTTGAAATGTCTGATTTGGGTACTTGAAATTATTAGCAAAAATAGATTAAGTCTACACTGAATTTAAGTAAAGAAACAAAGCACTTTGCATAACCACATGTTTTGGATAATTCTGTTTATCATATATACTACTCCCGAGAACAACTTAAATTTGGACTAGGTAAATTAAACCATTTAAACATTTAACAAAATTTTATTACATACAAACACTACTTCTAAGCAAGCTTATGTGAACAGGGGAAAAACGGAGCTCTCACATTCATGTGAACCTCTAATCTAATCCATTCAAAATGAGAAATAAACAAAGTAGGAGTATGAGAAAAGTATGAAGGGGTTTAGTACAAGCAGGGCAGGTAGCAAGAAAACCAAGAAGAGCAAATGTACTTCTTGAGTCTGAGCTTTTTGTTCCTGAAATTTCACAAGTCTGGGTTGCATTCTCTCTGTCTGCATGGAAGCTAGTATCCTTTCAAGTATGAATAAGTGCTTCATAAAACTGGATGCTGCTGCCAAAAAAGCCATGAGCAACTCCTCGGCTGGAGGTGTCTAGCATCACACATAAGCACACAGGTTTCGTGGCAGAGGGATCCACTGAAAATTCAAACCCTGAGACCCTTGGGCACTGGGATCTTGAAGAAGTGATATGTTCTCTCTAAACTTCAGTTTCCTCATTTACAAAATGCAGTTATTAAGAATCCCTTTACTGGGAGATTATGAGGACTGGGGACATATTAACTAGCAAAAAATGGTCAAATAAACACATCATTAGGTCCTTAACAAATAGTGCTGATTTTAGTAATTATTATTATTATTACTAAAGGGAGATGGAAGGAAGGAAGTGAAGAATACAGTGGGGAGAAGGAAACTAAAGTCCATTTACCTCCATCGTACAAGTATTCTTTCTCAGTGCCTTTGACCCTCCAGCACGGAGTTGGGCAGATGCGAGAAGGAGAAAAGCCAAGGGTGATCAATCCTCTCCACCCATCAAGTCCTTAACCAGCCAGCAGTATCACCAGGGCTCCAAGGCATGGGATTCTTCTTTTTTTTTTTTAACATATATTGCATTATTTGCCCCAGGGGTATTATTTGTAAGCTGTGAATCATCAAGCTTACACATTTCACAGCACCCACCATAGCACATACCCTCCCCAACGTCCATAACCCAGCCACCCCATCCCTAACCCTCCACCCCCCAAGCAAACCTCAGTTTGTTTTGTGAGATTAAAAGTCTCTTATGGTTTGTCTCCCTTCCCAGTCCCATCTTGTTTCTTTTTTTCCTTCCTACCCCCCACAACCCCCTGACCTGCCTCTCAAATTCCTCATATCAGAGAGATCATATGATAATTGTCTTTCTCTGATTTACTTATTTCACTCAGCATAGTACCCCCTACTTCCATCCATGCCATTGCAAATGGCAAGATATCATTTCTTTTGATGGCTGCATAGTATTCCATTGTATATATATATATATACCACATCTTCTTTATTCATTCATCTGTTGATGGACATCTAGGTTCTTTCCATAGTTTGGCTATTGTGGACATTGCTGCTATAAACATTCGGGTGCATGTGCCCCTTCAGATCACTACATTTGTATCTTTAGGGTAAATACCCAGTAATGCAATTGCTGGGTTGTAGGGTAGTTCTATTTTCAGCTTTTTGAGGAACCTCCATGCTGTTTCCCAGAGTGGCTGCACCAGCTTGCATTCCCACCAACAGTGTAGGAGGTTTCCCCTTTCTAAGCATGGGATTCTTGACCACGGATGGGCCTAACTAGATTAGAGTCCAGTTGTCAGAAGCAGAGCACAAGAGGGAAAACAGGACAACCAGGTCTGAGGCTAGTGGTTTCCTATCCCCAAGTCTCAAGTTTCTCTTTGTATAAAGAGGGCTTTTGTAAGGACCAAATTAGATAATCTTGTGAAAACACCTTATAATTCATAGACTGACTGTCCATACAGGTCTCAGAGAACAGGTAGAGAGGTTTAGAGAGTTCTCTAAAGAATAATCAGAACTTATACTGTGCCTTGTGTTCAGACTACACCTTTACTTGGAGCTTCCTTGATTGAAATAGTTGGGAAAATTAGGTAGTAATTTGAGGAGTACTCAAAAAAGAATTTGAGGATTATCACAAGAAAGGACATTTTTCATTTGTCAGTGAAAATGGAAATATTCATGCAAAAAGATAGCAGAAAAGATTTTCAAAGCTGAAAAATGAAGTTGAAAAAAATACATTCCCTTTGCAAACTGCACAATACAATGCATATCCTATCTTTCCAAAGATGAAGGTTTTTGTATGCTAAAAGTTGTATAGCCTATTAGAGAATGTTCAGTTACAGAAACATAAAGGAATAACCTGTATTGTCTGGGAAAACAACACGGCTGGTGGATCTGTGTATAGTCATACAAAAATTTTATGGAAAAAATATCCCTCTTCAGGTATCCAGCTTTAGGGTTTGTTTTGTTTTTGTTTTTGTTTTATTTTTTTTTCAGTGTTCCAAGATTCACTGTTTATGCACCACACCCAGTGCTCCATGCAATACATGCCCTCCTTAATACCCACCACCAGGCTCATCCAACCCTCCACTCCCCTTCCCTCCAAAACCCTCAGTTTGTTTCTCAGAGTCCGCAGTCTCTCATGGTTTGTCTCCCACTCCAATTTCCCCCAACTCACTTCTCTCCTGCCAATGTCCTCTGTGTTATTCCTGATGCTCCACAAGTAAGTGAAACCTATTGATAACTGACTCTCTCTGCTTAACTTATTTCACTCAGCATAATCTCCTCCAGTCCCATCCATGTTGATACAAAAGTTGGGTATTTGTTTGAAGAAAAATTTTGTAACCAAATTTTTTTAATTTTTTTTTTTACTTGAGTATAGTTGATATAGTGATTCAACTCCTCTGCATGTTATGCTGGGCTCACCACAAATATAGTTACCATCAGGTATCTACTTTTAGATTAGATCTTAATCCAGACATTTTTACATATGTAAATACTGACCAGTTGGATTTTTCTAACTCGGAGATACTAAATCTCCATGCAGACTTCAGTATTTTTTCAATAAATGAGTTATTTTTTTTAAAACAACTCCATTCTAGAAGCAAATTTCGTGTTCTACAGTCTCTTTTCTCAGTTTAAGAACAATTTCATAGTTTTGAAAAAAGCATACTGGAACACAAATTAGCTTTGTGATCACTGAAATCCCATCTGGGAGCATTTCATTTCCATTCAACCTCTTAATCTATACAGGATATGTCATTTTACATATTTATCACCTTTCAAAAGAATATTATGGACAGTAATGTAGAAGGATAGACTGGAAACTTGAGCTCTAATATGTTAGAAACACTGAAAATTATCAGGGTACATTTTTTTTAATTTATTTTTTCAGCATAACAGTATTCATTGTTTTTGCACAACACCCAGTGCTCCATGCAAAATGTGCCCTCCCTATTACCCACCACCTGTTCCCCCAACCTCCCACCTCAGGGTACATTTTTAAGAGAAAGTAATCAACACCACTAAGAGCAAGCAAATACCCAAAACCATAGCACAATTTGTTCTACTGTATATGACAATGAAAATAAGATGCTTTCCCCTCTACATATCTTAGGCAAAAATTCTTGATGTTAGGGGTGTCTGGGTGGCTCAGTTGGTTAAGCGACTGCCTTCAGCTCAGGTCATGATCCCAGAGTCCTGGGATCGAGTCCCACATCTGGCTCCCTGCTCCTTAGAGAGTCTGCTTCTCCCTCTGACTTTCTCCCCTCTCATGCTCTCTCTCACTGTCTCTCTCTCAAATAAATAAAATCTTTAAAAAAAAAAATTCTTGATGTTAATCGATCCCAGTGCACCCCCCTCCCAAAGAGATAGGAAGCCCTGATGCTCCCATAGTTTTTCATAGGTTACCACTGGTGAGTACTTTTCCTGAAGCACCACCCCTCCCCGTCCTCCTGGACCCCCACAGGCTTTTCTGTATACCAGCAACATCCTTTCTCTTGAAAGAGCTGGAAAGAGCCCTTTCCTGGCTTAAGTCATAAATGATAGATTTTTTTTCAAAAGGGGAGACCTTTATGTCCTAGAATATTTAGGTTTCCTTCTGAAGCTAGACAGGAGTGCCTGAATTGAAGAATGCTTTATTTTCTATTCTTGGTGCCAGTCAGTCACAAGCCAAGTTCAAAAGCCATAGTACAACAACAAATCTTAAAATGTTTAAAGAACCTCATTATCTCAGATGTGACTAGGTTTTCCCAGTCCCGAGTCTCTGACATTGACCTCATCTGTCAGAGTAAACAACTTCTCACAAAATTGTCTACCCAGAGTCTCTAAAGACTTAAAAGCTACTAGCTTTAAACTAAGTGTGGGTACTTTACCGACCCTAGCCTCAATGTATGAGAAAACTTCAGGATTTGGTATTTTTGGTTGTTGACTTTATCTTCCTTACCGTACTCTTAACTCTTTGAAGACCTAAGCTCTGTCTTCCTTTCTCTATCCTTAATACATACAAACATTTGGCATGTAAAAATGAAAACAACAGTTGAATAAATAATTTAATTTTGATAGTTTTAAATTTTCATATGTTTCCTTCATTCTCTTTGCTTTCTATCAAAATTTTGCTGGATGAAAAAATGATGATAATTTGCAAAATTATGATAATTTGCTATGTCATACTTCTGGTAAATACCTGAGCCCCAGTAACTAGAAAAAAAGTGTTAGTCATACTGTGAAGTTGCTGCTTTTTAAACAATTTAGTGATATTATGCAATCCAATTAATACAACATTAATTAATGAAAAAATGGCTTTTATCTTATTATGAAAACTGGTTTTTTTTCTTTTTCTTTTTCTTTCTTTTTTTTTTCTTTAAGTAGGTTCCACTACCAGTCAGGAGCCCAATGTGGAACCTGAGCCCAGGACACTGAGGATGAAGACCTAGATGAGATGAAGGGTTGGACACACAATCAGCTGAGCTACCTAGGCACTCCATGCCATTTGTTATTTTTGACAGTGAATGAATTCTGCTGGGAAACAAATGCCAAAAGCTTTATTATAAGGGTTGTATGATTAATATTTAAAGTCATTGTCCTATACCATGGATCTTTGACTTATTCCAAAAGCTAAGATACTTTTCCTGAATTTCCTCATAAATTTTGATACATTTTGGACAAATATAAACAGATTGTATCCAATTCTGTATTTAGGTTCCAGTTTCATCAACAGTAGAGTAGTTTACATTGACTACGACTCAGCCTAAAAAGGAATGAACTACCGATACAGACAATAGCTTGGGTGGATCTCAAGGGTATTGTGCTAAATGGAAAACAAAAAACAAGGTAGCCATATAGTTCCAATTATATAACATTCTCAAGATGACAAGGTAATAGAGACTAAAAACAGAACAGTGGGTTATGGACATTGGGGAGGGTATGTACTGTGGTGAGTGCTGTGAATATGTAAGCCTGTTGATTCACAGACCTGTACGTCTGGGGCAAATAATACATTATATGTTAATAAAAATAATTCAAAAAAAAGAAAGAAAGAAACAGGACAGTGAATGGTGGTGGTGCATGTGTGGGGGTGGGGTCTGAGACTATAAGAAATGACACAAGGGCGATCTTTGGGGGGATATAATAGTTCTATGTCATGTCTGTGATAGTGATAACATGAATCTACACACCTGAAAGAATAGCATGTAACTAACTATACACACAGATTGTACCAATGTCAAAGTCTTGATTTGATACTGAACTGTAACTATGTAGGATGAATCCATGGGAAGGAAACTGGGGTGCATGGGATCTCTCTGAATGTCCTTTGCTACTTCCTGTGAAGCTATCATTATATGACAACAAAATGCCAAAAAACCACGTACTTACCCAGCATTTTTGTTACAATTAGCAAGGCCCTCTGGAGGGTATCATCTCTTGGGAGATAAGAGGAATTTTCTGCATGATTTCTCCAGGCATTTGGCTAATTCGCCAGTTGTCAGCACACGGTGACCAGCTGCTTCCCCTGGCTTTTCTGATGTCAGTGGGGCAAAGGGAGACCTTCTTCACCTTGGAATAATACCTACTTTTTCCTGGATTACTTGAATTACTCACAATTCTCTATATTTTTTCCTTCCTTCCCACACAGATAGAAATGCATACATTTTTGTGCTTATAAATAGATACATAATTAAAATAAGAAACAAAATACTCATATATTCAAGATATCAATAAAATAAATGTACAGTTTTAATTTTCATACATTTGCATCTATAGAAGATATAAACAATTTGCAAAATGTAAAAGAGTTGGAATTTACTCATAATTTAAATTGTTAATGAGTCATTTTTTCTAATTTCTTTCTTTTATATTCCAGGTAATAAAAGCTATGCTAAATAACATCAAAATTATCCAAAATCATGGTGGATATATTGAAAGATGATTCCTGCTACACTCAAATATGCTACTCTCTGGGTAATTTTTTCTGTTGCATTTTTCAGATTGTTTATATCTTTTATAGAAGTATATTTATTAAAATTTCACATGGCACAGGGCTTTATAGGCATCCCATTTATTAACACTCCTTTATTTATTAAAATCAATAAATAATTAAACATGCACTTATATATATGCCCTTCTTTGTATTACATCTACATTTTGTACATTTTACATTCACTTTTCTCTTTTGAATATAATTACTAATTCATAGCTGTTCATAGTCTCCACTTGTTTCAATTAACTATTATGATTATTATCACTATTAAGAAGATGGTACTTCCATCTTAGCTCGTACAAACTCCATTTAAATTTGCTCTTCTGTCCTTAAGCACTGCCCTTGACATTTCTGAAGTTATCACTGGGATTCCAGACAATAAGAGGATATTCCAGACCAATTCTGGTTTGGTGTTTTGAGGTGGTTTGGGTTTTTTTTGTTGTTGTTTCTTATTTGTTTGTTTTTGTTTGTTTATTTGTTTGGTTTTTGCTCAAAGACAGAGAATCAATTTCCTGCCTAAGTATTCTTATTCTTTTTAGTGGTGTGCATTGTTAGAGACAAAATATGGGCACTCTGGGACACATCAGAACTGCAGGTGCAGAGCTGCAGCATGGCCGCTGTAGGGACAATTAGTGAGGACAGACCAGAAAATATGCGTCTTTTTTAAAAATATTTTATTTATTTATTTGACAGAGAGAGGTCACAGTAGGCAGAGAGGCAGGCAGAGAGAGAGGGAGAAACAGGCTCCCCACTGAGCAGAGAGCCCGATGCGGGGCTCGATCCCAGGACCCTGAGATCATGACCTGAGCCGAAGGCAGAGGCTTAAACCACTGAGTCACCCAGGCGCCCCGAAAATATGCATCTTTTTAAGGTCATGAGTTCACACTAATATTTCCAATTTGACACATGAACTCACTCTCCCTACCTTTCCTAGAGACTGAAATTTCATCAACCACCAAGGCCACAGATGCTGATAGCTTCATGCCCACAACCAACATAAGAAGTAAATATCTCTACGTCCTTTCTACAAACCAGAAGTCAGAGTTTTGAAACTATTTACTTGGCTCCCTTACAGAGTAAAGCAGAATATGACATCCAGCCCATAAGTATTAAAATTTCTTTTGGACAATGTAAGTCTACTGGAATTGGTGTCAATAAGTTTATGTAAATTATTTGTGTTGTTTGGCAGCATCATTTCCTTTGCACAGACATCTTCAGGGTTATCTTAGCATTCCAGAAACCAGCCAGCATGTATATGGGTGTGGGTCGCTTTCCACTGATTTTGTGTGGAACATGATAAGCCCTTTCATTTATACATGATAGTCTTTCCACAACTCTAGAAAGTTTATTCCATCATTTTTTAGGGCTAGTTATTACCTACTCTCTTGCTTCTTTTTCCAAAACACCTTGATTTACTTTCTGTTCTTGATTCTCTACCCCTGTCCTCTTTTTTCCATTTCTCTCTTTTCATTCTGGGGGATCACTTTGGGCATACACAACACCACAGATTCATTCTCAGGTGGTGGTATTTTGCACTGCTCCAATTTATATATGAATGTTCATCTATGGTTGTGTTTTTGTTTCTAAGACATTTCCAGCTCTGCCTCTCATCTTGCTGCTTCCTCCTGTGGATTCCTGGAGACAATGACTCTTTTCTTCTTGTGAGGACATCAATCTCTCAAACCTGCTCTAGGCCCTGCAGAAGGGCACTGTACTTCCTGATCTCCCCACACCCCATCCCCACCTTATCTATACTATTCAGGTGCAGTGAGCACCCACTGCTCTCTGCCGCCTGCCAGCCCCATCTCCAGGACTTTGCTCCTAAAGACTCCACCCCCCAGAATACAGTCTATGACTGCCAAATTCCTCCCATTTTTCGAACCATGATTCCTGGGATTTGCAGTATCTGCCTTGTTCTGGGATCCTGGCAGAAAACGTCCTAGGTAGTTCCATAGGGGTAAAGAACAGTAGCTGTTTTTTTCCTGTGGGGTGCACCCCAAGACTCTATGCAGGCATACTACCCCGTATCTCATTACCTCTCCGTGGGCAGCTGTTCTTCTTAAGTAAAGCTAAGCCTGTCATTCTGACTCAGCTCCATTTAGATGCCCTTCTGCATCAAGAAGTTTGTTGTAATTATTGGTTTTCCATGCTGAAATTTTTCACTGTTACTGGGTCTTCCTGTGTTTGTTGTGAGATAGATGCCATTCTGAACAAAAAGTCTCAACCTAAATAAATCTGAGGGATTTTTATGAAATAGCATTTCTCAGTGTTGATAGAAGTGAGAGGATAGGGAAGGTCCTGTCAGAACAGGCCATCATTAGCATAAGGCTTATTTCAGCTACAGTTTGCATTTTTGCAAAGACACTGTTTATTGAATCCATTTCACAGTTGAAGAAATTGAGCTAAAGTAGCTAGTCCAAGGTTGCATAGGAAGCATGCAAATTAAGAATGAAGGCCTCCAGCACACATTTGGTTGAAAACTGTCAGTCAAGCTCAATCCTGACTGAGGCGGCTTAAGATGACCTTGGCATGAGAAAATGACTTAAACAATTGTTGTTAACATACTGAACCTTTGAAATGTTAAAAATGATTGAGAGTTTTTATTTGTATTTTTTTTTTCTTATTCTATAGAGAAATTCTGGTTTTAAGCTTTTAGGCTGGTCAAGATTTAGGATAGGAAATATAAACTCTGTGAGGAACTATCACATTTCCCAATTATGAAATGTCTTTCATGGTTCTTTTGTGAAAATAAAATGAAATAAGCCATATATTAATTTTGACCTTCTCTGCACGTGGAATTTTGTAATACTACAACCCAAGTCTAGTAAATTAAAATGAAGAGTATATATTAGATTTAGAGAAAAATGTTTTACTTTATGTCTGTGTGAACATCAGTAGAATTAACAGATGTAATAATAAGGGTTTTTAGAGTCATTTAACAACAACAAAAATGTTTGTAGTGAGTGAGGAAATCATTTAGAAAATTAGTTGTGACAAAATGTTCTCTGTATTAAACACACTTTCATTTTGCACACAACATGCTCAGACACAGAATGTACTCTATTTTCCAGAGTCACTGACCTTTCTGTGTAGTTTGCAAACCTTCCTGCCATTAATTGGACCCCACTCTGTTTACTGTCATTCCTTACTACTTCCTGACAAGCAAGTTCCTTTCTAGGCTGTTGGTTCTTCACCACCTTCCAAGGCCTGGGGCTATCCCATTCTACCAATCCTAAAGAATATGTGCCCAGGTCTCTCTTCCACCTTTCCAAGTCCTGGGAATGTCGCCAACCTGACCCTACCTCTTCCAATAATCCCCTGGACATCAACCCTAACTTGCTTTGAGCTTCTTTGTCTTCGATTTCCCCCAGCAATTTTTTTAAAGATTTTATTTATTTATTTGAGAGAGAGAGAGCAGAGAGCATGGGGCAGTGGTGAGAGGGAAAAGCAGACTCTCCACTGAGCAAGGAACCTGTTGCCCGCCAGGCTTGATCCCAGGACCCTTGGATCATAACCTGAACTGAAGGCAGACACTTAACCAACTGAGCCAGCCAGGCACTCCTGATTCCCTCCAGTTCTTAATCATTCATACATTCAGTCAGTCAGTCAGTCATGTAAAACTTTTATTGAAAGCCTATTACACACTAGGCACTGTTCTAGGCCTATGTATGTCAAGAGACACAACAATGAATTAAAATAGAGTACCTATCCTCATAGACCTTCTAATGGGGTGAGAAAGAAAATAGACACAAATGAAAGAAAAGCAATGAGGTTCCTAGTCCCCACACAGACAAATGGGTGACCATTCTACATAGGATATCAGGGACAGCGTCCCTGAGAAAGTGATATTCAGGAAGAGGTATGGATGACATGAAAATACTCTGCTGGTGAACAAAGGAAACAGTAACAAAACCAAAAGATAACTGGCAGAATGGGAGAAGATATTTGCAAATGACATATCAGATAAAGGGTTAGTATCCAAAATCTATAAAGAACTTATCAAACTCAACACCCAAAGAACAAACAATCCAATCAAGAAATGGGCAGAAGACATGAACAGACATTTCTGCAAAGAAGACATACAAATGACCAACAAACACATGAAAAATTGCTCAACGTCACTTGGCATCAGGGAAATACAAATCAACACCACAATGAGATACCACCTCACACCAGTCAGAATGGCTAAAATTAACAAGTCGGGAAATGACAGATGTTGGTGCGGATGCAGAGCAAGGGGAACCCTCCTACACTGCTGGTGGGAATGCAAGCGGGTGCAGGCACTCTAGAAAACAATATGGAGGTTCCTCAAAAAGTTGAATATAGAGCTACCCTATGACCCAGCAATCGCACTACTGGGTATTTACCCTAAGGATACAAATGTAGTGATCTGAAGGGACACATGCACCCAAATGTTTATAGCAGCAATGTCCACAATAGCTGAACTATGGAAAGAACCTAGATGTCCATCAACAGATGAATGGATAAAAAAGATGTGGTATATATATACAATGGAATACTATACAGTCATTGAAAAACTGAAATCCTGCCATTTGCAATGACGCAGATGGAACTAGGGGTATTATGCTGAGTGAAATAAGTCAGTCAGAGAAAGACAATCATCATATGATGGCTCTGATATGAGGAATTTGAGAGGCAGTGCAGGGAGTCATGGAGGGTAGGGAGGGAAAAATATGAAACAGGATGGGACTGGGGAGGGAGACAAACCATAAGATACTCTTAATCTCAGGAGACAAACTGAGGGTTGCTGGGGGGCAGGGAGAGAAATAAGATGGCTGGGTTATGGACATGGGGGAGGGTATGTGCTATGGTGAGTGCCGTGAATTGTGTAAGACTGATGATTCACAGACCTGTACCCCTGAAGCAAGTAATACATTATATGTTAATTTTTAAAAAAAAGAGAGGGGTGCCTGGGTGGCTCAGTGGGTTAAGCCTCTGCCTTTTGCTTGGGTCATGATCCCAGGGTCCTGGGATCGAGCCCCAGGTTGGGCTCTCGGCTCAGCGGGGAAGCTGCTTCCCCCTTTCTCTATCTCTGCCTGCCTCTGCCTACTTGTGATCTCTCTCTGTCAAATAAATAAATAAAATCTTTAAAAAAAAAGAAAGAAAGAAAAGATACTCACCTGATGGACATTGGGAGAGAAAGCATTGCATGTAGAAGGAACAGCTACCATGATCTCTTCTAGGTCTTAAAGTGGGAATGAGTTTGGATTGTTCAAACTTTGAGCAGAAAGAAGTTCCATAGGCTTTTGTTGGCAGGAGAAGCACGGAAAGGGTGAAGGACAAAGGGGGAGGTACCATCCATCAGGGATGGGACTGTAAGCAGGACATAACATGATCCGGTTTAAAGTTTTAAAAAAAATTTCTCTGACTGCTCTGCAAAGGCAGGATTGGAAGGGAGTAAACATGGAAGCAAAGGGACCATGTAAGGGACCAATTCTTCATTTGAGTGACAGAATATGGGGATCTTGACTAGGGTGTTGGAAATGGAGATGAAAAAGAATTCTGAATATATTTGGAGGCACATTCTATGTCCCATATTTTATCTGATCACATCCTTAATTTCTCAGACTGAAATTCTCCCTGATTTGCCTTTATATTTCCCAGTTAGAGATTATTGTCATTGAAATCCTGTCATAGTTTGTTAGTTCCTTTTTCCCTTGGTTTTGTTCACAATATCCATTTGACACAAGTAGGGAGTCTATCACAGTCATTCTTTTCTTCTTCTTGGCTTTTAATGGCCCCTAGCATTTTCCATATGTCTCTAGTTACATTAAGTCTTTATCTTTACAAAGACCTTTTGAAAATTCCTGCTATTTGTTTTTATGTGTTCTTAACTTTGGCCCTTTAGGCATTTTAAAACAGCTTTCAAAATTTTAGTTTGTCAAAGAAATCTCTACAGAGTCACAGCGACTTTATTAAATACTTCCCCCCTTTCTGTCTTTGGTTTCGTTTATAATTGGAAAGTAAGGGTTTTATTTTGAAGAGTCTAGATTTCTTTGTAAGCCAAATCCCCCAAGGTTTCATATTTACAGCTGTGAAAGACAGAGTTAAGACTCAGCAGCCATCTCAAAGTTAGTAGACAAGAGATCTGTAAGACCCAGACAATGTTGTGGTCATATATATGTGGGATATATCAGTATGCTGCAAAGGCTCATACTCATGTTGTATTAAAATTTCTGAAGTAATAATCCACTAGAAGCCAGAGCAAAATGTTCATGTCTAGACATAAGTTAATCTCCGTTATAATAATTACCTATAACTGAGCCAAATATGAACTATCATTCTGGAAAATATTAACATTAGCAAATAGAAGTTCAAAGCAGGCATCTATTTTTAAAATTTAAAATGTTAGAACTGATACTCTTCATTCTGTTTTTCTTTTATACACACACGTTTGTTGTGAAAATACTACAAGAATTAAAGGGCTGAAAAACATTTTGCAATGCTATCTTAGTCTACCCATCTTGACATTAAGAGGCCTAAAAATGGACCATCCCAGACCATGAAGAAAATTCCAAACTTCCTTGGAATCAACTTCAATAATTATATTTTATGTTAGGAATATTGCTATCAAGCTACATTGGAATATAACAAATCAGTATGAGGCATATTAATAGGCTAGAATATCAAGAGTGAACCCCTTCCTTGATTTGGTGTGGAAATTATATAATGGTTAATAGCTTGATTGTTTAATTTAATTTAATAAAAGTATAAGAAGAGAGTAATTTATTTTTAACAGCTTTATGTAGATACAGCTGATATGCAAAAAATTGTACATATTTAATGGAGACAATTTGATGGGTTTGGACATACGCATATGCTCATGAAGCCACAACTAAAATCAAAGTGATAAACACCTCTATCACCTCTGAAAGCCCCTCTGAAGAAGAGATTTTTAAAATTTGGTTTTCACCTGAGAACTAGACAATAAGCTTTTCTAAGACTTAGAGTCATTCAACAAATATGTCATAGACTATTTTGAAAATAGTTCTTCCATAAGCCAAGGGACTTATAAAAGAATAATTTGGTTCACAAAGGAGAGAATTCCACGGTGGTGGATTGGAGGATGTCAGGACTGTGTATGTCTGTCCAATTACCTACACTACAAAAGAAGTCTAGGCCACATGCTGAGGGTTTTTTCTGCAGTATTTCCCATGGGCACGATCATTTCATGATCAATGGTAAACCTCTCCAATGAGAAGAAAATAGGTGAAACAATTTGAGCACCATCAAATGTCAGTTTAACAGAGTTAAAATTCTATCAAATAAAAGAGGGTAAAGTAACCAATACTCCCTGAGTGAGAGAGCTTTTAAAACCCAATAACCAAGGCTTTTACTTCATGGGGCAAATTGGGAAGTTAAATTCCATGTTCATTCCTCCCACCAACGTACAGAGAGTCCCAATACAGCACCTATTTGCCACAGAACTTCCTTGGTGAACTTTGAGAAAACACACCAAGTTTTATGTTCTAATGACCATCCATCATTCTCTTTGTTCTCCATAGAGAAGCCACCATTCACTCCATGCTAAATGGACACCATAACCTGAAATATTTCCAAAGGACAGCCCAGTTAATCGGAGTTACTTGGGTTGTTTGTCTTGTTTCTTTTGTTTTGTTTTGTTTACTTTTATTTTGAACACTCATTCAATCTAGGTGGATGCCACTTAAAGGTACTCTTCATTCTTAATATTCCATGCACTTCTTGGAAAATTTCGTATTCCATTCATTTTCCAGAATTACAATAATAACAGTTTTGGGGTTTTCACTTAAAACTTGTCCAGTTTTATAATCAAAATCAAGTCGAGATTCAAGATGTTTATCTGGTCTAATAACACCAATGATGAGAACATGTTGAGGAAAGGAGATTTTCTGCCAAACACTTCACATATGTTATTTTAAATCCTTACAGCAACCTTATGAGATATACATAATTCTCACCATTTTGCAAAAGAGGAAACTGAGCTTTGGAGAGATGTCATTTGTCCAAAGCCCTGTGGCCTTCAAATTTCAAGCAGGAATTTTAACTCAAGACGACTGGATTTTCTAGTGCACATACTTTCCACCCCACAGCACACTAACACAGCTGGGCAACCCTATCTCAAGAGGTAGACCTGATTCACATAGGAAAACAAGACGAAACAAAGCAAAGCAGAAACACGAATATAACTGGTGCTTTACAAGAGTAAATCGATGTTTCCTCCTTTCTTCCATCCCCCTATGAGCTCCTACAGAACCGCCCCCTGTGGAGATAGAGCCTGTGCCTTCTCAAATAAATGTGTGTTGAATGCCATATGCCTGAGTACATGTGTGTATTGTATCTCTGAGGACCAGTTCTCAAATATTCTACAGTATTTTCCAGGGAATTGGGTAATACTAATCACGTGCAAGACCAAACAATTAAACAGTGTTACAACTGATTAAATTAAAATGCACTTTACATCTGCTGAGTTGGAATGTTTTTGCCATTTTGCTCTAAGTTGAAGAGGGTTGACAGCATCCATTCCAGCCCTCCAGTGCTCTCTGGGAAGTGGCCTGGTTTTATCATGGCACCATATTTCTTTTTGCGTTTGGAGCAAAGGTTAACCATGTTTGTAAATGCTGACACTACACTGGGGCACACTTAAACAGTAAAACACGGGCATGGTGACACAAAAAGTAGACTGCATGAGTAAAATAGAAGCCACTCTGTCTTGGGTCAGAGACTGAGCTTGTTGCGGAGCTAAATGCAGAGAAGTCTTCAGGGCACAGCAAGGCACTAAGTCGGTGCCTCCCTGCAGTATATGGAAAGACTATTCATGAAACTCAGTGCCCCCAAATGAGGTGACAGACCTAAGTCTGGAGCTCTTTTCCCAGCATGCTAGGTTGCAGTCAGTTAACTCAGTCCCTGGATCTAGGTAAAGAAGAGTGAAATATATTCCATGGGAATAAGGTAGCTACTGATTTGATTGTCCATTGTTACCAGTCCCAGGAAAGTACTGGAAACAGTTTACATGCACAATCACCCCCTTATCTATGGTTATCCATTCCAAGACCTGCAGTGCATGCCTGAAATCACAGATAATGCTGAATCCTATATGCATGATGTTTTTTATTATACATACATACATACAAACGTACATACCTATGATCACGTTTAATTTATAAATTAGGGCCAGTAAGAGATTAACAACAATAACTAATAATAAAATAGAACAATTATAACAATAAACTACAATAAAAGTTATGTGAATTGGTCTCTCTCTAAATAACTTAGTGTACTGCATTCACCCCTCTTCTTGTGATGACGTGAGGTGACAGCCTACATGACAAGATGAAGTGAGGTGAAGGACACAGGCACTGTGACATAGCGTTGGCTATTACTAATCTGTTGACAAGTCAGGAGGATCATCTGCTCTCTGCCCATGGTTGACCATGGGTAAAACTGAGACCATAGAAGGCAAAACCATAGGTACGGGGTATGGAAGGGTGACTGTAATTAAAGTTCAGTATGTTCACTTGCACACTCAAACTGTGACATCCTTTCCTGGCCTGCAAACTATAGAAATTGGACTGGATTTCCCCCCTCCCCCATATCCCCTCATCATTGCCACAATAAGACTCCCAGAGAAAACAAGAAAAAAAACCTCAATTTTGACTTGTGCACAGAAGTGTTGATACCAATAAAATCTGTTGTCCAGATGGATTAGTAAGAATGACTTCCCACAGGCATTTAAGAAACTGAAATAACTATAGCTTGAGTCTTTGGAGAATTATCGAGAAATATCATTCCTAGGTCCTTTCTAATTCAACAGATAAATGGTAGATAGATGACAGGTGATGATTAGATAGACTAGAGAGATGAAAGATACATAGATAGATGATAGATAGATATAGATAGATGATAGATGACAGATGTAAAGAAATGTAAAGGAGAAGGGGAGAGGGAGGAAGAGAAATACCTACAATTATGTAAATGAGAATCCACTCTTAAGCTTGAGATGTCAAATTAACATATAGTTAAGAGACAAAGGAAAACAAATGGAAGTGAAGATTTAAATAGTCTTATGGATGTTTCTGAGGTTGATTATTGAGAAACCAGGCATGAAAATGAGATGTCTGAACATTAATCTTTGTGTTATTATATGGTTGGAGCTGATATAGCTGGCAGGAAATATGTGCATTTTATAAGGAAATGAAAACCTGGCAAATGTACACGTCTCTTATGGTATTGATGACATTTGTAAGTTCTTCTCTTGGTCTTGATATAACACAGTTGTGCCCACTCTGTAATTTACAGACAAGTTTTAGACATGAGGATACAAACTGTTCTTGAAACTGACTCCACAAATATTGTTTTTTTATAAAATGTTTTTATGCAGTTATAACTGAGTTCCCTCCCCAAGACTGTGATTCAGGTCTTTGGTGAGGAACAATCAGAAGCTGAGCCTTTGCTGGATACTGCGAACAGAGAGAAAATGTTGGAAGGGAGCTTTCCGTTTGGGTTTATCTATGCAATCCCGAGTTCTATGAAAAATGTCAAGATCAAATTATAAATTTGGATCAGTTGAAACCTGGAAACTTCAGGGAGTGTTCCTTACCCCTGACTTTCTGAATTCCTGGATACTAACAATCTTTAAAAAAACAATGGCGGGATATACCTGATGTTTGGCTTATGTGTTTAGAACCCACTATCACTCTCAAGTTTACCTACTTCACAGATATCTGAGGGCCTGAGTCTGGCTGATGCTCAATGCTGAGGAAGCAACAATGTGTAACACACATGCAACCCCTTCTTTCAGCACACAGCTCAGACATGGACTCAGATCTCAAAAAAACATTTGTCTCCGAGGTGATGGTACGACAAGGGGAAGCCATGGAGATGAAGGAAATATTGACTTACACTAGTCTAAGTGTCAAGGAAAGGCCTGTTTTAAATTGTAAGTGGTGTGGGGACATCAAGTACAGGGAAAAGCCTGGCAGGAGCGCCCTGTAGTATGGATGTTGTAGAAGTGTTATCGTGAAAAAGCAAGGTCGGGCTGAGGTTGGCAGCAAGTAACAATTGAAGGACAACTGCACATCTACACATCACAGCAAAGCAAAATGGAGAGAATCTTCTATATTATGTCTTATCAAAATCAGCACGGGGATTCTCCCTTTTTGTAAGTGAGGCCTTATTTTGGTTCTTTTAAAATAAACAAGGAAAAGGGCATTGCAGGGTAGCAAGAGACCTAGAAACCATCGGACAAGGGTTTATTCTCCTCTTCATTGTGTACACAGCACTACATTTCATAGCCTTCAAAGATCCCCACTCTTATGTCCCCCCAGATTCACATGTCGAAATGTTAACCCTCAATGTGATGGTGGTAGGAGGTGGGTCTTTGATAAGTCATTAAGGTCATGGAGGTGGAGGCCTCACAAGTGATATAAGTGCATTATAAAAGTAAGCCCAGAATGCCCTCAGCCTTTTTCTGCCATATGAGAATGATAAATTGCAGTCGGCAACCTGGCAGAGGTCTCTCACATTCTACCCCACCTTAAGGGCCGCCTGACATCAGACTTCCACCCTCCAGAACTGGACGAAGGAAATTTCT
Organism: Meles meles; assembly: GCF_922984935.1. NCBI lineage: Eukaryota > Metazoa > Chordata > Mammalia > Carnivora > Mustelidae > Meles > Meles meles. Next base: position 97,398,124 of record NC_060066.1, read on the forward strand.
GTGGGGCATAAGGCACGCATTCTGTGGTGCTTCCTTAATGCAGTGCAAAGGAACAAAGACAAACACCCTGTGTTTCTGCCTCGATGTGTGCTCCTTGTCCTTTTGTTCATGCACATGTATGGATTTGAACCTATTACCCTGTGGGGTAGAGGAAACAAAGATTTGGTTTTGTTTCAAGGCTTGAGGGATGGGACAGTGCCATGTTTCACACCCTTTTCTATGAGTGGCTGATATAAACTGTGAATTTTCTGTGTCATTGTGACAGAGCCCTCTCTTTTTTCCAGTAGCCCCATTAAGCCATAAGCAGCATAGTGTTTGAAGGGGGATTTTCCATAGGAACAGGTAAGCATCACGTTTTTTTCCTTCATTGCAATAATGTGAAATTTATTTTTCTGAGAAAGGAACACAGGATTGGTGAGACTTACTTGGGAATAAAGTTAACAGTCGATTTATTTCTGACTGTTTTCCAATAGAATGGAAAAAGTAAGGCAATATATGGTGAATTTTAAGAGGCTTCATGCCTGTGAAAGGGATTTGAACATTCCTGGGAAGAATATTGCAATCATTTGGTAATAATAATTGTGGTAGTAATAGTAATGATAATGGCAAAAAGTGAAAGATAGAATAATGAAACTTTAAAAAATCTATTTAGAAAGTGATCAGGTACTATATGTTAAGGAAATAATTGCCCAAAGTATAGGATTGAGTATTACAAATATCAAAAAAAAATCCTTCTTAAAAATCTTTGTGCTGAGATCAAAACCATCATCGTAGTGATTGCCTTATGAGAATCCGGGATTTCAGCATAAAAGTCGTTTTAAAATATTGCTTTGTATATGTCTTATCCCAAGATAATTATAAGTTCATGCTGGTGCCAAATGTAAATTTTGTTTATTTCTTTCTGAAAACTGTGGCAGAGATTTTAATGGCATTCACTAGAGCATATGGTCAGATGTGTGCATTATTTTGAAAGGTGACTCATCTATGTGCTCCAAACACATATGTACATGTTGTTTAAAATGTTGATAGTGTTCATTGGTCTGAGCGTCCATCAATTTATTTCACTTTCAGATGAACTTTTACATTGCACCCTCAGCAGTACTGACTTATCAAAATGCTACCGTTTGCCAACTGGAATACTGTCAAACGTTTTTCAGCTTTCTCTTTCACACCGCAATTCGGAAGAAAATGCTCTTGCTATCACACTGCATCACAAATGACTTTCTTGTTCCCACCTTTAGTAATACAGCTGAAGTTGCTACTTAATTTCCAGCATCAACCTAACCGCTGCAAATGTCATGTATGCAGTTCTCAGTATTAAAGTATGTTGCACAGTCTGCTCTAGGAGAGAGGACTATTTTTTTCCCCAGCAAGACCACCACATAGACTTTTATTTCTTTTTCAGTACAATGGCTGTGAAAGAAACAGCATCTTTATGTACAGCATGTCTTTCTGGCATAAGGTTGAAATAAATACAGAGAATATGTTTGAATTTAAAGCTTTTATGAACAACACAGTCCCCTACGACTTACATACTGCATGAATCTGTCTTTTACATAATTCAAATGCCAGCAGTAGACTCCTTCTCTCCCACTGAACCCCTATTGCTGATACTATCTTCCCAGACTATTTTGATGTCCTGTGAGAATGAGGCCTCTTCAGGAAGCATTTACATAACTCCCACTGCTCCTGATCCAAGTTCTGCATTGCAGAATGAAGAAAGAGAATGTATGAGTAAGAAAATGAGTTGTTTATTTATGATAGCATAGGTGTTAACAAGCTGTGTGTACTTCTAAACTTCAGAAAGATCTCCAAGTTAATAAGAGCAAATTAGATCTTGTATATAAATCCACATTCTTTCTAGGTAAAGGCAAGAAGGAAGCAAACATGATTGCTCAGAGTTTAAAAATAAAGATAGCGTGATGTAGGTAAACTCTTAAGAAATGAAGGTTGAAGTGCCAAGTGAAATCATCTGTATAAATTTGAAACTATTCAAATATTTGCTAGAATTAGAGCTTTTAGTCTCATAGATAGGTTCTCTTCTTGTTAGCATTACAAAGTATTTGATAATTTTTTTTGCAGTAAGATAGCAATATTGCTAGATAGAAAGAATTTACAAACTTTAGTGGGCTCTGGAAGTTGATCTAAGTTGAATGAGGTGTGGCCATGAAGGACTAGTCTGATAACACAACAGACAATTTTCCAGGTAGTAAAGAAGCACAATTAGATAAGCAAGTGTACATCAATGTCTGTGCATTAGACCCTCCCAAGTTCTATAGGGTTATACGCAGGGAGGAGTAAGATTTTTAAGAAATAAATGGTAAAATAATGAATCCATGTGGGGAAAAAAAAGGGGGGGGCGGGGAGAGCTTTGCTCACATCTTTCTGCTTTATTAAGAACCCTGATGATGGGGGTGCCTGGGTGGCTCAGTGGGTTCAAGCCTCTGCCTTCGGCTCAGGTCATGATCTCAGGGTCCTGGAATTGAGCCCCGCATTGGGCTCTCCACTCAGCAGGGAGCCTGCTTCCTCCTCTCCCTCTGCCTGCCTCTCTGCCTACTTGTGGTCTCTGTCAAATAAATAAAATAAAATCTTTAAAAAAAAAAAAAAAAGAACCCTAATGATGGAAAACAAATGATTGGTATTGATCGACTAGGTGTCTTATATCCACCATATAACTAAGTGCTCTCAGATCAAAATTATGACCGTCCTATAAGTTATGTACCTCATTATTAAATCAAGACCATTCAAAGCTTGGGCTGATAGTAAATATGTGGAAAATGTGAGGGATGCAGATATGTCCTCCTTCACATTCTTGGCAGCTGTGGGATGCTGGATAAGGAGCTAAAGCAATGACATCTTCTTTCATTCACACTAGGACTCCCAAGGAAAGTTGCAGAGAGCTGTGCATAAGTCAGTCTAGTTAGTAAAATGGAGTAAACCTCTATATAGTAAACCCTAGTTTACTCAGGAAAAGGGCTATTTGAAGGATTATTAAGTGGCCAGCATTTTGCTACTCCTGAATCTGGGAGACATACAACTTTAATGTACCTCAATAAACTCCATATCCTATAAGTTCCTCTTTTGTTGGTGAAGAAGGAGTTTCAGAGCTTAGGATGATTAATTTATGTCACTTTGGCAAGCCATGGTACCCAGATACTTGGTCAAACATTATTGTGGTTGTATCTGTGAAGGTGTTTTGGATGAAATTAAAATTTAAAGAATGGACCCAAGTAAAAAAGATTGCCCTCTATAATATTGGTGGGCCTTATTTAATCAGCTGAAGGCCTGAACAGAAAAAAGAATGATCTCCCCAGAGCAAGAAAGATTTCTGTCAGTAGACTGTCTTTGGATTTAGACTGCAACACTGGCTCTTTCCTGGGTCTCCAGTTTGCTGGCCTACCCTGCGAATTTGGACTTCCATCTCCATGAGCTGATTCCTTCAAAACAATCTCTCTCTCTCTCTCTCTCTCTCTCTCTTTCTCCCCCTCTGTATATAAATACACAACCTTTTGGTTCAATTTCTCTGGAGAACTCTGACTACTAAAAGTGTGCTATACCCAGCTACCTCTCTAAGTTAAGAGAAAAACTCAAATCCAAATAGACAAATGGACAAGTATCAGAAATCCATACATCATATATTTATACTCATGTAGTCAAGGAGTGAATGGACTTAAGGAGATGGTTGAGGCACATTTTAGCAATATAATTCTCTGGCCATGTAACTACCATGATAACTTCTGATTGAAAAAAGGAGAATATCATCTCCTATCTTAATAATACATGCAGTTCAGAAGATTTTGCTCTTTGAAGGACAAGTGACAACTTTCTGCCATGTTCTTTGAAATCTGCTAACATATCTCAGTCTCTGACCCAATGGGCAACATGATACAATAAAGATGGGTAGAGTTTAACAGACCTGGACACACAGTTGTATGCCCATTGCTCTCTCAAGTACCTGTTCATTTGCAGCCTACATCCAGCAGATGGGGAAATTTTAATTAAGTGACATATATAGAATACTTCTAACCAACTTGACCCCTTGCAGGCAGTCAATAAATATTAATTTTGACACTCTATAGTGCAAATAAGAATGAGACATCTCTGACACCAAGGACCTGCTTATTTTGCTCATTTTTCTCTCAGAAACCTAATTCTGTGTCACATCAGACTTTAAAGACAAAGGTAACTTAAACTGATTCACTTCCATGTATTTCCAACACCACAAAGTCAGCACTCAGTAACCGTAACAACAGCATTTCCTCAGGGTGACAAGAACTACCCATTTCCTCTTGAGATACTAAATGTTCTTCCTCACTCATTACTGGCAAAAGTTTTTTGAAAACAAAGAACATTTTTTAGTGAAAATATAGAAAGAAAAATGGAGGGGAATATTTGAGCCTTTCTTTGAGTTTCTTTGTTGGCTAATATTCCAATTCTGTCTCCCAAATTATCACCAGATAAATTGAAAGCCTGATTGTGTAAGTTTTGAGTTCTTAAAGCAATATGTTGACATACAGTAAGGTGTTGAACTTTAGGAATTGTGTTCATGAGACAAATGTACAAGTGAAAAAAAAAAATGAGAACTCTATTTGAAATCTTAAGCCGTACCAGAAACTCTGTTTGTCAAAAAAAAAAAAAAAAAGAGGGAAAAAACCACACACACAAAACAAAACAAAACAAAAAAAGAGTTACACATTTTTGCTAAGTAGTAGCCAGGAAACCCTTGTAATAAGAGATAGATTTTTGTATTTTTTTAATCAGCCATACCTAAGATAAATGTCTATGATTATACATTGAGAGCCACCCAGGCGCCCTGAGAGGATGTCCATCTTTAAGCTTTCTAGTTGATGCTATGTTAAGAAAAAACAAAACAAAGACTGTACATTCATTATCTTCTTCTATTTTTGTATTAGACACAGACCTTCTGCACAAGAGCAGAATAGTCTCCCCTCAGAAGAATCAGCGTTTTTCTTTTTTTTTTCTTTTTTTTTTTAAATTTATTTGACAGAGAGAAATCACAACTAGGCAGAAAGGCAGGCAGAGAGAGAGGAGGAAGCAGGCTCCCTGCGGAGCATGACCTGAGCCGAAGGCAGAGGCTTTAACCCACTGAGCCACCCAGGCGCCCCCAGTGTTTTTCTTTTAGCACCCAACATACATCCTGGAGGCTCCTGGGAAACAACACTTGATGAGGTACCCATAAAGACACATCATTCACAAAGTTTCAGATGCCTTATGTAATGGCTGGATTCTCTAGCAGCCTGGAAATCACTGACAACTTTCATTTGCCTTCTGTGGCACCTGCAGACATGAAAAAAATCTAGGGAAATGAAAAAATTTCCACTACATGAGCATGCAGCTGGTGTCATTGCCACAGATGTCATATCTAATGTATGGACAAAACACCAAGGATCTAACCAAGTTGCTTTCATTTTCCAGTTGTATGAACTTAGACACCTTTTGGAACAAAGTTCAATTAACTTGGCATAGTTTCACTGGGTATAATATACAACAGGTAAGGCTATTCAGCATAAGAGGATTCAAGTTGTAAGTGTAAAAGTGCCATTCATTTTGTTTCTTTTTTTAATTAAGATTTTTTTTCATAGAAGTTTAAGGTTCACAACAAAATTGAGGAGGAAGGTACAGAGATTTCCCATACCCCTTTAGCCCCAGCACATGCAGAGCCTCCCCAATTATCAGCAACCGTCGTCAGAATGGTACATTTATTGCAATCAATGACCCTATGTCAACTGGTCATATTCACCCAAATCCATAGTTTACATTAAAATTCCTTCTTGGTGTCGTATATTCTATGGGTTTGGAGAAATGTATAATGATATATACCCATCATGTGATATCATATAGAGTATTTTCACTGCTCTAAAATCCTCTGTGTTCCTCCTATTCTTTCCTTCTCACTGTCCAAACCCTGGAAACCACTGATCTTTTTACTGTCTCCATAGTTTTGCCTTTTCCAGAGTGTCATATCCTTGGAATTATATAGTATGCAGCCTTTTCAGACTGGCTTCTTTCACTCAGTAATATGCATTTAAGTTTCTTCCATGTCTTTTCAGGGCTTGATAGTTCATTTCCTTTTACTGTTGAATACTATTTCATTGTCTAAATGTACAACATTTAAATGTAACAAAGTCTTGTGTTTTCCATTCACCTACTGAAGGGCATCGAGCTTGCTTCTAAGTTTTGGTAATTATGGGTAAATGTAAAGTTGCTATGAACATCTATATGCAGGTTTTTGTATTCACATAAGTTTTCAACTGCTTTGGGTAAATACCAAAGAATACAAGTGCTGGAGTGTATGGTAGGAGCATGTTTAGCTTTGTAAGAAACTACTAAACTGTCTTCTGAAGTAGCTGTACTACTTTCCATTCCCACCAGCAAGGTATGAGAATGCCAGTTGCTCCACATCCTCACCATCATTTGGTGTTATAAGTGTTCCAAATTTTGGCCATTGTAATAGGTATGTAGTGGGATCTCATTGCTTTAATTTGTATTTACCTGATGACATACGAGGCAAAGCATCTTTTCATATGCTTATTTGCTACCTGTATATCTTCTTTGGTAAGGTGTCTGTCCTTTGGCTCAATTTTTAATCAGGTTGTCTGTCCTTTGGCTCAATTTTTAATCAGGTTGTTTGTTTTCTTATTGTCAAGTTTTTAAGAGTTCTTCACATATTTCAGTTAACAGTTCTTTATCAGATGTGTCTTGGCAAATATTTTCTGCCAGACTGTGGTTTTCTTCTCATTATCTGGACATTGTCTTTTGCAGAGCAGAAGTTCTTAATTTTTTCATAGAAGTTAAGTCCAGCTTATCCATTATTTCTTTCATGATCATGCCTTTATCTTGTATCTAAAACGTCATCGCCAAACTCAAGGTCATCTAGATTTTTTCTTATGTTACCTTCTAGGTGATTTATAAATTTGTGTTTTCTGTATTTTGATTCATTTTGAGTTAATTCTTGTGAAGGGTCTATGTCTACATTCAGTTTTTCTCATATGGATGTCCAGTGTGTCCATATCATTTTCATATGGATGTCCAGCCTATATTCAATTTTTTCATATGGATGTACAGTTGTGATGGTACCATTTATTGAAAAGATCATCTTTACTTCATTTGCTCCTTTGTCAAAGATCAGTTGATTATATTTATGGTGGCCTATTTCTAGACTCTCTTTTCTGTTACACTGATGTATATGTCTATTATTTCTCCAATACCACACTGTTGTAATTACTTTAGTTTTATAGTAATTCTTGAAGTCAGGTAGCGTCAGTCTTCCAACTTTGTTCTCCTTCAATACTGTCATGGCTATTCTCAGCCTTATGCTCACCATATAAACTTTACAATCAGTTTATCAATATCCATAAAATAATTTGTGGGAATTTTATTGGGACTGCACTGAATCTGTAGTTCATGTTGGGAAGAACTGACATCTTGACAATACTGAGTCTTCTTATCTATTAACATGGAATATCTCCTCATTGATTTAGTTCTTTAATCTCATTCATAGAGTTTTATATTTTACTCATATAAATTTGGTACAAATTTCGTTAGATTTACATCTAAGTATTTCATTTTTGAGGGCTTCTAACATAAATCATACTGTGCTTTTTTTAATTTCAAAACCTATTTGTTCACTGCTAATATGTAGAAAAGAGATGAACTTTTATACATTAGCTTCATATCTGGAAAACTTGCTATACTCACTTATTAGTTCCAGGACTTCTTTTATTGATTGTTTTGGATTTTCTACATAGATTATTATGTTATCTATGAACAGAAATAGTTTTATTTCTTCCTTCCCAATCTGTATACCTTTTATTTAATTTCCTTGTCTATTTGCATTAGCTTGGACTTCCAGCACGATATTGAAAAGCAATAGCGAGAACAGATATCCTTGCCTCATACCTGATCTAAATTGGAAAGTTTCAAGTTTCTTACCATTAAGTATAGTGCTAGCTATAGATTTTTTGGTAGATATTTTGATCAAACTGAGTAAATTCTCCTTTATTCCTAGTTTACTGAGAGTATTTATCTTGAATTTGTGTTTAATTTGGGTGAATCCTTTTTCTGCATCTACTGATATGATCATAAGTTGTTGTTGTTTACTCTGTTGATGTAATAGATTACATTAATTGATTTTTGAATACCCACAATAAATCCCATTTGGTCATGGTATATAAATCTTTTTACAGATTGTGGAATTCAATTTGCTAATATTTTGTTGAGGAACTTTGCATCTGTGTTCATAAAAGATATTGATCTGTAGTCTTCTTTTCTTGTGATGTCTTTAGCTTTGGTGCTATGGTAATGCTGACCACATAAAATGAGTTAGGAAGTATTCCTCCTGCTTCTAATTTCCAAAAGAAAATGTAGAGAACTGGTAGCATTTCTTTCTTCAAGGTAGAATTCACCAGTGTACCCATCTGGACATGTTGCTTTTTATTTTAGAAGGTTATGAATTGATTTAATTTCTTTAATAGACAATTTATTTAGGTGGTCTATTTTTTTGCATAAGTTTTGGCAAATTTTGTCTTTCATGGAATTGGTGCATTTCATCTTGATCTGTCATTGGTTTTATTTTATTTTTGTACCTCCAGAGGAAAAGATGAGAACACCATATATTCATACAATATCCCTTTTCTTAAATAAATGGTAGCATACTTGTTTTTCTCTACTTTTTCCCACTATATTACATATCCTGGAAATCACTTCATAATAGTATATGGAAATAAAACCTCATTCTTTTATATAATAAATAATTTTTTCCATTTTATTTATTTTTTCAGCATAACAGTATTCATTGTTTTTGCACAACACCCAGTGCTCCATGCAAAACGTGCCCTCCCTATTACCCACCACCTGTTCCCCCAACCTCCCACACCTGACCCTTCAAAACCCTCAGGTTGTTTTTCAGAGTCCATAGTCTCTTATGGTTTGCCTCCCCTTCCAAATTTTTTTTTTTAATAAACATATAATGTATTTTTATCTCCAGGGGTACAGGTCTGTGAATCGCTAGGTTTACACACTTCACAGCACTCACGATAGCACATACCCTACCCAATGTCCATAGCCCCCTCCCCCTCTCCCAATCCCACCTCCCCCCAGCAACCCCCAGTTTGTTTTGTGAGATTAAGAGTCATTTATGGTGGGGCGCCTGGGTGGCTCAGTGAGTTAAGCCGCTGCCTTCAGCTCAGGTCATGATCTTGGGGTCCCAGGATCGAGTCCCGCATTGGGCTCTCTGCTCAGCAGGGAGCCTACTTCCCTCTCTCTCTGCCTGCCTCTCTATCTACTTGTGATCTCTCTCTGTCAAATAAATAAATAAAATCTTAAAAAAAAAAAAAAAGAGTCATTTATGGTTTGTCTCCCTCCCAATCCCATCTTGTTTCATTTATTCTTCTCCTATCCCCCTAACCCCCCATGTTGCTTCTCCATGTCCTCATATCAGGGAGATCATATGATAGTTGTCTTTCTCCGATTGACTTAATAAATAATTTTTTAAGAAAATTATTCAATGACTGACTTTTCTGAACAGGATTTGAGGGGGTAATAATGTGTAATTTCATTATTTGTTATACATTTTTCTCAACCATTAGTTTTCATAGATAAATCTTTATGTTACATCAAATCCATTAACTGTTAGAGTCTAGATCATTCTCATGGTTCTTAAGAGGTCCCTCATGAACACTGGTTCATGAGGGTAGTATTGGTAGTTACAGGGTAGTATTCACTAACCTATTTTTCTATTTTTACCTATGATACCTAATTGTCTTATCAATTGTCCAAAATTCTGCCCATGTGTTTCCCTCCAGTCATCTCCACAAGACAATAAGAAACATATTTATATAGAGTCCCAGTGCATGTATCACATTGATTCCCAAAGTAGCTATGAAAACTAATTTGAAAGCTGAATTCTGATTAGACTGAAAAATAAGCCAAAGTTTTCCGTGAGAATTTTTTAAAATAATACTTTGAAGTTTTAGTTGCCTAGTAAGTTTAAGAAAATGCAGAGAATATTCAGCAAAAGGATAATTGCTGCTGAGTTTAGGGTTGCTCGTGTTATATTTGAGAAGCACAAAGAAGCACAGAAAAAAAAATGAACTATGAATCCAATGAGAGGCAAATTTCTTGTCTCCCTTAAGCTTAGTAAGCTACCCTGTTTTTATAGAATGACATTTCCAGCACACTCTGATCCCAGTTGAAAGGTCCACTAGTCAACAGCTATAAAAGATTTTGCTTTAGCAAGTCCCAAGAGAGAACTGTAGATCCTTTCTCTGAGTGCCTAAAACATTTTTTATCTATACTGTTTAATGGGACACTAAGTCATAAAATTTCTGGCATCTTACCTGTTTCATGTGCACATGTCCCTTCTCTTCAATGTGACTGTTCCTTGTTTTATAGTTCTGTACCTATCAGAGGTCTTAGCACAGTGTTGAAAATATTGTGTGCGCTCTATAAACACTTGCTGAACTACACTGAAATGAATAATATCCTTTGAAGACCCTATCTTCTGAGGAAGAAATAATTTGGTCTTTCTGAAGTGTTTTTTGAGAGACTGGATGAAATATTTTGTTTAGATCTTTCCTAAGAACTTTCTAGTCTCCTGACTCCAAATGGATATTTGAAAATATTTCTTGTTTTTTCTCATGAAAAAGTCTATATTTTTAGTATCTAATACTGTCTATTGAATATCATGATTAAGCAGTCTATTTATAATTCAAAAATGAAATTCTCCTACTGATAGGTTGGTTTCTTCTAAATCAGGGCATAGTAAGAAGCACCTGAGTGGCTCATGTAGTCAGGTATCTGACTCTTGATTTTGGGTCAGGTCATGATCTTAAGGTCATGAGATTGAGCCCCACATCTGGCTCCATGCCCAACACAGAGTCTGCTTGTCCCTCTCCGTCTGTTCCTCCACCTGCTCATGTGTGCACTCTCTCTTTCTCTCAAATAAATAAATAAAATCTTTAGATCAGGACATACTAAAAATGCTCCAGCTGTTGTTTAATAGAAAGAAGAAAAATATATAATAAATATTATTCCTAGTCTATTCTACCTTTATTATTTACAAGTTCTTTCTTCAATATTACTTTAATTTTTCTGCTACAGTCTAAGACTTTTATTCCATTCTTAGAGAAGTTAGAGCATATAGACTTATGTCCCTGAATAATATTTTATTTGCCCAACTGGTTATTGAGCCTTTATACATATTAAGGTTTTATATAGAATTTTAAGCTCTTTATTTATGACAATTCCAAAAACAGTCTTACAAAAGGAAATAAATCTATATGTCTACACACACACACACACACACACACACACACTTCTAGTTTGAGCTTGGAGATGTAGAGAGTTGGAAAGGATGGGATCACTCTCACCTTCACAACAAAGAAAACCTCCTGAATAAACTGTAAATTAATGACTTTTCTTGAAAACTAGGTTCCAAGGTAAGAAACTAACCCAAAATCGAGAGAAAGACAGGCTTTTGCAGGTAGACACAGGATTTAAATATTTGCGTATCTGGGGCAGATGCCAACAGATCTCCTCTAAGTCAGTACAGTAATTCACCTAGAAATTCTCAACAAATTGCCAAAGGCTAGTGTGAACTATCACAAAAGTTTGCCCCTGCTTATAGACTATTCCTCTAAGAACCCCACTAGGCATTTGCAGGGAAGATTAGGGAGAACATTAAGAAAGATTTCCTCCACATAAGGAGATGGAGAGGAGATGGGAGTTGAGGGAAATTGGAAGGGCAGGTGAACCATGAGAGACTATGGACTCTGGAAAACATTCTGAGGGTTTTGAAGGGGTGGGGGATGGGAGGTTGGGGGAACCAGGTGGTAGTTATTAAGGAGGGCACGTATTGCATGGAGCACTGCATGTGGTGCAAAAACAATGAATTCTGTTATGCTGAAAAGAAATTAAAAAGAAGGAAAGAAATATTTCCTCCTAGTCTGGTTGGGAGGAGAAATAGCAGTCACTGCTGAAATTCTTCCCAGACCTATTTCTCCTCTATCTCCCCTTTGGAACAGAGAATTTAATCTGCAGAAGGAAAAGCAACAAAAACAGTCATCTGAGGACACTGGTGGAAACCCACTGCAGCCTGGGCAGAGAAACATGAAGAAAACAAATCTCTGGCCCTGGAGGAGGAGGAGAAATCTGTGCTAGACCCACTATATCTGGAGAAGGTAAGGAACACTTGTGAAGGACATAACTCCAGAACCGTGTTCATAATGCCAAGCCAAGACTAAGGTTTACTCAGAATATCAGAGAAGATACATACCTCTTTCCTACCCTCTCATCACCACATTAACAAATTTTCAGTAAAAATAACAATGGAATACAGCTGGGAGAGCAGCAACAGGTAGATCAGAAGGGCCACATCCAAGTAGGAGTGCTCAAGTCAGTTGGGAAACAAACACTGAGAAAACCTTTCTGACCAATTAGAGTATGTCCTAAACACAGGTGTTCTTAAAGGAATCTGAAGACTGTGATACACTAAGTATAACCATAACAACAGCAGGCTTTAATCTCAGCCCAACTACTGATGACATCAGCATGAATTGTTTTTTTTTTTAAAGATTTTATTTATTTATTTGACAGAGATCTTAAGTAGGCAGAGAGGCAGGCAGAGAGAGAGGAGGAAGCAGGCTTGCTGTTGAGCAGAGAGCCCAATGCGGGGCTCGATCCCAGGACCCTGGGATCATGACTTGAGCCGAAGGTAGAGGATTTAACCCACTGAGCCACCCAGGCGCCCCTCAGCATGAATTCTTAAACCAAGTGCTGAGCACAAGGAGGTGTGTTTATCTGCAAACAGCAACAATACTGACCCTAGTGTCTTTATTCTTTTTTTTTTAAAGGTTTTTTTATTTTATTTATTTGACAGAGAGAGATCACAAGTAGACAGAGAGGCAGGCAGAGAGAGAGAGAGAGAAAGAGAAGCAGGCTCCCCGCTGAGCAGAGAACCCGATGCGGGACTCAATCCCAGGACCTGAGATCATGACCTGAGCCAAAGGCAGCGGCTTAACCCACTGAGCCACCCAGGCGCCCCAGTGTCTTCTATCCTATACAACACATGTAGTTTCCAAGAAAACAAAAGATCATGGAAAAAGACAGGAAAACCATAGTCTGAAAAGACAAAGCAATAAATCAAAACCAGACTCAGATATGACACAGATGTTGAAACTACCAGACAAGCAATCTGATCTAATTATGATAAATATGTTAAGTCTCTAATGGAAGACACAGACAACATACAAGATTACACAGAACAATTATGAACTATAAAAAAGAGCTAGAGCAAATTCTAGAAATCAAAAACCTAGTAACAGACGTGAAAAAAATTTTTGACGGGTTCATCAGTAATTTCAACATGGCTTAGAAAAGAGTCAATGAATTTTTAGGCAGGTTTATATAGACACAAAGAGGGGGGAAAAAGAAAAAGAAAAAAAAAAAAAAGAGAGTACCCAACAGCTAAAGGACAATATCAAACAAATAGTCTTACAGATACACAAATGGAATCCCAGAAAGAGAAGAAAAAGAACAGGGCCCGAGAAACATCTGAAAAAGATAATAGTCAATTTTTTTCAAAATTAGATGAAGAAACCAACCCACAGATCCAAAAATCTCACCAAGCAGGATAAACACTAACACACACACACACACACACACACACACACACCACTACTTCCACCGCCACCACACCTAGGCACATCATATTCAAAATGCTGTAAAGAAAACCAAAGACAGACAAAATCTTGAAGGCAGTCAGAGGAAAAACACACATGAACAACAGAAAGGATAAGAATCATAGCAGACTTCTTGTCATAATATATGCAAGCAAGAAAACAGTGAATGACATCTTACAGTACTAAAAGAAAAAACCCTGGTAATGAAGAATTCTATACCCAGAGAAAATACCATTTTAAAATGAAGAAGAAAAGAAGACTATCTCAGAGGAGCAAAAACTGAGGGAATTCATTGCTAACAGACTACTCAGCAGGCAGGATTGAGGGGAGCTGTTCAGATTATGAATAGGCCAGAAGCTATCTACACACAGAAATGAGGAATGTCAGAAAAAGAGTAAGTTGAAATAAAATGCTCTTTTTTTCTTTTTTAATTCTCTAAAAAATAACTTACTACTAATATTTAAAGCAAAGCAGTAATTATATGTTGTATATTTACACTTATGTAAAAGTAAAAAGTATGATAGCAATGATACAAAAAATTGGAGGTAGAAATTAGGACTATTCTGTTATAAGATCTTTATACCCCACATTAATTGGTATAATATTATTTGAAGGTAGGCTCAGATTATTTTAAAACAGGCATTTATAAACCATGGGACAACCACTAAGTTGAAAAAAAGAAGTATAAATGATATCAATAGAGGAGTTAAAACTGATTAATTTTATTATTTTTCAGATCTCAATTTTTTTTTAAATTTTTATTATGTTAGGTCACCATACAATCATTAGTTTTTGAGGTAGTGTCCAAGATTCATTGTTTATGTTCCACACCCAGTGCTCCATGCAATACATGCCCTCCTTAATACCCACCACCAGGCTCACCCATTCCCCGCCCCCTCCCTTCTAAAACCCTCAGTTTGTTTCTTGGATTCCACAGTCTCTCATGGTTCATCTCCCCCTCCAATTAATTTTAAAAGTTCAATTAAATACAGAGATGGCAGAAAAAAGAAGGAAGGACAAAGGAAACAAAAAGAGTGTGAGAGAGAAAGAAAGAAAGAAAGAGAGAGAAATGAAGGAGGAAAGAAATGGAAGAAATAGAAAACAACGAGCTATATGATTTTATTCCAATCATATAAATAATCACTTTAAATATGAATGGTCTAACATAGTTAAATGCCAGATTACCAGTGAAAGTAAAAGAGTAACTTGACTATATACAGTGTTTATAAGAAACCCACTTTAATTATAAATATGTAGATATATTATAAGTATCTATAAATTTTAAAGAGAAAGGAAACATTTTGGAATTTTGGCATTTTGCAAAGAATGTCTTAATAAATGTTTTTAAACATTTTAAATTTTTAAATTTTTAAAATTTTAAAGAGAAAGGAAACATTTTGGAATTTTGGCATTTTGCAAAGAATGTCTTAATAAATGTTTTTGAATAAATATGTTTGAATAATTGAGATTTATTTCTTTTTAAATTAAGATTAAAAGTTACACCAAATTTATATGACATTAAAATTAATCATTCATAGTTTTCTATCATTTTATTTTTATATAACAATAGCAAATAATATCACCAAGGTCTTGCTGAATCCTGTCATAAAAAAACTTTTCTCATCAATTAGCATAATTTCAAAATGTGCAGGTTATTTTCATGACCTGATTACTTATAGATTTTGCTAATGTAAGGAAAATCAAGCCCAAAAATGTTGAATAATATAACAATATAGAAGACATTAATAACTTTTGCTACCATATGTCTATAGAAAAAGAGAGAGACAAAACACTATATAAGCTAAGATTGTATATTTTAAAAGAACATGAGGATAAAAATAGAAACCAAAATAGATATCTAAGTATATATGATATTGTGAAACCAGGATAAGAACAACTTTATAACTTACTTTTGCTCCCTTAAATGACAACCAAAAAGATGAAGAATGTTTCCTATATAAATTTTGATGATTAAAATGTTCTACAAACAAGGGTGTTTTGGTGGCTCAGTTGTTAAGCATCTGCCTTCAGCTCAGGTCATGATTCCACAGTCCTGGGGCATCAGGCTCCCTGCTCAGCGGGAAGCCTGCTTCTCCCTCTCCCACTCCCCCTGTTTGCGTTCCCTCTCTTGTTGTGTCTCTCTCTGTCAAATAAATAAATAAACTCTAAATAAATAAATAAATAAATAAATAGAATATTCTAAACATAAATCACTTCAAATTCATGCAACTCAATATACAGTTAAGAATTTTAATGTCCCTGAAATAAATCATGTGTGCATGATGATCTTCTTTCTCTGTTGTCTTTATGCCCAAAATCACTTGAGCTATAAACTTAATTTACTAACTGGCCTAATTTGCATGATATAATTTGTGACTCTTTCAATAATAAAATTCCAGGGAACAAAACAATGGAATATTATTGAACCACAAAAAAGAGTGACATCTTGCCATTTGCAGCAATGTGGATGGATCTAGAGGGTATAATGCTAAGTGAAGTACATCAGTCAGAGAAAAAAAATACCATATAATTTCACTCATATGTAGAACTTAAGAAACAAAAACAATGAACAAAGGAAAGAGACAAACAGAAAAACAGACTCTTAAGTATGGAATTCAAACTGGTGGTTGCCAGTGGGGAGGTGGGTGGCAGGATGGATGAAATAGGTGATGGGGATTAAGAGTACAAATATTGTGATGAGCACTGAGTAACATACAGAATTGTTGAATCATTATATTGTACACCTAAAACTAATATAACATTATATATTAATTATACTTGTATTTTTAAAAAAATTTAAATTGGAGTGAACAAATGGACAATAGCGCTAACAATATTTTTAAAAATGCAAAATGCAATTTCAGTTTCTTTTTTTAAAAAATCACCATAACACAAAATTGTGTAATAAAAACCACAAGATTGATGGGAAAGAGGGAGGTTGGGAAACAACAATCAAAAACTTTATCAGTGGTGTAAAAAAAAGATAGAAACCTAACAAAAATGGTAGGAAGTTTTACACATGCTGATGGTTAAGAAATTCATAAATACCACAATAAATGTAGCACTGAATATCAAGTTTACTTGTAGAAGAGATGTAGAAAGAATTGCAGCTTATGAGTCTTTGTCAAGTAGTAGAAGGGTTATTAGAAATTGGAAGGCAATTTTTAACACCAGATGTGGACAGATGTGACTTATAACACACACACACACACACACACACACACACACACACACACACATTGAACCAAGATAGCTGGTAGATGTTTCAAGTGTGTAGGTGTGGTTTTTTTAGTCCTATGTGACCTGGTTGGGCTGGGTAGAATTTACTGCATTGCATTCACCTGCTATTTCTTGTGGATGAAATGCACAAAGTAAGGGGCGCCTGGGTGGCTCAGTGGGTTAAAGCCTCTGCCTTTGGTTCAGGTCATGATCCCAGGGTCCTGAGAAAGAGCCCCTAATATATCAACCATGTTGGAACAAATTCACATTTGCAAAACAAGTGTTGGATCTAAACTGATTATACTTTATTTCTATCTTAATATTCCTTATTATATTTATTTCTTATCCTAGTTTCTAGTCTCAAAAACTAGTGGTGTCCTCCCTTCTTATAAAAGCTATTCTTCCAACAATGTTCTTGCTAGTAGATAAATTATAGATTCCCTTGTCTTTTTAGGGATTATAAAGCTTACCCAATTTTCTTCAGCTACCTTACATACAAAAAGAGCTCTCCATTGTCTTCTCCTTCCCACTCAAAATGGACAATTCTGTTTTTGAAGAGTCCTATTCTTTATCCTGTGGCATCCTCTATTAAAACACCTATTTCTCTCTTCACCTAATGAACTTAAGGGGAAAGTGGCTCTGTATCTAGAGCCCCCATTTCTCTACACACCATGATAGACTCCTTTACTTCCCTGTAATCTTTCTCGGTAAGATCACTAAAACAGCTCTCTTGAAAGACACTCATATCTTCCTTGTTGGTGAATTCATCACCTTCTTTCCATTTCACCCACCATTCTTGTGAAGCATCTGACTGTTCTTCACTGCTTTAGCTTTCTAAGGCTTCTGTAGCAAAGTACCACAAACTGGGTGACTTAAAACAACAGAAATGTATTATTTCACCTTTATGGAATCTAGAGTCTGAAATCAAGGTGTTAGCAAGCCCACGCTCCCTCTGAGACTCTAAATAGAATATTTCTTTGCCTCTCTAGATTCTGGTAGTGGTCACTGACCCTTGGCATCCTCTAGCTTACAGTTCCATCACTTCACTCTCTGCCTCTGTCACCATGTGGTGTTTTCCCTCTTTGTTCCTCTCTTATTAGGACACCAGTCATATTGCTCCAAAGCTGAGTCCTTGATCTCATGTTAATTTAGACCTTAATTGCATCTCTACAGACCCTATTTCCAAATAAGTTCATATTCACAGGTACCAGAATTTAGGATTTCAGTATCTTTGAGGGGAATGCACTCATAAGAGTCACCTATTCTTTCTTGAACCTCTTCAGTCCATTTCTTTCCAAATACAATAAAAATATTTTGAAATTTCTGAGTTTTTTCTATGTGCCCTCCCCTATGCTGAACATTTTACATTGATTTTATGTACCCCATATAATCCTCACAACTCTTTTAGATAAGTGCACTTATTTTTGCCCACTTTATAGAGCATAAAATTTTACATAACTTCCCACAAGTAAGCTGGTCAAAGAGTTAGACTTTGAATGTAGGAGATCTGATCCCAGCACCCATAGCTATCATGACATTACCTACCCACCTACCCAATATTTGCATGACCAGAAACTGAGCATAACAACTGGGGGGATAATTAGGACCTCGCTGCTGATCCTAGAAAATATGGCTTATAAAGAGTGATGGGCGAAAATTCCAAACTATAAGAGATTGGAAAGAATGGGAAGGAAAAGAGGAGAAGCAATCAGGATAAATCAGTATTTTTCTTAAAATCTGCAAAAAAAGAGAAGGAGAAAGGTCAGTAATTTAAGAGCAGATTAAAGGTTATTTTTAAGAATAAGAAGGACATAAGCATATTTGATAGATTGAAGGCAGGGATTAACTAAAATCATCCTGGCGATGCAAGAAAGTATAAAGATAGCTGATGGAACACAATCTTGTAAAATGGAAGAGGTTGTGATCAAGATCACAGAAGTGTTGATCTTTGCAAAAAAGAATTTCACGAGGTCAAGAGAGAGGGGTCAGAGAAAGGGATCTTTCTCTCTTGTTTCAGCTAAATATCTAACATCTAGCTCAGAGTAGACATTAGCAAATGCCCTTTTACTTTTCTGCCCACAAATGTTTTTGGCTTCTAAGGAGTGGGCTATGCCTGGTAATCCTCCAATAAATAAGTAATGATTGCTATCTGAAACCAATAATCATTTTGTTTTAATACTTAGCCTTTCTAAGAAAATTTGCTCGTTCTGAAAAGTTATCTCCTTTCTGTAGTTTATTCTGTATTGAAGTTTTGGTTTCTGTAGTTTATTCTATATTTAAGCAACTCTACTGGCTCTTTTGGATAAGAATTCACATGTGAAAATTTGGTGTTCCAAATGTAGATGTCGTTATAAAATACTTCAACTATTTGAGGAAAAAGATCAAGTTAAATTGTTTTTAGGACCTGTCATCTATAGGAAAGCCAATTATGTCATCAAGGCACTGCATAAAGTGGCAATTCCTAAGCTGCCAAACAGAGTCAATATGAAATATTACCAAACTCCAAATTTCAAGTCCACCTAAAGAAACAAACAAACAGGGAGAGAGAGAGAGTAAGAGAACAAGAGGAGGTGGAGCAGGGAGGATGGAGAGGAAGAGGAGAGAAAGGTATAGAAAAATACAAAGAAGAAAGAAATACAAAGTTGTGCCAAAATCAAAATGACATGTTGGCATCCATTTAGCTAATGGCTAATAATTTGTAGCTCCACATGAACATCTAACCTTTCAACACTGAAAGGCCCAAGATAAACGTTCCTGTTATTCCTTATAGACTCACTGCCTTACTCTAGCCCAGCCAACCTAGTCTTGGCTCCCTCTCCTTCTCCCTCCTACTCCAGCCTCCAGACGTGTTTCTACGCAGACCCTCCCATGCCAGCAATAGCCACCCACCCACCATCTGCCAAGCTGCCTTCTTGCCCTCATTCATCTGAAAAATCTTCTTAAATCCTACCCCATCAGGAAAACAACCTCAATTTGTGGGCAGGAACACAAGAGTCTGCCTCTGGAGTATAAAGACAAGTGTTTCTATTAAGCCTTTTAATTTTTTAACTCTTTCAATCTATTCAATAACATTATAAGGTATTATTGTACCCGTTTTACAAAGGAGGAAATTCAAGCTTATAAATATCAAGTGAATTATCCATATTTCCTTAGACAGTAAAGGTCAGAATTGGAGCTCAAATATAGGTCTTCTAATTCCTGCTGATATAAATTGTTCTAAAAAAGCAAAAATGTATTATGCTTTCTATTCTAGGAAAATAAGGGATTTTCAAATGGTTGTGCAAGTGCCCTATGAGTTCATAATAAATATTAAACCTATTCATCTACAAAATGAATTGACTTCATGCAATAGTAAACTAGAAGCAGGAAACCACTTTCTAAGAGTGAAGGCCTTAGCTACCAACATTGCCAAGCAACAGAGAGTACTATTTAGTGTTTCAATTTGCAAAAATGCAATAAAAAGCTCAGCTAAGTCTCCAGGCAGGTTTACAAGTGAATAATAACCATATAAGAATCATGGGATACCTTTATGATGCCTCCAAGGTATAAATGATCACAAGGGAAAATCAACAATGAATGCCCCAAGAGAAAGCAGCAAATATTAAACAAATTTCACCAGAGTCATTTTTATTAAATTTTCATACTTTCAACAGATATTCATGAGTGTCTCATCTATGTCAGTCAAAATTCAAGAATTAGCAAATAAATAAGGTCCAGCCCCTGTGGTCTAGGAATTCTTCTCTGCCTGTGTTCTTCAAACTTCCTGCTGTAACAGATGCTGCTCTGATTTTTGTTTTGGTCATTTGGGGGAATGAATCATTTCCTTCAGCCTGGTTACCCATGACATTCCAGTTGCTCCTACAAGGCTGACTCCATAGTCTCTGGAGGGTAGCTACCAAAATTACTACAAAGCCTGATATCACTTTGCAAGCCCTTTTTTGATGCTAGAATTCTCTACTCTCTATACACCTACCATCAAGTTCTCCTTCAAGACCTATGACTGCATCAAGAAAACATTACAGCTGTCCCACATCACCTCATACAACATGGACCAGTTATACAAATGAAAGGTTTTTACTATCCTGATGATAATGAGATAGTCAGGGTCATAACACCACTTGGCTGGTGGCTCTTAAGTTTCATGGATTTAATCACATGACATATTATAGGCTCAAGGTCACATTTACATTGGGCTAGATCCTATTTCTCTATGGCAGATAATAAAAATCACATCCACAAATAGAAGATGTCATAGAGGAATAGAAATTTCAATAAAATAGAACAAATATGATAAAGAAAAAAAAGGATAACACATAACTTCTAGAATGATTCATTAGGTTCTCCGTGAAATTTGATTATTAAAATCAAATTTTTAAGAACTCTGGAAATTAATTAAAGATTTTCAACAATCTGAAAAGCATTCATTCAAATGAAAATTATGAGCCTTGGTAAGAACAGAAGAGTTTGTGTATTGTATTTTGATCTACTTCCATTTTTCTCTCCCCAGTTCTACAACATCCTTAAAAACCAGCACACTTGCAACCATAGTAGCTGTGAAAACCAACAGGAAGGTACTTTACATCCTGATACAAAATAGTCAAACTACTGAAAGCCAAAACAAGGAGAAAATCTTGAAAAGAGCAAAAGAAAACAACGCATCACATACAATAAAATTAACAGCTGACTTCTCATCAGAAATCATGAAGGCCAGAAAGCAGTAAGATGACATTTTCAAAGAGCTGAAAGAAAAAACTGTCAACAAGGAATTCTATTTGTAAATTAAGACACTCCCAGGAAAAGAAAAATTGAGAGAATGAATCATTAGCAGAACTACCCTACAAGAAATACTAAAAGGAATCCTTCAGGCTGAATTAAAAAGACACCAGAAGTAATTTAAATCCATACCACCAAGAAAGTTAAAAGAGAGCCCACAAAATGGGAGAATATATTTACAAGTCATATATGTAATATGAGCCTCACATCCAGATTATATAAAGAACTCTTAAACTCATTAGGAAAGGAATAAATAATCCAATTAAAATGAGCAAAGGATTTGAATGGACATTTCTCCACAGAAGACACAGAAATGTCTAACAAGCACATGAAAAGATATTCAACATAATTAGTCATTAGGGAGATATATATCAAAACTACAATGAGACATCACATCCACTAGGATAGCTAGAATCAAAAAATAGACAACAGGGGCGCCCGGCTGGCTCAGTGGGTTAAAACCTCTACCTTCAGCTCAGATCATGGTCCCAGGGTCCTGGGATCGAGCCCCGCATCGGGCTCTCTGCTTGGCAGGAGCCTGCTTCCTCCTCTCTCCCTGCCTGCCTCTCTGCCTACTTGTGATCTTTGTCTGTCAAATAAATAAATAAAATCTTTTTTAAAAAAAGATAAACAAATTTCTGTTGGTAGAAAAATAGAAACCCTCATATATTGCTGGTGAGAATATAAAAATGGTTCAGCCACTCTGAAAAACTTTGTCACTTTCTTAAAATGTTAAACACTGAGTTACTACCACATGATACAGTAATTCTATTCCTGAGTACCTATCCTAGAGGAATTACAGTTGACCCTTGAACAATGCCGGGGTTATAGATGCCAACCTCCCACACAGTGGCAAATCTGCATGTAACAGACTGACTCCCTCAAACACTTAACTATTAATAACTTACCATTGACCAGAAGCCTTACATGATAACATAAACAGTCGATTAACACATATTTTGTGTATGTATTATATACTGTATAATAACGTAAATAGAGAATTATTAAGAATTATTAAGAATATCACAAGGAAGAGAAAACACATTTATAGTACTATACTGAAAAAAATCCACTATTGGTGGATCTGCACAGTTCAAACCAGTGTTATTCAAGAGTAAATTGTACAAAATATAACCACAGAAAAACTTGTACATGGATGTTCATAGCAGCATTATTCATAATAATTATCCATATTTATAGCTAAAAGTAGAAATAATCTAAGTGTCTATCAACTGATGAATGGATAAATAAAATGTGATATATTCATACAATGGAATTCTGGATAGATAGTGATAATAATACTGGATAATAATGGATAGGTAACTGGTTTCCTAAGATTAGAGAATATGAGCTTGGAGAGTTGCTGCTAGTGGGTCTAGGCTTTCTTTTTGGGGTGATGAAATGTTCTAAAATTAGTGTGATGATAGTTGCACAACTCTATGAATATACTAAAATCATGAATTCTACACATTAAATTGATGGATGTTATGGTATATTAATCATATCTCAATAAAACTCTTTTAACAAAAAGGGGAAAAGTGAAGATAACCTCCTTAGATCCACAGTCACATACTGTAAGTTGCAAAGAGGTCCAAGAAATCTTAATTAAAAGAACTACACGCTATGTATGGTATAAATATATACCATTATTTGGGATGTGTAGTAATGATTTAATAACAACTAAAATTTACCAGTTGCTTACTATGTCCTGCTAGGCACTGTGCTATAAACTAGACATTTTTACAAAGCGCTTTGTCAGAATGCATCAAGAGTAATCCTATCACTCAGAATTTGTCATAAGGAAATAGTGTTGTTTAGGGGAAAAAAAGAAACTGAATCAAAAATACATTCATTATGGCATTATTTACAAGTGAAAACCTAGAAGTCATTTAAATGTCCAATAGTAACAACAACTGTAGCATATGGTTAATTTCATATATGCAATATTTAATCAATAAAGATTATAGTTTGTAGGACTATGTAGTTCCTTACATAAATAAGGGGTTGCAGAATTGCTTATGTACTACAGTAGTAACAGCAAACATTTATTGAGTTTTTCAGGCATGGCACTAAACGCATTATATACATTAATTCATTTAAGCCTCATGTTAACCCCTTGAGGTCGGCATTGTAGAGCGGTTGTCAAGGTCACCGTGCTAGTAAGTGATAAAGTCAATGTTTGAATCTTGGCCATCTGCCTCCTCAGACCATGTCTTAGCCATTAGGCTGCCCCACCTTTCTATCATAGCATCATACTCCATGGATATGGAGAAGAACTAGAAAAGATATCCAACAGTGGAAATATTTGGTTTGATGGCAGGATTAGGAGTAAAGTTTTCCACTCTTATTTTTTTAATTTTCTGAAGTTTGTATACTTTGTGACCTTTATGTTTTAAAAAATGGGGAAAAAATAAAAAATATTTTACTTCTATTATTACTCCTGTTTACCTCTTTACTCCTATTACCCCTTAGGATAAGAGATTTCATGTCTACCAAGAAAATGTAATGCAAATACATCAAAACAAAGATTTTCTATTCCATCTTAGGGAATGTAAATCATAATATATCTTAACAAGCAAGTGATAGCATATCAATTTTACCTTGAATATATCTGCACTGTTCGGGTTAAACAGCTGGTATTTTCCAGATCCCAAAATAATAGGACCTGAACATGTTGCTTCTCCATAGACATAAAGAGATACTGTTGCTGTAGTGCCAGCATTTTCAAGATCCCCAGTGACAATGGTCACCTTCCAATCTCCTTCTGCAAAGGAAAAAGGAAATTAATACAAAAATGTGGAAGAAAACCATATTAATATTAGGAAGTGAGGGATTCTACCTAATCCACTTAGTTATGAAGTGAATAATTTGTGAAATCAAGAAGTATTAAAATAACTGCTAATCATGGCCTCCCTTTTGGAAGCCAGCATGTGGAAAAGTCTTGGAAATAATAGTTTATTTTAATTACAAAGCAAATAACCAGCAAGCTTTTTAAGATTGCAGGTATTTGGGGGGAAAACACTGAAAGGGAAGCCTTTAGCATTGGTATTTGGCTGGAAGATTTAGGAGTTTATTCAGCATCACTGTCAAATCTTTAGGTGGGAACAAATGACAGGCATATTGATAAGCTGACATTAAGACATTATCTGTAATAGGGAACAGCCTTGCAAAGCTGGGGCTGATAAAGTTTGGTGATCCTGGCAAAATCATGGCGAGGATGTGAAAAACCTAAAGACAAAGCAAAAAGAGCTAAAAATTTATTTTAAAAAAATTGTTAGTGTCCCCTAAATGTTGGAACAAACCAACAAGTAAGGAGTAAAATATTGCATGTAGGGCCTAGCAGAACTGAGTGGGTTTGGGACGGGAGATGAAGAAAATTGGTGTTTGAAACAGAGGAAGACCATGTGTCATGTAAGCAGAATGGATCATTGAACTTCCTGCCACGGCAACGTTAAAACCACAGGAAGGCTGAGACAGAGCATGACAGAAAATACCTTTTAAGAAGACCTTCAACTTGTTCCGTGGTTGGTTTAGTTGGGAAAACAAATAGAGATAGCATTTATTTAATCATTTGGTGCACTTTGTAAAATGGCACCATCAACTCCAAAGCAGTGAAGCCCTCTCAGCGTGACCCCACACCACACAGTCTAGAGTAACAAAGGATAGAGTCCTGTCTGCTAGAACTCTCTGCTCATTACAACTGATCCCTGGATTGCAAGGGCTATTTAAAAATGTCTATTATTATTGTCAAAGCCGCCGCAGTATGTGTATACTGCCTTGTGAGTATTTATTACATTTTCAGAAGGGGATAAATACCTACCACCATTTTGGATATCTGAGTTCTCAGTAAGCCCTCCTCTCAGAGGTTGTCTTTCTTTTTAGTACATTACACCACTCTCCCTGGTCCCCAGTCCATCCACAAAGATCAGAGGAACATCTCTAATCAGTTTGATAAAACTGGCATCAGGTAGATTTTGCATAATGCTACATTTGTTACTAAAGATGGAACTTAATTAAGCCCCAGTACCAAAATGCCAAGGGAGGGGTATAACTCACGGGGGTGCACCCTGCAATTTCCACCTTGTAGCAAGTTTACTTTGAGGAATTTCAGTTCATTTTCAGTGAGAAAATTAGAAAATATAAAAATTTCAAACTATAATCCCATGAGAATCCTACCATGATATCAATTCTTATAGAAAGCCTTCCACCTGTGCCTTGATGCATAATTTAACAAGCTGAAGTATCTCATTTCCTGTTTTTAGGTCTTCTCTCCTATCTCATCTTTATCTCCTTTCCCTGCCATCTGGGGGTTTTTATACCATGATAGCATGGGAAGAGGGACACAAATGAGTTTGCATGTTGCCTTGCATATCTTGTTTACTACAACAGTGACAAATAGCAATGAGACATTGATTTATATAATATTCTTATGTTCTCACCTTTTGAAATTGCCATGTCACCACAACATGAAATTTAAAGGTGGAATAACCAATGAAATGTCTTTTGTGGTGATTTTTTAAATTGTCTTTATTCTCAGCATGATTTTCTTTACTATCACTGGGGGGAAAAAATTAACTATTTCAGTATTCCCTATAGTATACTTTTAAAATGTGATCATTTAACTTCTCTAAGAATATCTCCCTATCTAAAATATGAAATAGAAACATTTGTAGAAAATATCGTAGAGGTACAATCTGAGTCTTTATTTATTTATTATTTTAAGATTTTATGTATTTATTTGATAGAGAGCACAAGTAGGCAGAGCAGCAGAGAGGCAGGCAGAGGAAGAGGGGAAGAAGGCTCCCCACCAAGCAGAGAGCCCGATGCGGGGCTTGATCCCACAACCCTGGGATCATGATCTGAGCGGAAGGCAGACGCTTAACTGACTGAGCCATCCAGGTGCCCTGAGTCTATATTTAAATGAAAAGTTCCCTGAGTCTATATTTTTATGAATAGTTCCATTAGGCTGCAAAAGTTCATTTTTATCAGAGCTAAAAATATGTTTACAGTTTTTATATCTCTTATTATGTGTCACAATTCCAAGTTTTTAGTTCTGTAATTTTCTATTGGGAAACTATCTTTACCAAAAAAATCAAAGGACATGAGTTCAGATATTCTAAGTGTCTCTTCAGTTTCTTTTCTTATAGGTGCTGTCTGTTCAACCTCAAGGAGTTTTATCTCAAAATACTGTACTCTGCTAACCCCTTTTGAAAAACCAATTCTATTAACTCAAAACTCCCAAAGAGACTTCCATGTAATTGAAATCTAAATATTTATCTTGTATTTACCAGTGTTTTAAAGGTTTAAAAAAAGAAGTTTGTTGACTATGCAATAAACCATTGCTGAGAATCTACCTCAGACTGTCCCATTTTATTCTCTTTTCATTGGCTCTCAAAGCTTAAATTTGAAAGATACTATAATAGTTGCCTCCATTTGAAGAAATCCTGCTACAGAAAAAAGAAAACTTTTCTTGGAGACTACGTCTATGGAGGTTTATTTTTCTTTTGTGTTAAAAATGTTTAAAAGTAGTCTAGATATACCCTATGATCTTCAAATAGCCCAACAATACATTTATTTTTTATTGTGTTATGTTAGTCACCATACAGTACATCATTACTTTTTGATGTAGTGTTCTATGATTCATTGTGTGTGTAGAACACTCAGTAATAAATTTAAATTTCTCATCAATAATAAAGTAAATTTTAATAGCTTTCACTTTAACAATAGAAAGTATGTGTTCTGTATTTGCTATTCTTATATAGCTAAGTGCAGTCAGTATAGATAAAAACTGAACTAGAAAATCCTGAACTTCAGGATATGATGCTATGCCAACAACTGGAATTCAATTAATATTTGGTCACCAGCTGATTTATTAGTATTAAGTGCCTACATTATGAACAAGCATTGTGATAGATATTCAAGAGGCTCTCTATGGGACCATGTGAGTCAAATTATGAAATCAGACTTGACAGTTTATAAAGTTCACCTAATACCAAATTCACTGATCATTCACTAGTAAGCCAGAGGGTAAGCATCCTTCCTTTACAGAGATCACGGACCAGGGGTTGGCAAATTATGGCCCAGTGGCCAAATCCAGCCTGCCACCTGTTTTTGTAATTAGTTTCACTGGAACACAGCCACAGTCATTTGTTTATGTATTTTCCATGGGTGCTCATGTGCTACAACAGCCAAGCTGGGTAGTTGCAACAGAGGCCATATGGCCTGCAAAGCCTAAGATGAATATTATCTGGCCCTTCATCATAAAACTTCGCTGACTCCTGCCCTGTATGATCGATATAACTCAAAAATGTCCTCTCCAGCCTCCATTAGAACGTGTGCTATTTCAGTCTTAAACCATGCAAGACTTAAACAATGCAACCACAGCTATCAAACCCCACTGATTTCCTAGTTTACATCTCCATCTCCACGCATGCCTCCATCACTCCATAAATACCAGGTTAATTTACACAGGCAATCTAGACAGACCAGGCATATTCTGCTATGGCAGACTGCATTATTTAAAGGCCTTGCTCATATCTCCCAACCCACCTGCTCTTTTGCAAAGTGACCATTTTACCTCTCTATTAAGAGGTAGAGTCTATTTTCCCTGATCGAATCTGGGCTGCCCTTGGCCAATATAATGCAGCAAAGTGACATTCCAGGACTTCTGAATCTACGTTGGTCTGGGACTATTAGAACACCCTCTCCAGATACTCCCTCTTGGACCTCAGGAGTTGTGGTATGGAAACCTAAGGCACATGGGAAGGCATCATGTAGGAAGGTAACTCCAGCTGAGCTGCCCGTGTCATCAACCAGTGGAGTGGGTGACCCATCTTGGATATCCAGCCAGCCGTAGTTTCAGATATCTGTGCAAATGAAGTACAATCAGACTAAAGTCTTGGAAGTTCCCAAGCAAGAATCACCTGGCTGAGCCGCATCGACCCATTGAAAGGTGAAAGATAGTAATCAATTACTGTTCTGAGCCACTAAGTTTGGGGTGGTTTCTTATAAAGCAAGGGAAAACTGGAAGAGCTGTTGAAAGCATTTCACAAGAGGTTTCTGTTATCTTTCACTTATAAATGCCATTAGTGTTTCTACCAGGAGGTCTTATTCTTAGCATGTATGCAGAGGAATTTGACTGAGGCATCTCCTTCATTTCCTAGGAAAAGCGAAAAAAATAGTTTGCAGGTTTACTGTTAACTGTTTCCTTTGCAAGGTTTTCTTATTAATTGGAGGTTTATTTTTAGGAAGGCATGAGTGAGTTATTTTGGTGAGCAAAATCCCTATAGCTATGAAGTTCAATAGCTCTTCCTTAGATCTTAACAATTTATCCTTACCCATTCTGTGTATTTTGTTACAGGGGTAGCACACATTTGCCTTTATAGCTCAGAAAATTGACCCTGTTGTTGAATATAGAAACATCTGTATCTAGACACATTTTCAGTTACTTGGCAACTGCCCACTGAATACTCAAAGAAATGTTAAGAAGGATGCTTGTAAATTAAGCTCTGACCATGTAATTGTCAGTTCAACATACTGAGGGAAAAACTCCTCAAAGTACATTAAAAACTATGGAACAGGCATGTTTTGCTTGATGATGCACCAGATAGTAAACATATATCCATGACACTTACCTTAACAGAGCAGGACACAATACAATGCAGTGAGAGTGACAAGACCTAATGCCCCTCTGCAGACTGCAAACTCACACTGCTCCGATTACAATCACAGGTAGACTGAGACAGCCTAAGAAGAACAATATCACCATGCGTCACGAAGCATGTGCTTGGCTCTAACTTAGTGGAGAGGTGGAGCAGGTGGCAAGGAAGGATGGAGGAGAGCTGCTGGCAACTCAGGGGAACAAAAGCCCTAAAGTTAACCAGATCCACCCTCTCACAAGCCCTGGGAGCCTCCCACAAACTCTAGGTGATGAATTCTACCCACATTCCCTCTGTTCCTTGAGAGAGGTCAGAACAAAAAAACTTTCTCCATCTTTCCATTTATGGCAATATTTTAACATTGCTAATAGATTGCCGTGATTGTCAAATACTTACCTCAGCTCTGTTCATAACATTGGTACCCCCTGCACCCTCACAAAGCATC
The DNA here is from genome assembly GCF_922984935.1 of Meles meles. Lineage (NCBI taxonomy): Eukaryota > Metazoa > Chordata > Mammalia > Carnivora > Mustelidae > Meles > Meles meles. The sequence continues at coordinate 97,427,919 of NC_060066.1, forward strand.
CTCTGACCCCTCCGAAATCTCTCTCATGCCACTACTCACACACCATCCTTTAGTTATCTTGAAGGGCCTTTTCCTACATCCAGGGCCTTGCCTGAAAGTCACTTCCTCCAAGAAGCATTTCCAGGCACCTTTTCCAGTAACTAAAATGAACCCTTCTCTCCATAGCGATGTTGGACCTGTGCACACTTCAACCCTGTGATATACAAAAAAGTTCCATCTCTCTGGCCTTCCTACCCTTATCTACCCAACCAGATTCTAAGCCCCTCAAGGGGCAAGTTTTTGCTTTTTAGTCTTTGTATCCCCAGGATCTAGTATAATACTTGGCATAGAGTCCTAAAATGTTTGGGGATCCATTAAGAAATATTTTGAAAAATAAAGACTACATGTATGAGAAAGGATATTCAAGGCATTAAGAATGCCTTAGCACAATATATTTCTATTTCTCAACAAAGAATAAGTCCTTCTCATTGTGCATCATTCAGGTCATTTTTTGTATACAGGACAAGGACATTGTTATTTGCCTCACAATTGGTCTTGTTATTAGCACAAAGATAATAGAAACAATATCGACCTTGTATCGCCCAAATTTTGAAGGACATGTAAATATATTTCAGTGAGATTTGGCAAAGATACTATAAACAAGACAAATTTTTACTTTATCCTAATTTTTGATAATATTATCTCCAAACAATTCTATCTATATAAACTCACAAATCCTTCAAAATACAACCTCATAAGAGGATCATGAGATTTTTTTTAATTTTTTTCAGCACTTTACAAATATTTTTATTCTTTCAAGAGACAAATATCATTAATCCTATTATACATACAAAGCAATAGAGAAATGATGTGCTCACTACCACAGGAGTTAGGATAAATCTGATACAGAATCAGAAACAGTTACGCTTCCTGGAATAAAATGGTTTCAAACAATACTCAATTTTCTCCATTTTAAGTCTGGAAAACAAGCATAAAACACTATCAGAAGTGAATCTATTTATTTTATTTTTATATTGGTTTCGGGTAAATGTCATTTCTATGGTTTTGGTAATCATTTATTGTCATGTGACATGGTAAAGAACACCCCAGTTTACAGGGCTGAATAGAGAAGCAGCAGCAATAGAGACCCCTCCTGGCTATGGGGCATGCTGCCTGCTCCAGCCAAATGCTGCAGTGAGGCTGCTGTTGGATGCTCCAGACCCCTGAAATCTTCTATCACAAGGGAAAATGAAGTTTAAACATTATCACTGATGAGGTATTTGAGGTCTACAAGCTCCGGTTAAATGTTTTATAGATATTATTTTTACAGAATCCTCACAGCAGCTCTAATGGTCTCTATTTATCATCTCCAATTTTTAAGAAAGACCTGAGGCACAGAGAAATTCAGTGACTTCCCCAAGCCCGGCAGTGAATAAGTGGTGCATTCTAGATTTAGGATCTGCTCTGTTAGCCAGAATGCTCAGTAGCCTCCCTGCATGTTGGAGCTTGTTAGATATCACTGTGAAGTTAGGATGATGGTTCTTCACTGCAGTTTACTCTGAATCCTCTGCCTCTCTGTTTAGGATATTCAACTCCACTTCAAATCTTGATTCTTGACAGGGGGAGTAGCATGGTGGCTAAATGGCAGGCACCTGCAGGGTCCCCCATGTTCCCTGTGACCATCCCCAACCTGGATGCCAGAGTTTCTTCAGTGGTATTTCTGCCTTGTCTTTTTTCCAAATTTCCCTCAAGTTTATCCTTCATGCTTGCTGCTAAATCTCTCCATACTTCTACTGATCATCTTCCTTACCACAGGTAGAAACCTAAGTTTGCCTCTCTTCAAATATTTGCTGACAATTCTCAAGTACTTCTTGCTCTGGCTTCCAGGCAACCTATTAGGTCTAAACCTACTTTCAGAACCACATCACTGGCATCATTAAGATAGCAACTCATGATCCTCAATTATAGAATTCAAATCTTGACCTACATATGCAGTCTACATGAACTACTCTCTACCAACTCTACTGCTGTGGTTATCTATTGCTGTGTAACAAAAAATTGAAAACTGAATGGCTTCCATCAGCAATAATGAATTCTTTGGCCAATGAATCTGCAATCTGAGACAGACTTTTCAGAGAAAGTTCATCTCTGCTCCATACAGCATTGGCAGGGGTGGCTCAACAGCAGACAGAAGGGTCTATGTTCAAGATTGCTCTCTCCTATGACTGGTAAGTTGGTGCTGGCTGCTGGCTGAAAGTTCAGGTGGGGCTTGGGACAACAGTCTTTATACCTCTCCATTTAGACCTGTCCATGTTGTCTGGGCTTGTCCATACCATGATAGCTGGTCTCCAAGAACAAACATCCCCAGAGAGAGGGCCTGGCAGAATCACTGTCACATCTTTTGATCTACTAGTATATGGCAGAAACACCACATGAATAACTTTTGTTCCATGCTATTAGTTGAGGCAGTCTCAAAAGTCTGCCTAAGTTCATTCCACCTTTTGATGGGAAATTTCCAAGGTTCTGGAAGAGTAAACAGGACATAAAATGTAGTTACAGCACTTTACCAAATACAGTCTGCCACATCTACCTTTCCAGACTTGCACATCCCAACACCTCAGCCCCCTTTCCCAACAGAACCACCATTCTCTAGGTCAGCAGTTCTCAACTGGGGGTCATTTCTCCACCCAGAAAACATTTGGTGAAGACTGAAGACGTTTTCCATGGTCACAACTGGTGGCTGAGTGCTGTCAGCATCCAGCGCATAGAGATTCAGAGATGCTGCTAAACATCCTATGGTATACTTGACAACTCCCCACAGCATAAAATTATCCAGCCCAAAGTGTCAGTAGTCTCAAGCTTGAGAAACCTTGCCAGACTAAGAGCCATTGATTAATCCTATTTTATCCCAAATTGTACAATGCTTTTTGTGAATTATCTCCAAGTAGAAATTGGTTGAAAGAAGGTTCTTTGTGGCAATGTGTCTGCATATCTGTTGGATGTTCTGAAGATCTGAGATCATATTGTTGTTTTAGTGTCCAACCCATTATATTCAATTACTATGTTGAATTATGGATATTTTTTCTCAGTCAGGAAAAGATATGAACCAATATTCTAGAATCAATACAGCATAAATAACTACCCAAATACTGGTCATTTGCTGTCAGGAGAAAATGAGGCCAAAGCCAAGCAGGGGGCGTGAGAAACACTGCAGTGTTTCCCTCGTAGCTCACCTAACTCTTCCTGGCACACCCATGACAAACAGCAAGTCATAGCAAATATCTAGCCTCTGATGAGAATTCACATGAGTTCACCTTCTTCCTCCTGCTTCCAAACTTGTCCCCACATTGACTTCTCTTTTCCCATTTAGCCGCACTGGAATTTGTTAACCAGGTTTCAAGCAACATGTGTTGGGACTGGTGAGGTGATCCCAGATATGGTGTCTCTGGCATCTCACCTACACACATTATGGGCACTTACCTGGGACACTGACCCCTCAGGCCCACCTAGGTTCCCAGATACCTACAACATGTCTTTCTATGCAGGAAGAAAGACTGACCAACTAGGTAGAAGTTTCTGACCCAGGAGTAGGTGGTCACTTCTTTATCCATACAACTATAGAAACAATGTGCCATAAATGATCAGAGGGGGCAATTCAAAGCCATCTACACTTGATTTGGGATGCACGGTGATGTTATAAAAGAGTTTATATTGTTAATTATGTTGAATTCAATAATTAAATTCCTGTTTCTATCCTAGAGTAGACACTACGGTAGTGAGACCTGCAAACATGTATAGAAAGTAGAATTGAGAGGAGAGAGAAAATATTTTAATAATATTTACCCCCAGATAATTCACCAAGTTACTAATAATCATGCTACAAAGCGTTGGCATTTCCTATAAATAAGTAGGTAAGTCCTCCAAGAATTTTACAGTCCCTCAAGTCAGAAACTCTTGAGAGCACGCAGGAAGCTCAACCATTTAAAGTGAAACAGTTTGCATAATGCTTAAGAGCTGAATTCTAATACCAGTTCTTTCAGTTACCAACAGTTTGACTTAAGTTTCTGATACTTCGAGCCAGTTTCTTGGGATGATATTTTTAAAGCCCTGTCACTCTAATACCACTAAATTCTGGGCATACTGAAAAACAAAAACAAACTTTTTGTTCATTATTTCATTTCCAAGAAAGAGGAAAAATTCCCCACTGTCAAATAATAATAACAAAATAATAATAGTAATAATAATAATAATAGAAATGGAGGGGCCATCCATAGAAGTGGTGAGTAGTCAGCACTCTGGAAGGCTGGAGTTTTGCTTGTGGTAAATGTCAACACCCCCAGCCAAGAGATGGGAGGCTGCGGACACATACGCTGAGAACTGGACCTGAGATTTTGAAGTAAGCCAAAAGTGTCTACACCACCCTTAGTGAAAGGTTGGGCTCCATATAATCGTCAACAAAGGTAGTCCTGCAGAAACCTTATTTGTCTCCACAAAAGTTCTAGGTGAAAAAGATTATTAAGGATAATAACAATAATAATAATTCCCCAGAGAATTAAAAAACATCCTTTCACTTGCATCTGAAAAAAGGTTAAAAGCTAAAGATCTAAAAATACAGCCTAATCATCTAGAGAAACAATACAACAAAATAAGTCCAAAGGCATAGATGACATATACACATATATAAATTACACACATTCCTAATGACTAGGGATAGTTAGAAGTTCCTTTAAAGAACAAATAAAATTAGGGGCGCCTGGGTGGCTCAGTGGGTTAAGCCGCTGCCTTCGGCTCAGGTCATGATCTCAGGGTCCTGGGATCGAGTCCCGCATCGGGCTCTCTGCTCAGCAGAGAGCCTGCTTCCCTCTCTCTCTCTCTGCCTGCTTCTCTGCCTTGTTGTGATTTCTCTCTGTCAAATAAATAAATAAAATCTTTTTTAAAAAAAAAAGAACAAATAAAATTTAAAAAAAAAGTCTAGTGCCTATCCTACTGGACAACACAGATAGATTATCTCCATCATCTAGAAAATTCTACTGGACAGCAATGATCTAGAGAAAGTCATATAGCCTCTCTCTCTGAGCCTCCATTCCCTCACCTCTCAAATGCGATCATATATGAGATCATCCATGTAAAGTACGGTGCTTGGCAGTGATCCTTCAATGTGTTCTCCCCCTTCCATTCCTCAAAGGGGAGATACTACTTGAGGGCAGGATCTCATTTACTATTTTTGTATCGCCAGTGCCTTCCTAGCACAATATCCCACTCATAGGAGATGCTCAATAAATACTTGTTGAACTATTAAAGGAAAAAAAAAAAAGAGCAGTACGGACTCTGGAGTCAGAGGATTTGGATTCAAATTCCAGATCTCCTATTTGCCACCTGTGTACCTGTGTAACCTTATGTGAGTTTAAAAAAAAAAAAAAAAAAAAAGCTTGTCCTTTAGTTTATCATCTGTAAATGGAATAATGATATTGTCTACTTCATGGGTTATTGTGAGGATTAAATAAATAATTCTAAATCACTTAGACCCTGCATAAAAAATGCTATATGAGTTCACTATTCATATTGCCATTACTGCTTCTATTCCACATTGCATCACAGACCTAGATAGCATCTTAGGACAAGAAAAGTTGTCATTATTCACATATAATATGGCTGCCTTCACAGATCATTCAACGACTATGTGAAAAATCATTATAATTAGAAGTAATTTAATTTATTTATTATTATAGAATTGTTATAAATTTATTAGAATTTAAAAGAAAGCTTATCATAATGGCTAGCTATAAACATTATACAAAAGACATTGATAATTGTTGGACAATTCAATCTAGCAATGTACATTAAAAATATTATCCATGAATAAGTTCAGTCTAACTCAGGAATCCAGTTGCGCTACGATGAATTATTTCAACTACATTAATTATAAATATTTATGTTTATAAGGTGTCAGGTTTAGGAAACATGTCTTAGATAGTTGTGGGAATTCATTAAACACAGAGTTAATGATGGCAAATAATTATATTTATTGTGAATCACCTCAAAATGAAATTAAATTAACTCAGTTGATTCCTTTTTTTCCTTTCTACCATTAAAAGGTTATAGCATCTTGGTCTACCTTCTTCCCACTGCAGCTATTCAGAAAGGTGTGAATTACATAAATATGCTTCATGTACTTTCAAAATCAGGTTTTTTCTTCAACACTCTTAACCACAATGTAACACTGCCTCATCAGATTAATCTACTTAACTTCCCAAGGTTCTATCCACACCATAAAGTAGCTTATTCATACAACCATAAGACTACTAATGTATTTCTAGAATCATATCCTAGGAAATATTAAAGATCACATTCTTCAGAATTTAAAAATGAAATAAAATAAAAGAGGACAATCCACAGACAAATAATGATAGTGTCCCATGAACTAAGGTCTGTGATTAACCTGCATTTGTACGATAAAAAATAAAGACATTTTCATGAGACCATAAAAATACACTAAAATCAAATAAATGATTAATTATGAGAAAACAGTTTGTAATACTTTATTTAATCAATACAGTAAAAAGTATATCTACCAAACTCCTTGGTAAACACATTTGCTATATAATGCAACTTCATTATATTTGGTATGACTATGTTGATTACATTGTTAGTATTATTAACAGAGGACTTTCAACATTTTGATCCTTATTTAAAATCTTTAGTACAAAACTATTAGCCTAGGATTGCCTGGGTTCCTGTCAGTTAAGCATCTGCCTTCAGCTCAGGTCATGATCCCAGGGTCCTTGGATCAAGTCCCACATTGGGCTCCTTGCTCAGCGGGAAGCCTGCTTCTCCTTCTGCCTGCCACTCCTCTCCTTATGCACTCGCTCTCTCTCTTCTCTCTCGCTCTCTCTCTCTGATGGATAAATAAATAAAATCTTTAAAAAAAACTATTAGCCTCTATTAGTCACATATACACCATCAAGTCCTGAGGTCAATGGTTAATTTTTCTACTTAGAGTGTCATTTCAAGCTTTATCACTTAGGGGCTTACTGTAAGACATAGAACTCTCGAGGTCCCTTAAAATTACTAACAGATTGTAGAACAGTAGTAAAATTGCATTCCTATTAACAGTCTGACACATGTACAGCTTTTCCCCAATACATAACTAAAAAACATGTAAAAGATAAGTCAAAATATAATTTCTAATATAATAAATGCAAGTGCTGATTATCAGAATGGACATAATGTTTGCATCTCAGTGGCCACCTAACCAATACAAGGCTTTATGAATATAATAATAGTAGCATTAACCCTTGCCTCGTTTCAAATTGCCACACAGTACAAACATTTTGGGGGACATAAAGGTTTGTTAACTTGGTATACATATTAGTAATTTGTATTTATCCATCTCATTCAGATCAGCTTTAAAATGTAAATACATTAATAACGATTGCAGGTTGATTTGAAGAATATCTAATAGAAAAAGCTAACCTCAAAAGACTTAAAAAGAAAATTGAGAACCAATACACAAAATTAGTAAAAAAAAAAAAAGGATAATTAATAGAAATCAATCATCTGGAAAATGATTATTTAAACCATATATTTAAATTATTGAAGAGAAAAATCATTTGGGGCTAAAGTTGCTCATGTTTGTTTCCTTTATAAATCAAGCCATAATATAATGCCCGTTCCTATACTCACTTTAAATATTTTTGATCAATAGTTTAAACTCAATAAGAATATACTAAAAATGTATAAGGCAGGTAATCTTGAGACAGAAATAGATCATTTCAGATGATTAGAAGATGAAAAGCAGCAAAAACATTTACCATTTTCTTCCTCTTGTATTTTAGGTTGATGATTTATTTGCATTTCTGCAAAAATAAAAGTGAAGTGAGTTAATAATAGATCTGTCTGATGTCAGGGAGAAAAAGAAGTGTGAGTTAACTCTTTAATGGTAGCATGGGGCACTTGGGTGGCTCAGATGGTTAAGTGTCTGCCTTCGGCTCAGGTCATGACCTTAGGACCCTTGGATCAAGCTGCATCAGTCTTCCTGCTCACGGTGAGCTCCCTACTCAGCAGGGAGTCTGTATCTCCCTCTGCTCCTCCCCCCTCACACTTGTCCTCTCTCTCTCTCTCTCTCAGATAAATAAATAAGATATTTTTAAAAAAATCTTTAATGGTTGCAAATCCTTAGGCTTATTTTTAATCTATAGTAGGGCATATGATGCTGCCAAGATACATCTTTACATGTGGTTTTATTGTCACTGTGAGGAATAATGATAAATCTGATGCAAAGGGTAAACTATCAAAAGGGACATTCTGGGGACAATGGGGGAATGTTCCATGACACCCAGTTGTATCAAAACCATCTTGTAATATTCCACTGTGTGTGTGGGTATGTATGTATATATACATACCACATCTTCTTCATCTATTCATCAGTTAATGGACTCTTGGCTCTTGGCTGTTTCCATAAAGAGGGAGAGAGACAAACTAAGACCATAGACTCTTCACTACAGAGAACAAATTGATGGTTACCAGAGAGGTAGCGGCTAGGGGGAATGGGTTAAGTAGATGGGGGTTATCAAGTGGTGGGGATTAAGGAGTACACTTGCTATGATGAGCAAGGACTGATGTATGGAAGTGTTGAATCACTATACTATAAACCTGAAACTAATATTACACTGCATGTTAATTAAATGGAACGTAAATAAAACCTTTAAAAAATCATCTTGTATTTTCTGAAGATTTCATTAGTCCTCACCTTCAAGATAAAGTTCAATTTCTGAATGAATTATGCCCTGAGACATAAAGGGAAGCCATCTGAAGAAAAGAAAGAAAAAAGAAGAGAAAATTAATTTTTGTTTTTCTCAATTTTTACAATAAGCTCAATTCTGCACTAATTTTGAACATTAAAAGGTAACTATAAAAATAGCTTTTTATAAAGTCAAGTAATCCAATCTACTGTGAATTCATGATTGTGGTAGGAATATCATAACTGTGGCTTGAAGAATAAAACACATAAACTACTAAACCTGCTAACGATCTACCTCTCCAGGTTTATCGGTCTTCAGTCACTAACGTTCATAAATGCACCTGGGCCTCCAGCAAAGCACTGCCCTACCAAACTGTAATGAAGGCAAGGGCTGGCCTAAGACTTTGAGCCTAATACCCCGGCTAAGCTAGAAAGTGTCGCCCACCCACTGGCACAGAAAAAGAAGTTCCCTCATTTTAATACATCCTCTACAGAAGTCTTTATCTTGCTTTCACATGACTTCCTTTAATATCTCTTCCTCAGTGTCTCCAAAAATAGTGGTACTACCTTAAAACTTGATGAAAATATTACCACTTTGGAAAATGTGCTAATGCTAAGTAATAGCTCATCCTGGAAGTTTCCCTCTAAATCAGCCAAACTTCTGTGTTAGAAGCTCCACGTTGTAGAAAAAGCCAAGGCTGAACTCAGAAAACCAATGTTATCACTTTCAGCTTTAGGATATTACCCACTTGAAGCTTCATTTTCTTGACTAAATTATCTCCTCACAGAGCTGCTGTGTAGTTGAAATGAGTAGTCACATGGTGCATAAATGTTACTATTATATCACAATAACCACAGTTATGCCACATTTAAACACAGTTCTATTCCTTCCTTCCATCCATCCATCCATCCATTCATCCACCCATCCATCCATTCAATAAGCATTTAGAAAATGTTTTCTGTGTTCCAGGCCCTTTGCTAAGTGCTAGGGATACAGAAAGACCAGTAGAGACAGGAGGAGCTGAAGGAGCTTTCAGTATAAAATGAGGAGCTAGATGTGTAAAGGTATAAATGTAGAGTTGTAGGTGATGTAAGAAATATTTACAGATACTGTAGGAACAGAGAAAGAGACTGACCAACTTTGAATGGCAAGAATGAGGAAGGACAAAGGAATAAGGAACAAACAAATGTCAACAAAGAGGTGATATTTGATCCAAAGTTTGGACAGTAGGTATAGAGATACCTGACAGGAAAATGAGAGACTGCGAAGGGCATCACAGGGACAAAAATTAGCATTGACAAGGGTACAGAGATGATGTTTCACATGGCTGAAGCACAGGAGGCTTCTGGGAAAGACTTGAGGGCAGGGCGGGGGGCCCACGTGTGAAGGACATTGGAGGGTAGGTCACTGGATCTGAGAACGTCAAGTGACTCAGGGGTGGAGATATGGGACTTACCCCACCACAATGGCCTTGAACTCACCAGGTAATGTTAACAGGTGAGGTATAAAGGTGAACTATGTCAGCTCACACTGTTCTACTCAGCTCTCAGGAGTTCATCTCTCCATTTTTCAAAAGCTTTGAGAGATTCCATTTCCTTCTAACCACTTCCACCCATGCTTTGCTAGTGTGCCACAGAGAGGTAGGCCTTGAACAGTAAAGTTTGTACCAGAGGACCTGCCTTTTGTCCTAATTGACTGTGGCAGATATGGAAACCTGATCCATGTTTGGTCAATCAGTCTTAATACCTTTACATAAGAGATATAGAAACTGTGATCAGATGGCACTGCTCATGGAGACTTCACAGCACTTCTATTGTTAAGACCAGGTGATATCTTGGAGTGCAAAGCTAGGTACAAGCCAAAACTATGGGAGAGAAAAGCCTGTGTACAAAGAGAAGAAGCTGGTGTACAACGTGATGAATAGAGAGTTTCAATAAAGAGACACCTTCAAAATACAAAAGGAGAAACTGGCTCTTAATGACGCTCTAGTTTATAATGTCTAGCTTTATTTCTTTTTTTTAAATTAATTTATTTATTTTTTCAGCGTAACAGTATTCATTGTTTTTGCACAGCACCCAGTGCTCCATGCAATACGTGCCCTCCCTATTACCCACCACCTTGTTCCCCCAACCTCTGACCCCCCGCCCCTTCAAAACCCTCAGGTTGTTTTTCAGAGTCCATAGTCTCTTATGGTTCGCCTCCCCTTCCAATCTCCCTCAACTTCCTTCTAATCTCCATCTCCCAATATCCTCCATGTCATTTGTTATGCTCCACAAATAAGTGAAACCATATGATACTTGACTCTCTCTGCTTGACTTGTTTTACTCAGCATAATCACTTCCAGTCCCATCCATGTTGCTACAAAAGTTGGGTATTCATCCTTTCTTTTTTTTTTTTATAAACATATAATGTATTTTTATCCCCAGGGGTACTGGTCTGTGAATCACCAGGTTTACACACTTCACAGCACTCACGATAGCACATACCCTCCCCAATGTCCATAACCCCCTCCCTGTCTCCCAACCCCACCTCCCCCCAGCAACCCCCAGTTTGTTTTGTGAGATTAAGACTCACTTATGGTTTGTCTCCCTCCCAATCTCATCTTGTTTCATTTATTCTTCTCCTATCCCCCTAACCCCCCATGTTGCTTCTCCACGTCCTCATATCAGGGAGATCATATGATAGTTGTCTTTCTCCAATTGATTTATTTCACTAAGCATGATACCCTCTAGTTCCATCCACGTTGTCGCAAATGACAAGATTTCATTTCTTTTGATGGCTGCATAGTATTCCATTGTGTATATATACCACTTCTTCTTTATCCATTCATCTGTTGATGGACATCTAGGTTCTTTCCATAGTTTGGCTATTGTAGACATTGCTGCTATAAACATTTGGGTACACGTGCCCCTTCGGATCACTGCGTTTGTATCTTTAGGGTAAATACCCAGTAGTGCAATTGCTGGGTCATAGGGTAGTTCTATTTTCAACATTTTGAGGAACCTCCATGCTGTTTTCCAGAGTGGTTGCACTAGCTTGCATTCCCACCAACAGTGTAGGAGGGTTCCCCTTTCTCCGCATCCTCACCATCATCTGTCATTTTCTGATTTGTTAATTTTAGCCATTCTGACTGGTGTGAGGTGGTATCTCATTGTGGTTTTGATTTGTATTTCCCTGATGCCGAGTGATGTGGAGCACTTTTTCATGTGTCTGTTGGCCATCTGGATGTCTTCTTTGCAGAAATGTCTGTTCCTGTCCTCTGCCCATTTCTTGATTGGATTGTTTGTTCTTTGGGTGTTGAGTTTGCTAAGTTCCTTATAGATTTTGGATACTAGCCCTTTATCTAATATGTCGTTTGCAAATATCTTCACCCATTCTGTCAGTTGTCTTTTGGTTTTGTTAACTGTTTCCATTTCTGTGCAAAAGCTTTTGATCTTGATGAAATCCCAATAGTTCATTTTTGCCCTTGCTTCCCTTGCCTTTGCTGATGTTCCTAGGAAGATGTTGCTGCAGCTGAGGTCAAAGAGGTTGCTCCCTGTGTTCTCCTCAAGGATTTTGATGGATTCCTTTCTCACATTGAGGTCCTTCATCCATTTTGAGTCTATTTTCATGTGTGGTGTAAGGAAGTGTTCCAATTTCATTTTTCTATATGTTGCTGTCCAATTTTCCCAGCACCATTTATTGAAGAAGCTGTCTTTTTTCCATTGGATATTCTTTCCTGCTTTGTCGAAGATTAGTTGACCATAGAGTTGAGGGTCTATTTCTGGACTCTCTATTCTATCCCACTGATCTATGTGTCTGTTTTTGTGCCAGTACTATGCTGTCTTGATGATGACAGCTTTGTAATAGAGCTTGAAGTCCGGAATTGTGATGCCACCAACGATGGCTTTCTTTTTCATATTCCTTTGGCTATTCGAGGTCTTTTCTGGTTCCATATAAATTTTAGGATTATTTGTTCCATTTCTTTGAAAAAAATGGATGGTATTTTGATAGGGATTGCATTAAATGTGTAGATTGCTTTAGGTAGCTTAGACATTTTCACAATATTTATTCTTCCAATCAAGGAGCATGGAACATTTTTCCATTTCTTTGTGTCTTCCTCAATTTCTTTCATGAGTACTTTATAGTTTTCTGCATATAGATTCTTAGCCTCTTTGGTTAGGTTTATTCCTAGGTATCTTATAGTTTTGGGTGCAATTGTAAATGGAAGTGACTCCTGTCTTGTTGTTGGTGTAGAGAAATGCAACTGATTTCTGTGCATTGATTTTATATCCTGACACTTCACTGAATTCCTGGACAAGTTCTAGCAGTTTTGGAGTGGAGAATTTTGGGTTTTCCACATATAGTATCATGAATGATATCATCTGTGAAGAGTGATAGTTTGACTTCTTCTTTGCCGATTTGAATGCCATTAATTTCCTTTCATTGTCTGATTGCTGAGGCTAGGACTTCTAGTACTATGTTGAATAGCAGTGGTGATAATGGACATCCCTGCCGTGTTCCTGACCTTAGCGGAAAAGCTTTCAGTTTTTCTCCATTGAGAATGATATTTGCGGTGGGTTTTTCATAGATGGCTTTGATAATATTGAGGTATGTGCCCTCTATCCCTACACTTTGAAGAGCTTTGATCAGGAAGGGATGCTGTACTTTGTCAAATGCTTTTTCAGCATCTATTGAGAGTATCATGTGGTTCTTGTTCCTTCTTTTATTAATGTGTTGTATCACATTGATTGATTTGCGGATGTTGAACCAACCCTGCAGCCCTGGAATAAATCCCACTTGATCATAGTGAATAATCCTTTTAAGGTGCTGTTGAATCCTATTGGCTAGTATTTTGGTGAGAATTTTTGCGTCTGTGTTCATCAAGGATATTGGTCTGTAGTTCTCTTTTTTGGTGGGATCCTTGTCTGGTTTTGGGATCAAGGTGATGCTGGCCTCATAAAATGAGTTTGGAAGTTTTCCTTCCATTTCTATTTTTTGGAACAGTTTCAGGAGAATAGGAATTAGTTCTTCTTGAAATGTTTGGTAGAATTCCCCTGGGAAGCCGTCTGGCCCTGGGCTTTTGTTGGTTTGGAGATTTTTGATGACTGTTTCAATCTGGTTATGGGCCTGTTCAGGTTTTCTATTTCTTCCTGGTTCAGTTGTGGTAGTGTATATGTTTCTAGGAATGCATCCATTTCTTCCAGATTGTCAAATTCGTTGGTGTAGAGTTGCTCATAGTATGTTCTTATAATTGTCTGTATTTCTTTGGTGTTACTTGTGATCTCTCCTCTTTCATTCATGATTTTATTTATTTGGGTCCTTTCTCTTTTGTTTTTGATAAGTCTGGCCATGGGTTTATCAATCTTATTGATTCTTTCAAAGAACCAGCTCCTAGTTTCATTGATTTTTTCTATTTTTTTTTTTTTTGTTTCTATTTCATTGATTTCTGCTCTGATCTTTATGATTTCTCTTCTCCTGCTGGGTTTAGGGTTTCTTTCTTGTTGTTTCTCCAGCTCCTTTAGGTGTAGGGTTAGGTTGTGTACTTGAGACCTTTCTTGTTTCTTGAGAAAGGCTTGTACCACTATGTATTTTCCTCTCAGGACTGCCTTTGCTGTGTCCCACAGATTTTGAACCATTGCGTTTTCATTATCATTTGTTTCCATGAATTTTTTCAATTCTTCTTTAATTTCCTGGTTGACCCATTCATTCTTTAGAAGGATGCTGTTTAGTCTCTACCTATTTGGGTTCGTTCCAGCTTTCCTCTTGTGATTGAGTTCTAGTTTCAGAGCATTGTGGTCTGAAAATATGCAGGGAATGATCCTAATCTTTTGATACCGGTTGAGACCTGATTTGTGACCCAGGATGTGATCTATTCTGGAGAAGGTTCCATGTGCACTAGAGAAGAATGTGTATTCTGTTGCTTTGGGATGAAATGTTCTGAATATATCTTTGATGTCCATCTGGTCCAGTGTGTCATTTAAGGCCTTTATTTCCTTGTTGATCTTTTGCTTGGATGATCTGTCCATTTCAGTGAGGGGAGTGTTAAAGTCCCCTACTATTATTGTATTATTATTGATGTGTTTCTTTGATTTTGTTATTAATTTGTTGATATAGTTGGCTACTCCCACATTAGGGGCATAGATATTTAAAATGGTTGGATCTTCTTGTTGGACAGACCCTTTGAGTATGATATAGTGTCCTTCCTCATTTCTTATTGTAGTCTTTGGCTTAAAATCTAATTGATCTGATATAAGGATTGCCACCCCAGCTTTCTTCTGATGCCCATTAGCATGGTAAATTGTTTTCCACACCCTCACTTTAAATTTGGAGGTGTCTTCGCATCTAAAATGAGTTTCTTATAGGCAACATATTGATGTGTTTTGTTTTTTTATCCATTCTGATACCCTGTGTCTTTTGATTGGGGCATTTAGCCCATTAACATTCAGGGTAACTATTGAGAGATATGAATTTTGTGCCATTATTAGCCTGTAAGGTGACTGTTACTGTATATTGTCTCTGTACCTTTCTGATCTATTACTTTTAGGTTCTCTCTTTGCTTAGAGGACCCCTTTCAATATTTCCTGTAGAGCTGGTTTGGTGTTTGCAAATTCTTTCAGTTTTTGTTTGTCCTGGAAGCTTTTAATCTCTCCTTCTATTTTCAATGATAGCCTAGCTGGATAGAGTATTCTTGGCTGCATGTTTTTCTCATTTAGTGCTCTGAATATATCATGCCAGCTCTTTCTGGCCTGCCAGGTCTCTGTGGATAAGTCTGCTGCCAATCTAATATTTTTACCATTGCCTACTTGTGATCTCGCTCTGTCAAATAAATAAATAAAATATTTTTTTTAAAAAAAGATACATTTTAGATAAGGCATCCATTCATTCACATTAAAAATGGCCGAAGAAATACTAAATGCTCGAATGAAGGTTCTATGTCTCCACCCCCACCCCCAAAAATGAGCAACACTCATCCCTGCACCTCATTCTGTCAGTTTCCCACCATCACTACTTGTCACTTCCATACTGAATAATGGCTCAAACTGACAAAAAGAGCCCAGAAATCTGCAGCAGCATAAATACATGCTCAGAATAGCAAGAAATGATTAATAGTGGCCTCTTTTAGGGAAAAAAATCAGTAAAGTAAGATGATTGCTCACTGTCTCATGATAATTTTTATTATTTTCTCCCTATAAAAGTAGTATTTTACATTTCTGTATTTTATCAAAATTGCAGGATCCTTTCTTATCTATATTATTCATCATTCCCCCCCTTAGTTCCCAGAAAAGGAAAATAAAACCATTTATATATAAGCTGAATTATTTTCAAAATGAAGAAATGCGTGAACAATTTTTACCAACACACCTGAGCATGTTATAGAGAGACCTCATGTAAAGATGAGGTGACCTCTAAGGTTTCTCCCATTGCCCTTTATTCATCTTTCCTCCTGCCCTTCCTCTCCCGTTCCCTTGCTACCACTTCTGCTTTCCTTCCCTCCTTCCTTCTTTAAGTATTGGCCAAGTCTGTACTTGGAACAAGAAATCACAGTGGATGATAAAAACAAATGTATGAGATCCTACTCTTACAAAGTTTATCACCTAGTTAGTACATGAGAAAAACATGTTCATGAACAATAACAGTGGATGACATGGTGTGGTGAGTAGTGCATAGAGGTCTAGGTAAAGCGCTAGAGAATTTCAAAGAGAGTAACGATAACTCACTTCTAGTTGGGCAAGCAGAGAAACCTTCATGGCATGGATAGCATCTTATCCTAGGCCTTGGAGGCTAAGGATTTCACTAAAGAGAAGAAAGAATAAAAGGCTAAGATGTGTGAGGTAAGATGGTATTAATGCTCCTGGAGAAAGTCTATGGAAGGGAGCAAAATATACCTTATTAGGGAGAACTGGAAGAGAAGCCTAAAAGATTAATGGGAAGATAGGAAAGATCAACTCATTTTATACCTAGCACCACAAACCTAGACCTTACACACAGCTGGCCTGGGTGGAACACTTACTTGTCCATTATGACTATGCAAAAGAAGATTGCTGTTTCCACTGGGTTGCCCTGGTTCCTGACCCTCTTCATATATTAAGTCCTGCTCTGTATATGACTTAGTTTATGATTTATTCACAAATTTGCCAAATTTAGCACACACTTCCTGAGCACCTACAACATTTTATTATCAGTTTGTCCTGTGGACACTGATGATCTTGGTTTCCACCTTCTAAGGGCATGGACTTTCATAGGTGAAATCCTTGGAATAAACACCAGAGCTAGCATAAAGCAGTTAAGTAAGTAAAATGCTTTGTGAATAAGAACAGTGGAATGGTAGAGAGGTGATCATTAGCCTTGCTTTGGTTAAGAATCTCTTGCATCATATCAGGGAGATCATATGATAGTTGTCTTTCTCCGATTGACTTATTTCACTAAGCATGATACGCTCTAGTTCCATCCACGTCGTCGCAAATGGCAAGATTTCATTTCTTTTGATGGCTGCATAGTATTCCATTGTGTATATATACCACATCTTCTTTATCCATTCATCTGTTGATGGACATCTAGGTTCTTTCCATAGTCTGGCTATTGTAGACATTGCTGCTATAAAGAATGAATACTGTTACGCTGAAAAAATAAATAAAATGGAAAAAAAAATCAATCTGATATCACCAAAGTAGTATCACATTGTAATTTCATTTAATTTTATTGTTAATAAAGTGATGTTACCCATTTTTCTGTAAAAAAAAAAAAAAAAAAAAAAAAAAAAAAAAAGAATCTCTTACATCAGATACAGCCCTGCCAGTACCTGAAGCCACAGAGAGGAAACCTAGGAAATGCACCCTTCTCTGCCGGTGAAGGCAGTAAAGTCCTTGCTGTGGCTGATCAGCCAATAACTTCAGTTTTTCAAGACTGAGATATCCTGAGGCAAATAAACCATTTATTGGCATAAATAACCACTGGAATATTGGACTTTCTTTTCAACCTGTGCTCATTCTAAGAATGAGCTCTTTGATATTGTATTAATACTTCAAATTAATATTTTTTAAGATTTTATTTATTTATTTGACAGAGATCACAAGTAGGCAGAGAGGCAGGCAGAGAGAGAAGGGAAGGAGGCTCCCTACTGAGCAGAGAGCCGGATGCAGGGCTCGATCCCAGGATCCCGAGACCATGACCTGTGCCGAAGGCAGAGGCTTTAACCCACTAAGCCACCCAGGCACCCCAATACTTCAAATGCTTCAATTTAATATTAAGAGATAATTTTGTTTATATATTTCTTAGTGAGACTAAGACATCTTTAAACCTTTTAGATTCCATGTTCTGATTCCAAATCCTTCACTCAATGTGATCTCCCTTAGTGCTTATGGTGTCTTCATTAATATATACTCTTCATTTCAGCTGAATACACATGTAATTTTAAGCTATTGTATTCTGCGATACAGGGTGGGTAGGGGGTAAAAGTAGAAATATGAGACATCAACCCGACCTTGAGGAACATCTTGTGAGAGCTGGGAAAAGTCAGAAAGACATACATAAATACAGTAACAGATAATAAGTGCTGAGTTAACATTATGTGCTTTGGTAAAGCTATGGCTTTACCAAGCTTCGGCCTAGCCAGAAGGTTTAGGAACAACTCCCTAGGAGAGGGGACACAGCCTCTTGTTAATTCACCAGTCAGCAGAGTGAAAGCCCACCAGACTCCTGGCACTGGGAGAGGATCAGGAGTTGGGCGAACTCCCAACAGGAGAGCACCAGTGGAAAGGAGCACTGAGGGCTGACCAGGAGCAGAGAAGCACAAAGTTTACCTCAGGCTGTGTAAGGCTGGCTTCAGCTGCCAATGGTGCTGTCTGAAGGGTGTGAGGAAAGCCTCTTACCTGCTCTGCTCAGACGCCTGCCTCACGTGCCTACGGGGCTCACACTTATTTTAATGGAGCATCAGACCCTCTTTTCAATAATTAGGAACATGTTGAGGATTATGAAATGGTGAGCATGGACCTCCACTAGAGGTGGCATTCCACATATAAAAAGTACCCAGGTTTTGCTGATAGTCTATTCTATCCAAAGTGGAGACTTTTAAAAGTCTTCGTTCTTCCACTTTTATACAAAAGAAATGATCTCAACCCTTCTCAAAAAAAAAAAAAAAAAGTAAAGCATATTGAATAGAAATGAGGCTGGAATTGTTTAAAAGTATTAGTTGCAATATCAGCTCTAAGGAACACTGTGCAGCTTCTTGTCCTTCTTCCTTACAACAATATGCCTCAGGGTCACTCTACCTATGTGACCACAATTTGGTTTAGGAAGGACAAAGCAGGTCATGCTGTTCTGCCTTGACAAGTCAAGTTAGATAGTTTTTTAAAACATCATTTATTTGTATTTAACTTTTCAATTTCTCATCCATAAATCACCTTCTATTTAGAAGTGCCTTTAGGTGGATCTTTATTTCAAATAAGCTGCTCCCACAGGCTAATGCCAATTTCAGTTCCCAAACCAGTCAGGAGTAATGGAAGGCAACAGTGAGAGGTTCTTGGCCCTCCTTGTCCTCAGACTGAGGAACTTTGCTATTAACTATCTGTGAATCCAGACCCTCCTGGGTCAAGTGAGTTAACAAATATATTGGTAAACAACATTGTGTCCTTTAAAAGGTAGGTGCTCATGATTTCCTTATTAAAAGTCTACACACACACATATACACACACGTGTACACAACATGCACAAGTTTGGTAATATACAGAAAAGTCTAGAAATCTCTAATTTAACACTAATAAACCTTGCAGTACCTTGAGAGATCCCCTCAAATAGTGTACTGAATTAAACAGTATCCCTCCAATTGAGATACCACCTTACACCAGTTAGAATGGTCAAAATTAGCAAGACAGGAAACAATATGTGTTGGAGAGGGTGTGGAGAAAGGGAAACAAGGTGGTGGGTATTAGGGAGGGCAGGTATTGCATGGAGCACTGGGTGTGGTGCAAAAACAATGCATACTGTTATGCTGAAAAGAGAAAAAAAAAAAAACAGTATCCCCCTAAATATTCATGTTCACACAGAACTTCAGAACCTCAGAATGTGACCTTCTTTGGAAAAGAGGCTCTTTGCAGATGTGAAGTGGAGTGAGCCTAGTCTGAGGACTAGTGTTGATATAAAAAGAGACACAGACACATGCATGAAGGAAAAGCACAGCCACAGGACAGCAGAGGCAGACTCTGGAGTGATGCAGCTGCACACCGAAGCACACCAAAGACAGCAGGCAACCATCCAACCACCAGACGTGCTAGACGAGACAGGGGAACGTCGTTCCCCAGAGACTTGAGAGGGAACACAACCTTGCTGATACCCGAGTTTCAGACTTCTGGCCTCCAGAACTGGGAGAGAATAAATTTCTCTTGTTTTAAGCCACCAAGCTCATGGTGATTTGTTGTGGCAGTTGTCGGAAGCTAATGCAAAGAGTAAAAAGAATATTTACTTCAATTCATAGTGGAATTCTTGCCTGCTTTAAGGACAAATTTTGCTTGCTCCAAACCTCAAATAGCCAAACTTTATGTGTAAATGGTGGAAATTCAGTGGTGTGTATTCCATCTATATTAAACGTACAAAGAGCAGAAAAATAAAATCTTCAGGTATAGAAATAAAATAAAACCATAAGGATGTGGGTGTTGAATTGAAGAGGAGAAAAGAAAAAAAGAAAAGGCGATGCGAATCCTCACAGGAAGCATCTGTGATGCATAAAAGCATCCTCTTCCTGTAGCGGTGCTTTATATTTCACTTTTTCCCCGCTTAACTTATAAACGGACTGAACACTTGGTGGTCTTTCTCTCTGTCCTAATTCAGCTGCGCTGTAAGTTCCTGCCCCATAAGGAAGCATCAAGGAGCATACTGAGGTTTTCTTTCCTTTTCCCCTGTGATGTATATATACTTGAGGATTTCTGCTGCCTACACCCCAGAACTCATTGGCTGTCATGAATGCACCCAGCACCCCACCTTGGCCAGCTCCCTGTCAGGTCTGAGAAGAGGATAGGCAGTACAGAAGGGGGTCCGTTCAGCTCCTGTGTACAGCATGGTTCTCCTTTTCTATCAGAGTGGCCATCCAGACTCACACCTGCCTTACTTACAATAAGTTGTCCTTGACCTTTCACATGCAGAGAGAAGGCACTGATAGCACAGAAGCAACCACAGACAGCTTCTGAGTGGTCTTCTGTTGTAGAGAGGAACCTGCTGTGCCCGAGTTCTATTCCTGGGGCCACTACTCTTCTGCTTCTTTAAGATTAAGAAGGCAAGGATCTGCCTCATCTCTCTTTTTTTTTTAATATTTTATTTATTTGACAGAGAGAAATCACAACTAGGCAGAGAGGCAGGCAGAGAGAGAGGAGGAAGCAGGCTCCCCGCAGAGCAGAGAACCCGATGTGGGGCTCGATCCCAGGACCCTGGGATCATGACCCGAGCCGAAGGCAGAGGCTTTAACCCACTGAGCCACCCAGGTCCTCCCTGCCTCATCTCTTTAAAGCAATGGATAGGAAGGAATGGTTTTTGCAACTTATTTTCCTCATCAGGGTATTGTGTAAATGAGCATTGCCTCCCATCTCTTCAGGACCTATTACTATGTACAGATCATCAAATATTAACATTTGCTGTCAGGACACTGCTTATCTGTTATATTACTTTTGGTCACTTAAAAGCATTTTGTAATTAAAATGTTTCAGTCTCAGTCCATTGAAACTAAAGTAAGCCATCACTTATGTTTCCTCTTTCCAGACAAGGCCACATTGGCTTAGTGCGGACATGAACAAAGGTAGTGCAGGGAATGGTGGTGGGGGCAGCGGGGGTAATGGTGACTGGGGGTTGGGCAGCACCAATGTTATGGTAGGTACATGTAGGCGTGAACAGGGTAATGAATAAAGCTAAAGAATCCCAAGAGGATTTCACATTTTAAAAAATCAGCCATATTAATGTGACAAAATATATCAGAACCTAAGAACTTATGAAGAAAACCCTGGATGAATCACTTCTTAGCTCTTCCCCTCAGCCCCAAACTGTGCTATGGGTGGGAGAGTCTGGGAGGGGAAGCCCAGTCCTCTTTAGCAGGACTTGTTCCTTAGCTAATGGGGGTTCTGTGTTATACTCAGTTCTGAGAAAGCACTGGGTGAAGGAAAAGTATTTCCAATTGGGCCAGTTAAGTCGTGCTAGCAGCAGAATTTGAATGGGAACTTAAAGGAAAAACAGTATAGTAAGGAAGGGCATTCTTGATTGAAGATTAGCACACTCCAAGGGACAGAAGCAAATGGAACAGAACTTGTTCTGGCAATAATAGATGGTTTAATTTCATAAGACCTTGTGAGAGGACAATTAAAAAACAAATTGGAAGGGGGTAATGGAGTCAAGGACTTCAATGGAAAGATCATAGATTATTTTTGGTTTATGGTGTGCAATAGAGATTAATGAGGATTTTTGAAGAGGGAAATGATGCAATTAAAATACTGCCTTAGGAACAAGGGAACACTCTTTTCCCCACAAGTTTTTCTTGAAAATTCTTAGGACAAACTACAACAAAATACTACTAAAGAATTTATTCTTCAAAAAGGGTAAAAGAAAAATGAAAGAAAAGATAAGATAAAATCATAATGATGTTTACAAATGTCAAGAGTCTGATTATCTAGACACTGGCCCTCTTAGCACAGAGTCAGATTAGCTAGAAAGTAGGGAGCAAGGAGAACTGAAGAAGGAGGAATCAAGACAGTCCAGAGACTACCGCAGTAATCCAGTCGAGAACAGAACTGGGATAGAGGAAGTGAGGACAGGAAAGAAGGGACGAGTTAAACAGGTGCTCTGGCGAACCATAAGAGACTATGGACTCTGAAAAACAACCTGAGGGTTTTGAAGGGGCGGGGGTGGGAGGTTGGGGGAACCAGGTGGTGGGTAATAGGGAGGGCACGTATTGCATGGAGCACTGGGTGTTGTGCAAAAACAATGAATACTGTTACGCTGAATAAATAAATAAATAAATGAAAATGGGGAAAAAAAAACAACAGGTGCTCTGTAAAGCAACTGACTCAATTTAAGAGCTAAAAATGTAGAAAAGAGGGAAGGGCCCACTGCTGTTGCCGCTGCTCCTTCTAGTCACTGTCACCGCCCAGTCATCTCTGACTGATAGTTTTCAGTGCCATGCCTTTAGGATTTTTAGTTGAATTGACTCATTATGTTCAAAGCTCTACCTTTTGTTTAGTAATTAAAATTGTAATTGTTTAGACATCTCTAAATCTGTATGCCTGCATTTTCCAGTACCATTTTTGTCTTTTTTCCCCCCTCATTTCCTATTGATTATCTGTTTGGAAAGAAGGCTAAAGGGCCCCAACAACGAGGATTCAAAATTTCAAAATAGAGCCCCAAGTTTCCTACTCCATGTCCACAGTAGGTCGGGTTTTTGTGTGGAACCCTGTTCTAATTCAATCCCATTCTTGGATCTGGACCCCATCCTTCTCCCTGGGGTGAGAACCAAGCAACAATAAGCATCACTGCCAAGCTGGCTGAATCTGGGACCTTCCTGAGAGGGGTCTTAGCAAGTTTCTAGAGAGCAAGGATTAAACCTGGAGGCAATAGGGCCAAGTCAGAAATGGTTCCCAAAGGATGGGGAATGGGAGGATAAGGCTGATGGTGTTTAAGAGTACAAACTTGCAAGGAGTAGTAAATAGACCATAGAGATCTAATGCACAGTGCAATGAATATAGACCATATTGTACTATAATTATATAGTATAAATGTTGCTATGAAGGTAATCATATTATAAGATATGAATGTACAAAAATAACACTTTGTATACCTTAAATTTTATACATTGTTGTATATCATGGAGCTCAAGGGAAAGTCCAAGTTATCTAGATTTTAACCTTTGTCTTTCTTCAGTTCTATTCTGAGATTTCTTGCTAAAATTCTTCTTGTTTAATTCCCTTATAAAATTGTTATAACTATAACTGTTATAATTTTAACTATAATTTCAAGTAATGTAAAGAAACCAGCATTTAAACAAATACTCCCATGATTGATCTAAAATTGTCCAATATTAAACATCTGATCCTAGGGGCACCTGGGTGGCTCAGTGGGTTAAGCCTCTGTCTTCGGCTCAGGTCATGATCTCAGGGTCTGGGATCATGCCCCACAATGGGCTCTCTGCTCAACAGGGAGGCTGCTTCCCCCCTCTCTCTGCCTGCTTCTCTGCCTGCTTATGATCTGTCTCTGTCAAATAAATAAATAAAATCTAAAAAAACAAAAACAAAAAAAAGACCTGATCCTATTGTGATATATAGCACTATAAATTTCCTTTACAATGCTTAGCAATAGATTATTTATTCAAGCAATCAATGAGTGGAACTGATGTGGAATACTTAGTAAATGACAAAAAAAACCCACATGTATCTAAAACACACACACACACTCACACCCACACAGCATTATCCATGTCGCAACACACTCTGAAGTACGGCAGGGGCCAGCACTACCTTTCACAGGTGAAGACAGACTCCAATGCAGTCCCAGGTTCTCTGACCACGACCTTCTCACAGTACCAGTAGTGGGATTCCTCACTGGCCTCGCAGTGCAACAGCACCTTCTGCAGTTTTCCAAGTGACACTGTTTCCACTTGAAATGTATCAGTCTGGTACAGGAGACAAACCCCACAGAAATAACAGGAGTCCAGCGCATGACAAATGCAGGAAATAATAATACCCCAAGACTGCCAGAAGCAGCCCAATACTTTAAAAGAGAAAATGTTACTACCGTTAGCATCAAAAGGAATAAGAAGGAAAGAAAGAAAAATTAGCAAATTACTTTTATCTATTCAAAATATATTTCCAGGGGCGCCTGGGTGGCTCAGTGGATTAAGCCGCTGCCTTCGGCTCAGGTCATGATCTCAGGGTCCTGGGATCGAGCCCCACATCAGGCTCCCTGCAGAGCAGGGAGCCTGCTTCCTCTTCTCTCTGTCTGCCTCTCTGCCTACTTGTGATCTCTCTCTCTGTCAAATAAAAAAAAAATTCTTCAAAATATATTTCCATGCTTTTTTCTCTTGCAGTTTTATTTTCTCCATTTATAACCGTATCCAGTGGAAAAAATAAACCCTAATACAAAGGTTTCTGGTTTGTGGCTTTTCTCTCCTCCTGCTCCTGTGACAAAGTTTAGTAGGTGGATAGGTTGAAAACCATGAGCCCTAATATGCAAAATATTTAGTTTCCATGGATATTTTGAGGTACGTAGGAACAAATTTTTCCTTCCTCTTCCCTTCCCTCTTTTTTTTCCTTTCTTCTGTTTCTCCCTCCCTCCTTTCTTCCTTTCCTCTATGCTTCAACAAACCCTCCCCTATACTTCTCTCTGTAAATAATATGTAAAGCACATTCTTGGGTTTGTTGTGAAAGAGCATCCTGGAATATTCATTCCTAAATAGAGTTGCTTTGTCACGTCAAAAAGTCACCAACATTTCTAGAGAGATGTAGAATCTAAATATAAATATACTGGTTGGAATAAAAATAATTCCTTCACACATCACTTCCCCATAGATTGTTGTTGAGAATAACTTTCTAAAGTTACCTAAAGAAAGGGTCATGAATTTAATTAAGTCTGCAATGTTCCCAGAAATGACTGTTGATTATTAGCTACCCTTATCCTACTTTGTGGTAAAAATGCAGGCGTAGTGTATATGGGAGACATTGTCTTAACAGCTGCCTACATCATTACCGGTTAAATTTCAGTTCTGTATATGAAGATGTACTACCTGGATGTTAACTCTTGATTCCCTGTTGTTCATGTAAATTTTTAAGCTAAACTCAAAACATTACTAGTCCAGTGGTATTTCTGCAAACAAGATCATGATTGTACATGTTCTCAGGTGTGCCTGAATTCCCAGTGTGCCTCTACAATGCACAATTTCACAATATACATCACCAGTTGTTGTAGATGTGCTTGATGTCCCACCCCCTGTCTTGTAGGTCCCTTTCTGAGTTCACCTGCTGCTTTGGTAGACAATTTAGGCATGCTGACAGCTTTCTTTCTCAACCCTCTAGGTCTCATTTACTCTTTGCCTGAGGGCTTCCCTCTTGTGGGAGAGTTTTGAGGGATGTTCTGCAGGGTTTCTCAAGGTTCCCAGCAAGAAGGAGTTCCAGCTCCTTAATGTCCCTATATGGCTTTTCTCCCTTTCCTGCCTCATTTTCCCGACTTCTTCACTCCAAAGACAGTTACTGGGATCACCTCCCAAATGAATTACTGTAACCCAGTCTTTGTCTAATTGTCTGCTTTGAAACAAATCCAAACTATGATACCTCAACGTCCAGAAAGATTGTCTAAATCAACTTCCTGTTTACTTCTTGTTTCTTCAAGTTACTTTACTTTTGAAGATAGAATTAAATTAGGTGTATTACATATGTCGCTGCATTTTGATTACACAATTGGACACTGTAGAAAAATATGACAATAACCAGCCCAATAAGTGGCTAAGGATGTGAAATCATTCTGGTAATAAACTAAAAGGTTGTTGTCACAGTTTCTCAACTGTAAAACTCTTGAAATCATTTGGCATTCCCATTATATTCCACGCATTGAGGGAAAAATAGAAAAATGTGAAATGAGCCAGGGAAGAAAAATACTTTTATATCTCTGATTCTGAACCTCAAAACATACCAGTAAACCCATATTTTTACTTATCTCTACATTGATTACAATTATACCTCTGCCCAATTTTAATTTCATCTGTAATGCACCCTCTCCATTCTCTGGTAAATGTTATATACAGTAACGAACTGAAGATTAACAGTGAAAGTGACTTGTGAAATCTTAACATGCAACCTCACATGATGCTGCACACCAATAGACCAACTAGCAGACAAGCAGGAGAGATGAAGCCCCCACCATCATATATATCGCAAAATGGAAGGGCGAAAGGATCTGGGACTGAAGGAAAGCTAGGAGGATTCCTTAGGGGAGAACATCACTGATCACTGGGTATAATAATAGTAATAAGATCATCACAAACTTTGTTCTACTCAAAATTAATTCACTTGTGATGGCAAAAATTAAGCAGTTTGCTTATTCCCTCATCCAAAGCAGATTCAGCTTTCTTCATTCTGTTGAAAGCATCTATGTAACCTTCAGTGACAAGACAAGCTTAGGTGATCTCTAAGATCTCTGTTTCAAAATAATTCACGAACTAAAAAAAAAAAAAAAGCTTGAGAAGTAGCACTCTCAAACTAATTAAGAGCTTTCTTTCTTAAAAATATATGTTAGGGTTACATAATCCCTATTTTTAGTTACAGACCCCAAATAGTACTTTCTTTCTATACATAACAAAATAACATTAAAAATTAACTGGGTTGATCATATATTTACATATTTCACTGCCACTCCTCAAACATCCAACATATAGGAAGACTCAGGGTTATATATATACAGACAAAAGGGAATAGTGAAGGGCTTAAGGTGTGAAAATAATTTAGTTGATTTTATTCAAGATGTTTTAAAGAAAGTCTATTGTGTTCCTATGTGAAATGTACTATAATGGCCCCCCTATGACCTGACCTTTTAGAATAATACTTTATACTTTTCAGTTCTAAGAGGGCATGTTTCTATATATTTTCCCTGATATCATCTCATTTTTTTCTTATAGTATCACGAAACTTTAATGTAATTTTCTTTGTTCTATTATTCACTGTTAGTATAGTGTGTCCCATTTTTCTTTCAAGAAATTCTAAAACAAAGGATATTAGGAAGTCAGGAAGCATTGTGTTAAAGATGTTCTAGAATGAAAACTTGAAGGGTGTCAAGCACTTTCAGTTTTCAATTAGAAGTGTCCACCTTCAGGGAGATTGCTAAACACATGGGAAATTTATCTGTGTGGACTCACCTGTCCTCTTTGAAATTTTACTGGCATATTAGATTTGTCCAGCAGTCTCAGACCGGAGTCTCCCCTCTCTCCACAGAGACACAGGGAAACTTTAGATTCTGTTTCTGCTTGCTCCAGTTGTCCAGTATGGACATCAACATAATATCTCACTGCTGGCAAAAAAGGGGGGAGAGAAAAAAAGAAAATTCATTACCTGGGAATTCATACAAACTGAACCCAGAACCATGTGTTAAGCTATAGTAAAAAGCAGTTTATGAGAATTCCTCTAATCTGGACTTTCTGTAACTATTGAGAGATTTTTAATTTTTTTTCAATTATTAACTTTAATTATGAATGGGCATTTTTATACCTAGAATATCTGTAGCTTTCTCAAAAAGAGAAAAGAATTTTTTTAAAGATCTTATTTATTTATTTGACAGAGATCACAAGTAGACAGAGGCAGGCAGAAAGGGAGAAGCAGGCTCTCTGCTGAGCAGAGAGCCCGTTGTGGGGTTTGGTCCCAGGACCTTGGGATCATGACCTAAGCTGAAGGCAAAGGCTTTAACTCACTGAGCTACCCAGGCACCCCAAGAGTTTTTTGTTTGTTTGTTTGTTTGTTTTTAAAGATTTATTTATTTGACAGATAGAGATCACAAGTAGGCAGAGAGGCAGGCAGAGAGAGAGAGAGAGGAGGAAGCAGGCTCCCAGCCAAGCAGAGAGCCCGATGCGGGGCTCGATCCCAGGACCCTGGGATCATGACCTGAGCTGAAGGCAGAGGCTTTAACCTGCTGAGCCACCCAGGTGCCCCCCCCCAAGAGTTTTTTAAAAACCTCTTCTTAGTGTGCCTGGGCGGCTCAGTTGGCTAAGTATCCAACTCTTGATTTCCGCTCAGAATGTGATCTCAAAGTAGTAAGAGGGAGCAACACATCGGTTTCCATACTCAGCATGGAGTCTCTCTCTCTCTCTCTCTCTGCCCTCCCCCCCTTGCTCTTTCTCTTTGTCTCTCAAATAAATAAATAAATCTTTAAAAAAAAAAGCCTATTCTATGTATGACATGCTTAGTATTTTAATGGCAAGGGTGGCAATGTTATTGTACATTATGCTTTAAGTTTAAACTGAGGTAAGTGTGAATGAGAAAATGCATGAAAAGTGAGGTGATGGCTTGAGGTGGTCACTGACCCAGACAGAGCCAGATGAGGTCCAGATTTGACATTATGTCTCTTTCATAGCCTTAGCCCCTGCAACTTAGCCTTAGTTTAATCATAAGACCCTCTGAGATCACATTTAATCCCAGCTCCACCAGTGACCCATGCTGTCTAACAGAAAAAGTCATTTCTCAAGGTAAACAACCCTCTTAGAAGTAGAAAAAATAGGGATGCCTGAGTGTCTCAGTTAGTTAAGCATCTGCCTTTGGCTCAAGTCATGATCCTGGGGTCCTGAGATGAGAGGCTGAGCTCCAAGTCTGGCTCTCTGCTCAGTGAGGAATCTGCTTCTCCCTCTACCCCTCCCCTTACCCCCTTGCGTGCACATGTGCTCTCTCTTTCTAATAAATAAAATCTTTTTTAAAAATTAATAAATAGGGGCACCTGTTTATTAATTGTTCAGGGTTGCTGAGTGGTTTAAGCCTCTGCCTTCGGCTCAGGTTATGATCTCAGGGTCCTGGGATCAAGCCCCGCATCGGGCTCTCTGCTCAGTGGGGAGCCTGTTTCTCCCTCTCTCTCTGCCTGCCTCTCTGCCTACTTGTGACCTCTCTCTCTGTCAAATAAATAAATAAAATATATTTTTAATTAATAAATAATAAAAAGGTAGAAAAATACTCTGTAACTAAGTAGTTCAGAAGTAAATTTAAGCAGCTATAAAACAATTTGTATACACAATATGTGGTACTAAAAATTAATACCACACATGGAAAAATGGCTTGTCCTTCTTGTACTACAGGAAGCTCACAGACAACATCCCCCTCAGCTTGCATTTGAAAGAACCATGCATTTATCACAAAATCTAGGGTCTTCTTGCTCTTTGTGGGTTGTATGTTCACCTGGGTTTAGAAGAAACAATGACTGAACTGTGCGATTTCCAGTTCCCATAGAACTTCAAGATGCACCTCAGGGGTTGCTAAAATGTACTCCATACTTTGACATTTGTTGTTGTTGTTGTTGTTAGGGGTAGTAGTAGTAGTAGTAGTAGTAGTAGGGACTGTTGCTTATTATTTGCCAGTTATTATGCTACGTGATTTGTCTTGATGATCTCTTTTAACCATCACCAATTAGACTGGACAAATTCTTATAATTTTATAGATAAGAAAGTGGAGGCTTGGAGATTTGAAATGGACTCTTTCTGATTCAAAGCTCTCAATTTCATGATAGCAGTTGCTAAAGAAGAAATCTATAAGAGGAACTCCGAAAGAGATTTTGTGTTCATTTTAGTCACCAAAGCAGGCACACCCCAGAATTTAGAAAATGGCCAATGTCTTTTAAATGCATTTCAATAGCCATAAGCTGTGAATAGCCCTCAGCTGCCCAGCCAAAGTGCCTCATTTCCCAGCAGGCGGTGAGCTGCCTCTGCCTCCCAGGCTGGTGAACTCTCAATGGCTTTTGCTCCTTGGTGGCCATTTCACAAGAAGTCTCTCTCCACTTTATCTTCCCCTTAACATCTCAGCAAAATGCTTCCAGAAGGAATGTCACAGCTGCCTGCCTCTCCTCCAATCACAGTGGATGAAGTGCCCTCCTCCCTTGAAGATGCTAGTTCATCTTCTATATAAGTCTCTGGCCTCCTGAATTTCCTCTGCCTCCTAGCCTTGGGAGCAGGCCCCACTATTTCCCAGGTGGCTTATTCTCATGACCTGATGGTTGCCATTTTGTCTCCCTTCAAACCCTGCTTTTCAGCTGTTTCAACAGAAAGCATTCTAAAATAGAAATCTGATCATTGTGTATACTGCTCACAACTTTTCAACACTCCTAACTATAGCCCAAAGTCCAAAATCCTCAGAATGATGAGCAGTTCATAATCAGGCCTGGCTGAACTTGATGGAGACTTCTCCCTCACATCCTAAATCCAGTAATACTATGGTTCCACAACTGGCCACATTCCTTCTCACCCCAGTGTTTCTGTGCACACTTGCTTCTGTACATAGAACGGCTTTCATCTGATACATTACCTTTCATACAATGCCCATCCTGCATTACATGACTCAGATAGACCCTCTTCTGAGAAGGGGTCGGTGAGCCCCTGGTCTGGGTTAGGCGACCCTACTTTGTGATGCATGGCTTCCTACCCATTCATGACTAAGACTTAGCACCTAATATGTGACTGACCCAATAGAAGGGATCATGTCCTATTCACCTTGGTTCTTCCACAAACTTTCACAAGGCAGTCCTTAGGTTGTTTTTTGATTGAATGATTAAATAAACTAAGTGAAATGGGTATTTGTTGACATAAGTAATAAAACTAAATCAGTGCATCTGTCGTTAAAGCCTGATTGTGTCTTTACTGCTCCAGGTAAGAGGCCATTAAAAGAACACTGGATTTGCAGACAGAAAATCTGGGACCAAAATCTAGATCTACCATTTTACAACTGTTTGTCCATGAGAGATTTACATACCCACTTCAAGTATCCATTTTTTCATCCATAAAATAGCTCACATGGTTGTTGGGAAGATTAGATGAGATTATATATAAGAAAGGTGCAAAACTTTTTATAAGCTGCACAAATAATTCATATTTACATTAGCTATATTTACATATGAATATATCAATAAATATAAAAGTGATTAATATAATGTATTCTGTTAAATTTGGAAATGTCCCCCTCTCTGAATCATATCATGCTTTATTTCTATACCAATAAATGGAAAATTCAGGAATACTAAGAGATAGAGACCAGTCATGAAGATTCATACGCTTTTTAATCCAAAGTAGATACAATGCTCAAATAAAATTATTTTTGCCATCTGTCTGAAGTTTGAAAACTTCAGTTGCCCCAGGGGTCCTGAAACTCAGAGGTTGTTGACTTGACAATTGGACGGAAAGGAGTGGTGGATGAATAAAAGAAGAGTAACCCATATCCCACAGCTGAGGATCCATACCACAAGCCATCTTATTCCTAAAATCATAGCAAGTGAGAAATGATGTTTAATCTTTTTATTTCTTTTCCTAAATCCTATTATGATATTTTTTCTTCATTGGGGATAAAAAGAGATATTACTTCCTGAACTATATAAAGTAAGATGCTTCTCAAAAGTGCAAGCAAACAGAATTCCTAAACAAAAAAAGCTAACCAAGGGTATGAGGGAATTTCCAGCTCCTCCAAGTGCTTGCATGCAGATGATCCGCAGAAGTGACACACAGACCCTTGACCTCCTTGCAGTGACATTTCTTACAGTGATAATCATAGCACTGCTCTGGCTATGGTTGGGAGTTTAACAAAAAAAAAAAAAAAACAACCTCTACCATCAAGGAGAGTATATAGATTATATGTGAAGGTGTATTAGTGTGAATTCGTGTATATATTAGTGTGCTTATTGTGTGTGTGTAGTGTGTATAATTAGGGTAGATATTGTATTAAATAATACAAGACTACATTAAAGCAGCATATCAATAAACACTTCTTTTTTTCCATAATCACTTATTAAAAGAAACTAAGTTCTGTGGGGGTTAAGGATAATGTGAAGATTAGGATACAATAAGAATAATTTCAGATGGAACCTAGTGGATGCTTTAGATAAATGAGGGTCATAAGCAGATGAATGGGAGTCTTCTGGATTCTGCATTTGAAACCTTCCCCAGGAAGCATAAGGTTTTTACAAAATCCTATCTAAAATTCCAACAAGCTCTTCCTCTACACTAAACTCTGTGGAAATGGCAAGAAGCCTCTGGTTTCCAAGGCGCCACCACCATCCCTCATCCTTAGGAGTACTCACTGTTGAGAAACTCTCAATCACTTTTGTTAATTGAGCACAATCCCACTAACTCTACTGAAAAGACTTTGGGGGTGAGGCCTCTGGATAAGTTTCATTTACCTTCAAAGTAATGGTGCCACAACATAAAAAACAACAAATCTACCTTAATTTGTTTTGTTTTGTTAAGCAATATAGAGACACAGCAGTGGTTTTTGACTGGGTGAGATTTTGCCCTCCCAGGGACACGTGGCAGCATCTGGAGACATTTTTGGTTGTCACAACTGGAGGTTGGTGAAGGTGCTTCTGGAATCTAGTGTGTAGAGGCCACGGATGTTGTTAAACATTTTACAGAGCCTAGGACAGATCCCATGACAAAGAATTATACAGTCCCAAATGTCAAAGTGCTAAGGTCAAAAAATCCTGGGATAGAAAGATAAATATTTTATAATAGGTAATTCAATAATTAAACAGAATGATTTAGGTTAAGAGAGATACATCCGTTCATAAATCTTATTTCCAGTTGTGTTTGTTTTCATTGTCATAATTTTTTCTATTATTAAAGCGATAAAATCATTTTTAAATTATTGAAGTATTAAAATGAGTAATAAACTTCAATTATGAAAGTCTAAATGTCAAAATTCCTGGATGGTCACAATCCATAAGCTCAGTCATACAGTAGCTAATCGCAGGACATGGTGAAAGACATATGTCAAGTGGGACAAGCCTGAGCTTGGGTCACAAGACCGCCATTTATGTCCTGGTCCTGCTACTTGCTAGTTTTATGACCATGGATAAGAGTTCTACATGACCTGTGGTCTTCAAGTTCTCATTTGCAAAACTGGCATATTTTTGTCTTGCCAGGTTGCAGAATGAATGTTTTAGAACCAGGGTGCTTTATGTAATAAAGTGAGATAAAATTACCTTGTAGAAAAGAGAAATAGAAAGTTACTTTCCAAAGCAGGGCTTTCTCAAGTGTGGGTTACTCTATCTAGGAATATTGAAAGACATATTCATCTGGAACATCTGATTTGCCCAGTTGGCAGTAAGAGAGGGTGGTACATGTGCCTAATAGTCAGATACTTCTTTCCAAATCTAAGTACTAGCTCTGTGATACAGGGAATCACTTATTGTCAATTCAAAAAACTCAACATCCTCAAAAGGGATAATAATATTATGTACTTTAGTGATGTACTGTATGGTGACTAACATAATACAATAAAAAATAATAATATTATTATCTACTTTGTTATGATATGAACATTAAAAGTGACGATCTATACCCTGAGTGCTCAATAAACGTTTACTGGTATGGATGGTGCTAAGAGGAAGAGAAGGATCATCATTAATCACAGATATTAGTGATCAGAATTCTTAACAGTTATTTGGGATTATTTGTGGTTCCACCTCTCTAACATCCTCCTGGAGACTACATAAGGAAAACTTCAGCCAAATGCTTACTTCATTATCAGGAAGAGATTTCCATTCTAAATCCCTTACTCCTGCTCTACTAAGATGATCTGACCAGGATTATTTGGGAAGACAGATAAAGGCCTCCTTTACTTCTCCTTCCCTAAGCCAACCTAGAGTAGCTTCTAATGCTTCCTCTCTTCAGGGCTCTACCCTGAATTTTCTAGCTCATCATTGAAGAAGTCCATACACAAAAACGCAATCCCTAACCTGGAGGGAATTCCAAAGCTATCCTCTCACCTCCTCTTTCACTCATCTTATCCCTCCAGTAAAGCTCCCAGTACTTCTAGTCTCCTGGATTCCTATTAATAGAATCCTTGCATGCTTTCGTTGAGGTGGTTCCCATTCCGGTCCTCTGTAACACCCGGCAGAAGCACATAAGAAAAAGGACATCCATTTCCCTAAAACAGCAGGGACTGCCCTAACTTCTCCACAGGTTTACCTCTTCCACTAAAGTCATACCTATTCAGCCCTTCAGAGATGGCCCAGTAGCCTTTTCCCTACCTATCCTTCATGCGTATCTTTAATGCCAACCAGGACACCCAGTGGAGTCAGAGTCGGGTCCAAGTAGGGTGGAGGTAGGGCCACAACTGTGGCTGGGACACACTGGATCATGAGGGCAGATGGAGCAGCCACCCCCTTCTCAAGCTCCATATCATTCTTTCTTGCCTGTTAGGACTGAAACTAAATCCAATTCATAACCAACAAAAATTACCACCATCTATGTTTATACTTTATTTTACAAAATACTTTTCATATATATTATGTAACCCTAAATTTAATCTTATCTTTTCTTGGAGGAGAAATGACATACAACCAGTGTCAATCCTTTCTGAGAACTGAACTTGTGGATAATTGTCTCCTGGACCCGGGAAACAAAATAAAGATGTACATAAAAATTACGTAAAGCTATATTAAGGTGAAGTTAAGAAAAATGCTTTTAGAAATCCCACTCTGAAGTGTCATAAACCTTTGTTCCATAAAACAAAAAAATGTGTACTATGTCTATTCTTCTTACATATTCAATTGAGACAATGTTTCTTAAAAAAATAATAAAAGCAAATAGTCACTGACATACTTTTTGAGTACTTGAAGTATATAGCATTATATTAGATCTGTTTCTGCAAGCAGGGGAGCAAGTACTGATGTCAGTCATTAGTATTTCCTTCTTAGAGTTGTGAATATGAAAATAGAATGAGGTTTAAATGTGTTCTCAGAGAAGAGCGCTAAGCGTTCTTGCAAATCAGACACAAAGTAAGCTTGACTCTAAGCCTCCTTATTTCTGGTACTGTTCCTTGTGGTAACACCCTATTTGTTATAAGGACTGTACAAGAAGGATCAACTAAGGTATTTACAACTGACTGAGGGACTATCAAATACATGAATTATCTTTGGTTCAAATAAGCTGGCACAACTTTTGGGATGTTTCTATAAACTGCTGGAGTCTTTTGAGATTAAACATTTGACTGGAGATTTTGTGAGAAGAGAAAGCTGGTGCTTCCTGCTGTTCATTGAACTAGAAAATCCTCAAAAGCAACCATTTTTCTTACCGCATTTTAGAACTCGCTCTTTCTCTTCTGTGGCTCTTTCTAGAACCCTGAAGTGAAGAACTAACTAAAAATGGAAAAGAACTGGAAATATTTACAAGATGCTTTAAACTTAAAAAAGAGAAAGAAAGAAAGAAAAGAAAGTAATTTCTTAACTGAGTTTAGCTCCACCCAGGACTGCCTGGAGCTCGTATCAAGTAAGTTATCATATCTTATCAAGAATAGTAGTATAAAAATAACAACAAATGTACCTACACCTATGACCCACTTCATTTCAAAGCACAGTAGAATCAAGAAGTGTTAAGAGAGTTCCTGTTCTATTTGAGCCAATTAACCCAAGTCATGTATGTAGCCCATATTGCAGAGGGAGTCTAACACTTGGAGAGAGAGCCGTGGGCCAAGAGTCAGAAGGAGGGCCTTTGGTCTTGACTGGGCTAAAGAAATATTGGCCTAAAGTATGATCAAGGGGAAAAAAATACTTTCATACTCGTAAGGATATAAAAATCTACCATAAGACTAACAGCCTCAAACTGCTAGAGCATCATGAAATGGAACAGCCAATCCCTGCTAAAAATCTAAATGTTAAGCAGAAAAGCATGTTTTCACCCATTTTAACTTAGGACACCAGGAATAATTTCAACAAACACTTGCTAAAAACACTTGGCTTCCCCCAAAATAGTATCCCATAAGTGTTCTTATTGTTCATCACCAGAAACTATTGATAAGTGCATCCTTATCAATGAAGGGAACCTTCATGGCATACACCCCAATAATGACATATTTTCAGATTTCAAAGCCCATAGAAAATAGCCTTTGATTATGATAGAATTATTGGGGGGGGTTGAAAACAGTATTTCCTTTTGGCTTTCAGATTGGGGCATCATCTACTATACTTCTACTTATAGTAAAAAGACCCAAAACCCTGACTTTTGCTTTAGCGCTCATATAGAGCTGCCAAATGTGAGTACTATAAAAATGTCAGTATAGCTGAGAAAAAAAAAAATGCACTGATATTAGATGTGGGAAAAGAAAAAGGGTGAGTTCCCAAAAATATTTCTTCAATGGAACATACTCTCATTCCCTTCTAAAACAAAGTGCTTAAGGAATGACAGTGTCTTTATCATATAAAATCTTCAGCATTTGTCTTAATTTCCTGAATGAATAGAACCAATTTTAGGAATGGCCTCAATAGAAACTAAAGTTCATTTGTTGAGCTCCCCCTGCTGATTTACAGTAGCAAAATATTTGTTATATCACAAAAAACATTAACATAAAAACTCAAACTCATTCTTGGTTTCTTAGAAACCCAAAATTCCTGGATTACTTTAAGAAATTTTAACTAAGTAGTTAAAGTCTTTTTAGTTCAAAGACTAAGTTGACTAAAAGAGACTTAAGGTAGTATTTACAACATCTGAATTAACACATCAGAGTTCAACACGGAGGTTATAACACCTCAGTCAGGTTACCCCACCTTTCTGCTCAGAACCTGAGAGTTGGGAGAAATCAATTTATCTCCTTCAATAGATATTTTGAAAGACATATGCAGTGAGAGAAGCATTTTCACTCAGGTAGATATGACGATTAAAATTAAAACTCTAAGAAGAACAAAACCATGGTCTGGTATATAGTTGGATTAATTATGGGATAAACTTTTTAAAGACCGGTACTACATCTTAGGTGGACTTGCTCAAACTTCCAGCAGAGCCCCTTACATATAGTGGATGCTCTAACAGCACTTCATGAAGTACTTTGAATATAAGTACAATTGCATATGCCTTTAGGCATCTGTTATTGTTTATTTTAGCACTCAAGTCCAAAACAGACAGACCTGTCACTCTCTTCCTCCCACTCAGACACATTGATATACAAAAGGAAAGTTACCATGGTCTTGATCTGTCCTAAAATATAGAGTTAATTTAACTAGGACTATACTAGTACTGGTGAAAAAAAGGAAAAGTCCTTTAAGAAAAGGGAACTATTAAGAGGAATATATAGAAGATACAAAATTACTAAATTGTTTCACTTGGCAATGCATGCAGTTGAATAAAACTTTATGTTGCACCAGGATAAACTTCCATTGCAATTGTGAAATACTGAGAAAACAGATAATGGTTAGGGTTTAATTATCAGACAGAGATGATAGTCATGCACACAGAATTCTTTGTACATGCACGAGTAGGAATGCAAGACAGGATGATGGAAGATCTGTAGGTCAATGCATTTATCAACTGACTCTACCTAAACTAGGTCAAGCAACTTGTGTCTGACAAAGTCCAAGCTATTTGAAGACCTTTCAAATACAAAATACTTCAGCTTTGCAAATAGACACTTTCCCTTTCTTTGAGGAAAATTCATTAGACATATATATGTAGTTATGCACATTTCATGATCATCCACGTGCTGCACTCATAACCTGAAATAGGCAACTTCCAAGTACCTTTCCACTAACCATCTCTCCCTGCTCTGCTCTTACTCACCCCTCTCTACTCTTCAAGGGCGTCTTCACAAAAGCTTCCTGGTACCTCTAGGGCACATATTTTTCTTACTGGAAATCCATAGGTTTTAGGGCCTGTGTATAGTTGGACATTTAACTGGCTTCTAATTATTGTATGGTTGCTACTTGATTTTGTTTCTCCACTCAGATTGAAAGCAGAATCTATGGTTTATTCTAGTTTGTATCATGGCGATGGCTAAGGCCAGACCTATCGTGAGTTCGCCATTTCCTCTCAGATAGACCATCATAATCCAACAGTTCACCTAAGCTGCTTCTAGGTTAAAAGCAGTTCCTTGGGATTTCACATTGATCCCCTCTCCCAGAACTCTCTGTGGCTTGGAGATTTCAAAAGAGTGGATTAGCACATTGGCTAGTCATTTTCAAATCATAAAATTATAGACCCCTATTTATTATTAACTATGATTGAATTCATACAAACATAAGTTATACACCTCAGTGTGCAACTGTTGTACCACTGAACGATGGCCTCTGCACTTGCATCCTTAGATGGCTCGTTTCTTCACTGCAGGCTAAGACGCATTAGCACAAAAGTCTACTGGTGGCAAACTCAAATTTTCTAAGTTTAAAAGTAGCCCAAATGATTTTACCACACACACCCAAAAGATAGCCCAAACAAGCAAATCTTCAGCCATTTAGAGCCTGCCTGCTTTGCATATCCCACAAAAAACCTCACCCAACAGCTGTTACCTATTGATAATATAGGGCCTTGTGATGAGGCCCCAAGATGTTGCTGCTGCTGCTCTTTGGAGCTCTGTGACAGAGACTCCCGACTGTTCTGCTGAGAAACCTAGAAACATAAGCCCCCTCTCCTCAGATTTTGCTCTCCCCTGGGAGTTCCTTTACCCTCTTTCTCTACTGAGTAGCAATTCCCACCCTAGGCTCTGCACAGACTCCTGCAATGAGGGGCATTCCTGCATGCAAACCTGTCAAGGGCTTTCACAGTAAAATTTGTGTGACCTACTGCTACTGCCTCCAGGTCATATCTTTTTCCTCAATTGTCTCCAAAAATGCCTCAGATCCCTATAGTAATGCACAATATTCATCTCAAGGAATGTTAATAGATTTTACCTGAAAATATGGGTCCCATGGTGATTTTAGTTTGGAAATGCTGTTAAAACAGTTTTCTTTACCACAGGGCATCTCAGAGCCTTCACTACAGTTATATGTGCCCCAAATCTCCAAGAGAGGAATGAAAAAGTCAGTATCTCACAAACTCATTTCACCACAGAACTATTTCCTGGGAGCATCTTTGAAAGCAGAAGCATGGTCAGTCTCTCATACCAGAAGAGGCCCCTAGGCTGCAGTAAGCGGGCATTAGAGAGGAAAGTAATTTCTCTGTGTGTCTCGTACAAATACTAGTTCCTAAATGTCATTATCCATTAAAGGAAACTAGGGCTAGACAGAAGAAAGTATTAAGTGAGCCTGAAATACCTTTTTCTGCCAAAAAAGTGAAGAAGTGTTCAGAGTATGGATGGTGACAGGAAAGGAAATAGAAAATAGGAACATGAATGGTCTTCCACTAAATGAATGTAGGATGATTTTAGCATCAAAATAAAGGATGATAAAAACAGATTAAACCCATCAAAAAAATAAGAATCCATTAAGTTCATGCTGGTACAAATTAAATAAAATTTTTAGTTTGGGGAAAAAAGAAAGTTCTACCCTGCTGTAGAATACCAAATAATAAATGGAGAAGTAATGGCATAATCAGAAAATTCCCCATTTGGCAAGCATTCTAGCAATAATTGATTCTGGCAAGGATCATCAATAGATACTAAAATTAGTGGGTGAAAATTTTATGAGAACAAATTGTCTCCCCCCAGAATACTATTAATTAATCATTAATTAATAAGTACAAAATACATAGCATTTTACATTGAAGAATTATGCTAGACACCACTCTAATCAACTACTCAAGTGAGTGTCACCAGTCATGGGAAAAAGTGATACCATGTACCTCTAGACAGGAGGTACTGAATGGAATACCATCCCTTTTGTGGAATTTCTGCCAAAAATGAATAATTTGAATTTAATCATGACAAACACAAATTGAAAGCGTCTTACAAAGTAATGGGCCT
Source organism: Meles meles (assembly GCF_922984935.1). Taxonomy (NCBI): domain Eukaryota; kingdom Metazoa; phylum Chordata; class Mammalia; order Carnivora; family Mustelidae; genus Meles; species Meles meles. Next base: position 97,467,973 of record NC_060066.1, read on the forward strand.
GTACTCTTCAAATATATCAAGGTTATGACAGACAAGGAAAGACAGAAGAATTCCACATCGGAGGAGATTAAGGAAACATGACAAGTAAATATAATTCACTATCTTGGACTGGATTTTTGTTTGGGGGAAATAAACAATGAAAAAATTAATGGTCAATAGGCAGTGTATCTGTAACTATCTCTCAAATGATTGAAAAACATGCACAGGTATACATACACAGATATTTTAACAGAGAATGATAAAGTAAATGGGGTACAATGTTAACTGGGTTCTGGATAAAATTCACTCTTTATTACATTCTCATAATATTTTTTATAAATTTGAAAATAATTTAAAATGAAAAAAATTTAAATTAAGTCATAGGAAAAGTCCTTTATTCCCCATCATTTTGATGATTTAATCAGAGTTCTAGTTGCTCAGTTCATTTGTTGATTTGACTTATTTATTCCTCACAGAAGCCTATGCCTCCAACCCAAGGGTAGATGATGCCTCCTTTAGTTCCAAGGACTGAGCATGCCCTCGTTGGAGTGCCATTCTTGGGGCTGTTTTGCATGCCCACTGGAAGAGACCACATAGTGATACCGCTACCCCTCTGAATGCTCCTCTCACTTACAGGCCCCAGAGGAAGCACAAGCAGTGCTAGTGGCTCCAGGCCGATAAGGGGGACTTGCTGGGGAGCTCCTTCCTCAAATGTCTTACTCATCTTCCCCAGTAACTCACAGGTACAGAATTTATCATTTTGCTAAAATTTGTGGGTTCCGTAGGTATTGCATTTTCCTCAAGCGTCACTTTCTGTTTCTCCTTTGAAACCTCTGAACACTTCTGAATAGAGAAACTTTAAAGCCAACATATGGTTTCTTCCCATTCTCTACAACATTCAGCACGATGGAGGACATTTATTAGGTGCCCAGAAAATACTTCTTGTCTAACTGAATAGAACATACTAACTAGTACTAGAATACTAGTTTTCATTGCATTGGTTGTGTGCTAAGAAACGCTGCAATATACATTTCAGTAATTTAACATTTTCTCATTTACTTTCATTATACAATCAAGGATACAATAATAAAAATCACAGATAAGAATTAAGAAATGTTTTTTAAATTTTATTTTACTTTTTCAGTGTTCCAAGATTCATTGTTTTTGCACCACACCCACTGCTCCATGCAATACGTGCCCTCCTTAATACCCACCACCATGCATGGTATTTAAAGCTAGAAAGCAGAGATGTTTTAGAAATCAAACCATAGCATCTGACTCCACAATAATTATGCTTCCATACAGAAATCTCATGGCTTTTAAGAATTTAATTGCCATCTAATTTTGAAAACAAACTTAAGGCCCAAGGATAGTGCTTAAGATCTCAGTAACATTATGTACCAATTGTACTCAAATAGAATTGTAATTTTAAAAAGATCTCCATCTGGGGCGCCTGGGTGGCTCAGTGGGTTAAAGCCTCTGCCTTCGGCTCAGGTCATGATCCCAGAGTCCTGGGATCAAGCCCCGGATTGGGCTCTCTGCTCAGTGGGAAACCTGCTTCCTCCTCTCTCTCTGCCTGCCTCTCTGCCTAGTTGTGATTTCTCTCTGTCAAATAAATAAAATATTAAAAAAAAAAGATCTCCATCCTTGGAGTCTAACTCACAATAAGACCTTTATTAAGTGATCTTAGCCAAATCATTTGTTTATTGAGCTTCCATTTTCTCATCTATATAAATGGATACTCATGGTACCTAAATCAAAGAGTTGCTTATGTAACAAAAATATTGTTGTATTTGGAAGGCAGTTAGCGCATGGTAAGAACTTAGAAAACACATTATTATTGCCATTGTTACTGCCATGATGTAAATAAAAAATAAAAAATAAAGAAAAGGCAGGATTCCAAAGTATATATATAGCATGATTCAATTTCATTAAAGGGGTGAGATATATATAAATGTGTGTATATATGTGTATGTGTAAACATGCATATATATAATATATTCATATCTTTACGTGTATAAATATATAATATATACATTTATATACAAACGTGTGGGGGGGTGTGGTTATGTATGTGTGCGTAGAGAGAAAGTAAGTCAGTTAAAGAGAATGATTCATAGAAAAGACTGGAAGAAAGTGAACAACCCCAGTGGTCATCAAATGATCAATGAGTAACAACTCATTTTTTTTCTTATACCTGAATTTTTCTTCAGATCTTCTTCCATAAACACAGATTACCTTTGTAAGTATAACTATAAAAACGCTATTTTTAAGAACCTCACAATGATGAACCCTATTTGTTTAGAATGTTATAACTACAAAAATTGTGTTCACATTATTTAAAACAATTGATAAAATATGTTATCTTTCTTATTGCTTTAAAAAGGCTACTTCCTTCTTTTCATAATAAATATTAAACACAAAATAAAAACCATTACCCTCCATAAGCTCTACTCAGGCTGCTTGCTAGTCCCATCATGTCCTAGCCTGAGTTTATATATTTTTCCAATGTTTCTTATTTCAACCTGAATGACATGCAAAGAAGAAACAATTAGCAGAGTATTTAAAATTATGCACATTAAAAAATTCATTTTCTTCTCCTTATTAAATGTATTTTTTGTTGTTGTTAATATTTGGAAATCTCTCAGGGAACCTCTCAGAATCTAGCAATGAAGTCTTCTCAAGAAGCCACTAGTGGACTCCACAGACAGAATATGAAACAGAAAAATCACGAGACTTGACTAAAAATATGCAGAAGGAGTCAGATGAAAGAATAAGATAAAGAACATACATATGCTCAGCTCTCTGATTACCACACATTTCTCTCTGGAAGCCAGCATCTTCTGAGCTGCGCCCAAAGATGGGCTCTTATTTTAAAAAGAAAAAAAAAGCAATTTTCATCAAAGCTAAATATAGCTATTTCTACAAGCTTAAGGAAAAGTACTAGTGAGTCTAGAACTTGCTTCTACTCTGAAAATCCTCTCTTGTTTGATTATAAACTACAACACAGACATTCAAAGTTCATGGACAAGAAACAAACCTACCCACAGACTATATATATTTGGTTAGTTTTTGAAATGTCCCAAGAGTATTTTTCTTAATCCAGGTAGCATTAGAGAGAATTGGCTTGGGAGTCATTTTGAATTCAATTGATGTCCTGGCTATTGCAACCTGAATAAAATATGGTATTGTAAAACTCTGGATCTCAATTTCTTTATCTGTGGGATGGACATAATGTCAATTGCACACAATTTTCGATTTAACTAAATAAACAGTTATTTAGTACAATAATGTAAGCACTATGCAAGGCACAAGGTTTGCAAAGATAAAAATGATGACATAGTCCCTATTGTAGAGAAATTTATAATCTGGTAAGGGAGACAGATTTATAACCAGACATCTTCAGTATAATAAAATATGTCTAGGACACTGAACTGTGAGGATTAAAAAAGGTAGTATATCACCTTGCTATTTAATAGCTTGAGTAATATCCATTATCTTTATTTCTACTACAGGTACTCATCTATCTCCACAGACCAGAGATATAAATATAGATAGGCACTTTCATATTATATTTGACTTATATCATTGCCTATAAGCTATACCGCAAAAGAGCTGGGACAGTCAGGTGACCCAAAAGTCATCAGAATTCCTCTTGGATACCCATTTCCCATGCTTAGAAATTCTCTCTCTTTTTTTTTAAGATTTTATTTATTTATTTTAGAGCTAGAGACAGAGAGCAGGGGGAGGAGCAGAGGAAGAGGGACAAGCAGACTCTTCACTGAGCCCTGAGGCCCATACAGAGCTCAATCCCAGAACACTGACATCATGCCCTGAGCTAAAATCAAGAGTTAGAAACTCAACCAACCGAGCCACCCAGGTGTTCCAGAAATTCTCTCTCTTTTTTTTAAGGGTCCACAACCACCACTACTTTCCCCCATAAACTGTAGCAGTTAGAGCAATTAGCTGATGGGGCTATTATATCACCAGGTCAAGAAGGACTGGCATGGACTGGAAAGGAGGAAAAGAGGCTATTAAATCCCCACAACACTTCCCCCCCTCCACTTTCTTATTCCCAGAGCTGATCTTGGCAGCAGAACGCAGAAGCTCTTCCCACTAGAGGAAGTAAGAAGTTATCCTGCCTTGTGGGCCTAATTTCTCTCCGAAAGTTAAGTCAGCCGTTAGATATCTTTTCGGAAGTGTAAACTTTCTCTTGCCACACATTCTAAGTGAGAACATAAAGGGCTAACGGAACAGTCAGGCTATAGCCTACATGACTTCATGACTGTCCTCCTGTTATTTCTGGAGAATGTAACTGCCATGCAATGAGCGCAGCTATGTGCCAGCCAGGAAGCAAGATATATGGTCTCTTCCAATCTGTACATAGTCCCGTGAAGAATAAAGATCTTTCAAGACTCAAAGAGTCTAAGTAATTTATCTAAGGATACATGGCAGGATACACAGATCCAAAAGTAGGATTCAAACCCAAGCCTGTTTGATCAGAAATGCTGCACTGTCCTCAAAAAGAAAAAGAAAAAAAGTTAGGTGTTCACTTTGGGATTGGAAGGCAGGGAAAAAGAATAAAAGACTAATGCAGAAGTTGCAGATGATACCACTGAAGAAGAACACTGGAGTCAATGCCCACAAAAGTGAGAGCGCACAGGGATGAGCTGCCTTGTCCTGACTGGAGGTTTTCAGACTAGCAAGAGGCCCACTGCTCCCTAGAAGCCTAGACCAGTGTTTCTCAAACTTTAGCATATACACAGATTACCTGGAGATCTTGTTAAAATATAGGTTCTGATTCAGTAGATCTAAGATTCCACATGTCTAAGCAGCTGATCTGGGTCTACAAGGCCTTAGACTCTGAAGGGGCATTCATACCCTTCCCTGAGTCTCTGCCACTAAAATAGTCGCTTGCAGCTGGAGACCCTGATCTCACTTCACAGTAAGTAGAAGCTAGATGCTAAAAACAAACATGTTGATGCTATTGACCAAGAGAGAGAGTCCTTAGTAACTGCAATATCTACAGCTGGTAGAGCACTTCCCATCTACCAGGGGCAGTATGTGAGGCACACATTCCCAAACATTTTTTACAACCAACCTTTTGAGTATTGTTACCTGCCTTTCACTCCTTACTAAGAAGGAAATTAAAGATTAATGAAGAAAAGCAATCTGTTCATGGTCACAGAACTAATGAGTGGTCAATCTAGTTTTGAACCTCGTCTCCATGATCCAAGGCCTCTGTTCTTCACTAATTTAATACATTTCTAATATGTCAATAAATTTGTTATATGTATATTTATTTTCTCTCTCTTCTGAATTGCAGACTACCCTGAAATTTAGGAGAAAAAATAGATATCATTTCCTCCATTCTATATATATATAAATAATGCTGACCTGGAGAAAATAATTGGCATAACCAATGTCACATATTAGGTTTCTAAACCAGCTCAGCAGACTTGTAGTCCTGTGCTACAACCGGGATTCTCAGCCTTAGTTGCACTTTAAAATCACTTGGGGAGCTTCTAAAAACCTCAATGTCCAGGCTGCTCCCTAAACAAAATAAGCCAGAATCTCTGGAGGTGGAACCAGGCATCAGTAATGTTCAAAGCTCCCAGGTGACTATGTGCAATCAAGACTGAGAATCTACATCATTCACTCTAAGACTGGAACATGAGTAAATGTTTCCAGAAAAACACTGACAGGATTTGTCAGCACATACACACACATACCACAGGTATATTGTGGGTAATAATAGACTTCGGTGAGGATAACCTAGGTATCAAACCATACAAGCCTCTGAGTTCTAAACAATCGTCTTCAAATAATTTTTTGAAATACATGTGTTATATAAGGTATGACTGCCTGTGCATCGAGACAACATGCTCCTTCCTGACTGCATGACTGCTTTTCTTCACTGCAGGTTTAATGATTGTAAAAGTGAAATGGCAGGTTGAGGTCTGAAGATGTGGAAACCACTTTGGGATTCATGTTTGCTAGGTACTGCAGCCTAAAACAGCCTTGGCTTCCTGTTGACTTGAGTTGGCCTCAATCATTCGCTATTCTCTATACAGCCTTAGGTTACAAAAGGAATATTCTCCAAGGAGAACAACTGCTGTTTAACAGTGCAGTCTGCGGGGCTGAGGGTGAATTAGTGAAGTGGAATGTAATTGTCCTAATTGAAATTTGTCCAAAGCCCTGAGGGACAAGGAGAGGCAACCAGTGATACTCGAAATAGTTCAGCCCAGTCTTCTCTGTTGCTAAGAAGAGAGATATTCGAATGGGCATGGACAAAAGCTTCAAAATACGGTATCTAAGGATGCCAAGGAAATGATCTCACACTCATACTGCTTAGGTAAGCAGTATATGTCATATACTTGTATATGCGACAATACAAAAGAAGGGTATGCACTACCAGAAGAATTTCCAAATGGCTTATATAGTCTGGTTATAATTTGATTTGAGGCTGATGTTTTATGGGGCCAGTTTCAAACCAATAGCCTAAAACTAATTGCCTTTAAAGAAAGCAATTTTCTTCTATAGCTTTCTTTGCTTATATAAGATATGTGATGAAAAAAATCGGTTTCCTGTGATGATTACAATGGGCATTAGGATAACTTGTGGGGATTTTAGCAGACCAGAGATTTATTTTATATAGGACACATCATTCCTGCACACACACACAACACCACACCCTTCTGTATTATAGAAATAAATTTGGGACATTCAAAAGACAATATTACTGCCAACATTATTTACCCAAAATTCATCCTTCTCTCTTGGAAGGAAAAGTTGCACTGGGCTGTCCCTGCTAAGACTTATTAGTCCAGTGACTCCTTCATCTCCATATACTCAGGGCCTGACATTGGCTTGAGTCCCTGTATTTTCCATCAGCCCTAACACCTTCCATTCATCTTCTGAGAGAAGAGTCTTACTGCTTTGGGAAGATCGGATTTCTTTGATGGGGAAAAAAAGGCATTAGTGGCAGATCAGACGCAACATCAGGGTGACAGAATCTTTTGTCACATGGAGCCCAAGGACATCAAAACAGAGGAGGGGAGGGGCAGGGCAGGGAAGCACTGAAGTGCTACAACTCCGGGGAGTTGATTTGTGCTTGTCTCCTCACAGCAAGGTTCTGGTCAACTGAAACTGAACTACTGAAGTGAATTAAATTAGGACGATAAACATCTGACATACTTAGCAATCTTTCACCTGTCCTTAATACCACAACATGGATGTTGCTAGAATTTGCAGTTCTGTGTCCATAGATTCTTCATAAAGTTACCTGCCTGGCTTACAGAATTTTAGACAGAACAACTACAGTGTAAAGTAATAACCCAAAAAAATGGAATTAAAACATTTTCAAATGAGATGTAAAAACGGCAAACCAAGGTGAGAGAAAAAATTTTCTGAGCTATTTCTAAAACAAACAAACAAACAAAAAAACAACCATTGGAGAAGGCAATGAAAGAATTTAAAGCTAAAGGTAGAATTTCACAAATGCAAATGGTTTCTGAGGTGCTTAGAGCAGGTTAGGCTGTGAGGAAGGGGACTTCGCAGCAGCAGTGTTTCACAAGGCAGCCCCTATCAGCCAGCAGTTCCCACTCCACATTTGTAAGAAAGGTTTATGAAGTGAAGTCCCCGACTATAATTGCTGTCTTCTTTCCACTCTCTTTACCCTGTTCCCTCATCTAAGGTGAGGCTGTGGTAGGCACTGCTGACAGCCTCTCCCAAGTTATTCTGCACCGTTGTCTGGACTAACCTTAGCTGAAATTTCCACATAGAAACATCCCATACTTAGATAATGAAGTCAATTTTCTTATGACAAATGGTTAAAAGTTCCTTGAAGACATGACTTCTTTAACTCTTCCTACCTTTAATTCTGTGGCTTAAAACTATAGGCAACCCAAGGCAGCACCTAGGACCTTATCAGCACAACATCAACAATGATGACAACAAACCCAGCAAATAACTTTACTAGTCCCCATCATCTGTAGTTCTGCTTCCCATGGCTTCAGTTACCTGTGGTCAACTAAGGTTAGAAAGTAGATGTCTGGTTATATGGTCAATAATAACCTAACACTAGGTGACCATGCTGACATCACTCACCTCACTCGACCTCATCACATAGGAATTTTATTACCTCACATCATCACAAGAAGGGTGAGTATGGGGAGTATAATATTTTCAGAGAGAGAGAAACAACATTCACATAACTATTAATTACAGTATATTTTTATAATTATTCTATTTTATTATTATTATTAATCTCTTACTTTACTTAATGTATAGGTTAAAGTTATCATAGGTATGTATGTATGGGGGAAAAATCACATGTAAGGTTTGGTACTATCTTTGCTTTTAGGCATTGCTGGGGGTCTTGGAACATACCCCCACAGGTAAAGAGGGTCTATTATAATTATTTCCTGCTATAATGAACAAATTTTAAAATAAAACTATATTTTAAACTATATTTTAAAATAAAAACTATACCAAAAACTGTAAATACTGAAAAAGAAATGGACTTCATTTTTTTAAGGTTGCCACTTCTTTACTTTCTTGGGCAATTTCTGTTATTGCAACAGCAGCCATTTTTCCTTCAACCATAATAATAATCACCATTTATTAAGCTGCTACTATAAGCTAGGCTCTGTGTTGGATGCTTCATATTCATTTCTCCTTCCATGAGGTAAGTTAAGTCATGATACCCATTTTAATATGAGGAAAAGGGACAGAGGTTAAGCAATATGCCCAAATCATATAATAAGTATATGATACTTAGACAATCATATAATAAGAGAGAATGCCTAACTCCAAAGCCTCTGTACTCCAAGCTGGATGGATATATCTAGAATTTATTTATTTTTTTTAAATATTTTATTTATTTGACAGAGAGAAATCACAACTAGGCAGAGAGGCAGGCAGAGAGAGAGAGAGGAGGAAGCAGGCTCCCTGCAGAGCAGAGAGTCTGATGTGGGGCTCGATCCTAGGACCCTGGGATCATGACCTGAGCTGAAGGCAGAGGCTTTAACCCACTGAGCCACCCAGGTGCCCCTGGATGGATATATCTAAACACAGCTCACGAGGACACATTTTACTCTGTGCTAAGCACTGTCCTAAAAACTTAATTTTATTATCATGTCAACCATATTCAAGCCTCACACTGGCTCTATGAGATACTCTTCCCTACTAAACAAGTGGACAAACTGAGACTCGGAATTAAATATTTGGCCCAGAGTTACACAGGCAGCAGCAAAGGAGAAGGAGATGTCAAACTTAGGCAAACCAGGTTTGAATCCCATGCCATGCGGGATGTAATATCAAAGACAGCTGACCTGGAAATGAACACAAAAATTGGTCCAACAAAATGTTATGACATAATCTGATTTTCAAAACTCAAATATTATAAGTGAACACTTAAATGCCCTGCCTGCTATTTCTAGTCGAGCATGATCAGGAACCTCAAAAACACATTGGAATTTGTTCAGACTCTGGACAAGAGGACAATCAGATCTCTACTGACAAAAACACTATAGCATATCTATGAGTGCCAGAGAGTAATCAGCGATCTAGGTTAGGAGGATAAACTCTTTAGGATGCTAATTATTTACTCAATATCTTATGAATATTTGAGTCATCTAAAAGGACCATTTTTACTCAATTCAAGAAAATTTTACTTAGTTCCTATTATTTGCTGGGTACTGTGTTAGTTTCATTATTAAGTTTGAAAGAGAAATAAAATAAATGACAGTCTCACCTCAGAGATACAAATTACTTGGTAGGGAAGACAGACATTAATATTTGGATTTCCAACATATAGATGCATTCATAGACAACAAAAGAAGTTCTAGAAAGTTCAAATGTAGCAGAATAAGGAGTGATTAACTGTGGGGGCGTGGGCAGGAAAAGTTTCACAGAGGAAGGCAAAAGGATGAATCTGAATTTTGCATAAGGAGGAAGGGAAGGGCATTCCAGATAGAAGGAACAGCATATCCAGTATGTACAAACACTTAAAATAGCAGGAAAAATGAAGAGCTGCACATGATGGTAAGTGGTTGAACATGGCATCGCATGAGATATTACAGGAGAAAAGGAGAAACAGTGAGATCATGAAAGGCACTGGTCAAGTTGGAAGGGAGTCGGCACACCCCTATGCAGGCAATAGGGAGCCAGTCAAGATTCTCAAGTATGGTGGTGATATGATCTGAGTTTTAGAAAGATCCATGTGAAACAGGATGTGCTATATGTAGCAGGGAAGACTGAGACAGGAATCCAGTGGACAAACAGTGAACACGGAACAGGGAACAAACAAAACCTGGAACAGGGTGGAGAGACCACTTTTGATGTCCATACGTAAGAACATATACATGCATGCACATGTGTGCATGTGTGTAGTTTGTCTGATTTAATCTGAAAACAAATAAATGGTTTCTAAAATCTTCATTCTCTAACATTTTCACAAGCAACACATTCACACAAACATTGCACATAACTGGTGTACATTCATGTTAATGAAAATTGATGACTGGATATGCTATAATCTATAATACAGAATAATTTATCAAAGTTTGTGCAGCCATCAATTAAATATGAATTCCATCTAATGCCATGATCTTTTGGAAATAAACCAAAGTCCATTAGTCTCAGACCATAAGTGTATCCATTTGAGAACTATAAAAGCAGTTGCTATTGTTGACTAGAAGTTTAAAATATTCCAAGCTGGGAGAATATTTGATGGCAACTCTGAATTAATGAATAGACTCTTTCAGGCTCTCCCTGAAAAAAATTTACAGTACCTAAAATATATTCAGATGACTAAAAATGTACTTCATATGGGTGACAGAACATTTTAATTAAATACCACTCAGGTTGACTCAGTCAAAAGAAAAAAACAAAAAGGCTAAGCTACCATTGTACTGCTGGTCTTTTGAAGCCCTAGAGAAAGTAAAAATAATTCACAGAAATAAATAACAAATTAGCTGATTCTAATGGTTCATGGATTAATCAAGGTTAAGGTCCACTAAAAGCATGAATCACCATCAGAGAGTGTGGGCATAAAAAGACAAATGGTGTAAACTTTTGTGTACTTTTTCAAGACAGTGTTTGAGAACACTGATTTATACTAAAATGTAAAGCAGAAATTGAAAACAAATGTCCATCAATATTTGACACATAGTATCAGAAAAAAGGGCTATTACTTAACCCCAAAATCATCTGGAAAAAAATAAGTCAAGCAGTGTCTCTACAGGTATCTTACAATGTAAAATATCTATTTCTACAAAATTAACACAAATAGTTTTGTTTTATTCACAAATTTATCCATTTCTTAATTTAAGGTATAATAGGCATTTATACAAGGCACAGGAAGCCAAAGCTGGTGGGAATAGCTAACAGAAAACAAGATCAAATAATCAAAGCTATTACAACATGTTAGAATGTTGGACTGGTATCAAGAAGATAAAAACTAACTGGTATCAAAGTAAAGGTCTACATTTTGATTTTAAAAATCAGTTATATATTTTTCAGTGAAAGGATCTGAATACAACATCCTAATGATCTTATTATATACCAAGAGTGTAATAACAATGCCTACAACATGTACTCCATGTTATTGGTAATAATGTGTATTACCAATACACATTGTATTGGTATGTGGACTCCATGCATATCAACAGATGCATGGAGTCCACATTAAAGCAATACCATTATTCTAACTGTTCAGACTATACGAAAAGATAGGCTCCTACCTGGAGAATCGCACTTGAAATATTCATAAAGGTAAAGAATTTAAAGAACATATATTAGGAGGAACTATTAAAAAAATGTATTTCAAATAGAAGAGGATATACTAAAAAGAAACACTAAGAATCCATGTTTTAGTATATTTATATATAAGAAGAATATACTAAGAAAGAATGAGAATATACACAGAAGAAATATTAAGGTTTATTTTATAGGATGGGCTGTTGACTTTTTATGTCTCAAAAGAGTTTATGAGGGTTGGGTTTTCTGCTCAACACAGAGAGGTACTTCTAACTGATTAGAATTACTTAAAATGATGTGGCTTATTTCTTCATCCTTCATGTGAAATTCTACATTGCTTTTTGCCAGGTCAAAAGTCCCTTCAAATCCTCATTCTATGATATGTGAAACTTACACCTCCTCAGCATCGTAACTCACTATAACAGCATGAGAACAAAAGAATAAATCTACACTTCTGTCTGGATGCTGAATGTTATTTTTTAATATTAAAAAAAACAAATACAAAGATAACAAGAAGAAAAACAATTAATATAAGTTATTATCTGGTAATTCTATTTGTAAGAACTATTCTAAAGAAATAACACAAAATACAGATGAGTGTCCATTGCCAAGTTATACTTTAAAAAATTTTTGAAAAAATGCCCAAAACTAAGAGAGTAGGTAAATATGGTATAGAACAACTATACAATAGGTTATTTACAGCTATTAAATTATTTTGTAGAAGTAATATCATGAAATGCTTATAATGCTTACTATATTTTATTAGCTGAAGAGCAGATTACAAAGCTGTCTACCCAACATGATGAATATGTGCGTGTATAAAGTGCTTTTTGGAGAGTAATAAAATGGCATAATTTCAACTTTTTCCTTTATGTGTCTTTTTTTTTCGGAAAAATTTTAATTTACTGTGACTGCTTGTAAAGAAGACCTCAACTTGGTAACAGATTTCACATTTTCTTTGCCTAAATATTTTTTTGTTTGCTTTTTAAAGTGTTGGCATCTAAATAGGTTTAAAGAAAGTATATGCTATGGCTGAGACTTTGGCACAGATTGGCCTTGCCTGGCAACAGCAGTGAGACACACCCACCAGCAGATTAAGGACTGGTATGGCTGTCACACTACAATGCTCAAATTCTTGTGGACAGAGCAAGAGGTAGACAATCTAGAGGTGAGACTTCAACCACATTCATCTTCCCAGGCCTTGGTTTTCTCATTCATAAAAACAAAAAGTCACAGTGGTGCCTGGGCGGCACAGTTGGTTAAGTGGCCCACTCTTGGTTTCAGCTCAGGTTGTAACCTCAGGGTCATGGAATTGAACCCTATGTCATGCTCCATGCTCCACACAGAGTCTGCTTCAGATTCTCTCTTCTTCTTCCTCTGCCCCTCTTTTCCATGCTCTGTGTCCAAAATAAATAAATCTTTTTTTAAAGATTTTATTTATTTGAGAGAGAGAGAGAGAGAGAGAACAAGTGGTGCAGAGGAGAAGACAGGGGGAGAGAGAGAGAAGCAGAGAGCAGGGAGCCTGATGGGGGCCTCGATCCCAGGACCTAAAGATCATGACCTGAGCCGAAGGCAGGTGCTTAACTGACTGAGCAACCCAGGTGCCCCTAAAATAAATAAATCTTAAAAAAAAAAAAAGTTAGTCATATGTTGATACCTGTTGAAGCTGGGAAAGTGGGCACATTGAAATTCATTATTTTACTCTTTTTGTAAAAAGTAAAATTTCTTCCTCAAATACCAGTTCCCTAACAAAACTAATATTAAAATTCAACTTGGTCCTAAAGGAAGAGCTTGCAAATAGAATGGCCCTACACTTCTATTTACTACTACCAAAGCATAATTGTATATGTAGTTTTATAAGCTCTAAATCTTTGTCTCTTGACAAGAAAAACATCCACCTTTTTTTTAATAAACAAGAGTTTTGAATACAGAGAACAGGCTTATTTTTTCTGTATTACCTAATCCCCCAACTATATATATATCTTGCCCTATCCTGAAAGTAGACTGACTCATAATCTCAGGAGCTGAGGGTTGTTTTTGAAATAAATTTTTAAAGTATTTTTCAACTAACATGTATTTTAATATAAATGGCTAATGTAACCCAAATCTATTCAGTATGACAGCTAAATTGCAAAAACAAGAGGAAGGTATTTCTGACAAGAAACAACTTTTAACTCCTGCAGATGTTTGAGAGGTAGAAGACAACTAAATAGAGTCATGATCTAATTACTGAGTAATGAATGAGAAACTTCTAGGTAATATTCATATATGAAGATACTTTTCCCCATCTAAAGTCATGGATGTGTAAAAGCAATTTCCACTACATAGAAAGCAGCATTAAACAAATCATAGAGATTTTGTAGGTGGCATTTGCATTAGTAAAGCTTTGTCATCTGACTTTCTAGGATTTCAAGTCCAAGTCCAAAGTCTGTGATATGTCAGTGATTTAAGCAGCTTATTAACAGATTAAGCTCAGTCTCCTTATTCTTGGTCCTTGACCCACTCTCCATTTCTACTATATTACCATTAACTACAACAAAGGACCTACACCTATTTAACCCATCCCCCCACCACCTCCATTCTGGTAATCATCAGTTTGTTCTCTATAGTTGAGTCTATTTTTGGTTTGCCTCTCTCTCTTTTTTTTTCCCCTTTGCTCATTTATTTCTGAAATTCCATATATGGGTGAAATCATATGGTATTTGTCTTTCTCTAACTGACTTATATCATTTAGCATAGTACTCTCTAGTTCCACCCATGTCATCACAGATGACAAGGTCTCATTCTTTTTTATGACTGAGTAATATTCTGATATAGATAGATAGATAGATAGATAGATAGATAGATAATGATGATGACAGATAGATAGATGACAGATAGATATTTCATGTCTTTAACCATTTATTAGTTGATGGACACTTGAGTTCTTCCCATAGTTCGGCTATTGATAATGCTACTGTAAACACTGGGGTGCATGTGACCCTTTGAATCTGTATTTTTGCATCCTTTGAGTAAATAACTAGTAGTGTAATTGCTGGATCACAGGGTAGCTTTATTTTTACCTTTTTAAGGAACTTCCATAATGTTTTTCAGTGTGGCTGCTGCAGTTTGCATTCCCATCAATGGTGTAAGAGGGTTCCCCTTTCTCCACATCCTTGCCAACACCCATCATTTTTTTTATTGATTTTAGCCTTTCTGACAAGGTATGAGGTTATATCTCATTGTAGTTTGATTTGTATTTCCCTGATGATGAATGATGTTGAGCATCTTTTCATGTGTCTGTTGGCCATCTCTTTGTCTTCTTTGGAAATGTGTCTTTTCATCTCTTCTGCCCATTTTTTAATTGTATTATTCATTTTGGGGCTATTGAGTTTTATAAGTTATTTATATATTTGGGATACTAACCCTTTATCAGAGGAGTACACTTGTTATGACAAGCACCAGGTGTCGTATGGGCATGCTGAACCAATATATTGTACACATGAACCTGCTATTATACTGTATGTTAACTAAATAAAAACTTTTTAAAAAAGGACTTCCAAGTCTTTTTATAATTAATAACTTAAATTTTATTTTTGTCTAACACACCTTGAATGTTTCCCACATCTAATTTATCAGTTTTTAAACTTTAATTTTTGTGTGATTAATACTTATCTGGTTCACTAGTGTGTAAACTTCAAGAAGTCAGAGACCAAGTCCTTTTTGCCCATCACTCTATTTCTTTACATCTGACATTTAGTAGGCAATGCATATCTGATCATTTATTACATGAAAGAATGATTTGAAAAGGTTTATATTTATCATGATGCCTACTTTTATCATTTTTTCCAGCCTCATTCTAAAATGTATACTTTCCAATCCTTAAAAATTTAACAATGGTATCAAAAATGGTGGTAAGATCCAAAACATATAAAGAACTGATAGAACTCAATAACAGAAAAACAGTCTGATTACAAAAGGGGAAGAAGAATATATAGATATTTCTTCCAGAAAAGATACCCAAATGCCCAACAGGTACATAAAAAGATGTCAATATCACTAATGATCAGGAAAATGCAAATCAAGACAATGAGATATCAATTCATACCAGTAAGAATGGCTATCATCAAGAATAAAATGAAAAAAAAAAGAAGACAAGATATTAAGTGTTGGTGAAGATATGGAAAAAAGGGAACTCTCGTGCATTGTTGATGGGAATGTTTAAATTGGTAGCACCACTATGGCAAACAGTATGGAGACCAGTCAAAAATTTAAAATAGCTCTATTTTCAACATTTTGAGGAACCTCCATGCTGTTTTCCAGAGTGGTTGGACCAGCTTGCATTCCCACCAACAGTGGAGGAGGGTTCCCCTTTCTCCACATCCTCTCCAGCATCTGTCATTTCCTGACTTGTTAATTTTAGCCATTCTGACTGGTGTGAGGTGATATCTCATTGTGGTTTTGATTTGTATTTCCCTGATGCCGAGTGACGTGGAGCACTTTTTCATGTGTCTGTTGGCCATCTGGATGTCTTCTTTGCAGAAATGTCTGTTCATGTCCTCTGCCCATTTCTTGATTGGATTGTTTGTTCTTTGGGTGTTGAGTTTGCTAAGTTCCTTATAGATTTTGGATACTAGCCCTTTATCTGATATGTCGTTTGCAAATATCTTCTCCCATTCTGTCAGCTGTCTTTTGGTTTTGTTAACTGTTTCCTTTGCTGTGCAAAAGCTTTTGATCTTGATGAAATCCCAATAGTTCATTTTTGCCCTTGCTTCCCTTGCCTTTGCCGTTGTTCCTAGGAAGATGTTGCTGCGGCTGAGGTCGAAGAGGTTGCTGCCTGCATTCTCCTCAAGGATTTTGATGGATTCCTTTCTCACATTGAGGTCCTTCATCCATTTGGAGTCTATCTACCCTATGACCCAGCAATTGCACTACTGGGTATTTACCCTAAAGATACAAACATAGTGATCCGAAGGGGCACGTGTACCCGAATGTTTATAGCAGCAATGTCTACAATAGCCAGACTATGGAAAGAACCTAGATGTCCATCAACAGATGAATGGATCAAGAAGATGTGGTATATATACACAATGGAATACTATGCAGCCATCAAAAGAAATGAAATCTTGCCATTTGCGACGACGTGGATGGAACTAGAGCGTATCATGCTTAGTGAAATAAGTCAATCGGAGAAAGACAACTATCATATGATCTCCCTGATATGAGGACATGGAGAAGCAACATGGGGGGGTAGGGGGATAGGAGAAGAATAAATGAAACAAGATGGGATTGGGAGGGAGACAAACCATAAATGACTCTTAATCTCATAAATGACTCTTAATCTCACAAAACAAACTGGGGGTTGCTGGGGGGAGGTGGGATTGGGAGAGGGGGAGCGGGCTATGGACATTGGGGAGGGGAGGCGAACCATAAGAGACTATGGACTCTGAAAAACAACCTGAGGGTTTTGAAGGGTCAGGGGTGGGAGGTTGGGGGAACAGGTGGTGGGTGATGGGGAGGGCACGTTTTGCATGGAGCACTGGGTGTTGTGCAAAAAGAATGAATACTGTTACACTGAAAAAATTAATAAAAAGGGAAAAAAAAATTTAAAATAGAACTACCATATTATTCACCAACTCCATTTCTCAGTATGTATCCAAAGGAAATGAAAACATAATATTGGAGAAATATATGCATTTCCAGGTTTATTACAGCATTATTCATAGTAGCAATATATGGAAACAATCTAGGTGCCTGTCAACAGATGAATAGATAAAGAAGATCTGAAACCCATGAGAAAGAAGGAAATCCTATCATTTGCAACAACATGGATAGAACTTGAGAAAATTATGCTAAGTGAGATAAATCAGACAAGGACAAATACTATATGATATAACTTATATGTGGAACCAAAAAAAGCTCAACTTGTAAAAACAGAAAGCAAAATGGTGGCTACCAAGGGCTTGAGGGTTAGGGGTCAGAATAGAAGAGATGTTTAAGGATACAAACTTGCAACTAGTAGGTAAATAAGACCTAAAGATCTAATGTACAGTAGAGTGATTATAGGTGACAATATTGTATTATAAACATCAAACTTGCTAGGAGACTAGATCTCAATTATTCCCATTACAAAAAAGAAATACAAGTATGTGATGTGAAAGAGGTGCATTCTTGCATATATATTGCATAGCACAATATATAAATACATTAAATCAACATATGATACAACTTAAATGTAAAAACATTTAACAATGGTAACATTTTAAAGATTTTTTTTTGGCCAGAACAGACAAAATATTCATAGGATATATAGAAGATTTCCTCTTTAGCAGTTTGTTACTCATAAAAAGTATCTATTTCTAGGAATTTCAGCTAGTATGTTATTTTCAACCAAGTCAAATTTTACTTAAGGGGGCCATCCCAGATTTAGGTGCCATTACTTCCTGACACAAGATTGAGTTTTCCTTCTGTGAAAAATGTTAACTAAGCACATGTTTCTCATGCAGTGTGATTTGTCACACTGTTCCATAGAAATATAAAACTGGGCCTGGTTCAATGCAGCAAGAATCAAAAGGCTAATTTCTCTTCCCTCTGGTTGATGTGATAGTATCATAAGGTTGTCAGCAAGAGACATCTATTTTCTGTTACTATCTGAAAGAAAAGAGAGCATACCCAATTACTAATTTTCAAAAAAAAAGCACTTTTTGAAAGGTAACATTATAATTTATCTGTCTCTCAAAATTGTTTTTTTTTTTCAAAAATGGTCCAGAGACAGTGGTCCAATATTTCATTTTACCCAAATATTACTAGATTCTGATGCACAGAATTTGTTAGATATCATTCGTTATACTTCTCAGAGAGAAAGCAATGCATTTAGGAGAAAGAAAATGATCAGACTAAAAGATGGAAACTAAAAATTCAAACCTCTGAGGCCTACAGTATTTTATTCATGCCTCAGTTTCTGCATCGGAGAAACAGATTATTTTTTGTTTTTACTTAGACTATGGTGAGAATTTGCTATTATTCAAAAAATATATTCATAAATTATTTTATATGTGATAGTCCAAATATGATGCCATAATTTAATAATTTCTTCTTACCAAGTCATTGTTCTAGAGTCATTGAATTCAAGGTAAAGAAATAAACATATTTTAATATATATGTGTTCTTTCTTTAAAGATTTTATTTATTTATTTAAGAGAAAGAGCAAGCACACGAGCACGAGGAGGAGGAGGGACAGAGGGAAGAATCTCAAGCAGACTCCCTGCTGAGCACAGAGCCCCTCACAGGACTCAGTCTCATGACCCTGAGATCATGACCTGAGCTGAAATCAAGAGTCAGATGCTCAGCCAACTGAGCCACCCAGGCACCCCTATACATGTATTCTTTGCATAAAAAAGCAAGGTAACAGCTTAAAAGCAAATTCAGAGGCAATAATATACCCTATATATTAAAAATAATTTGATGTTCTTCCTGGGGTGGCCACAAAGAAGCAATGCAGACAAATCAAAAGAAAGGGGGGAAAACTTGCTTACTTGCAGCTGAAGAAAGTAAGGAACACTTGGCCTCAGATTCTGGGAGTGTTTCTTGCTGGTTTTTTGAATCATGGATTTTTTCCTCCTCTTGGCTGGGTGTTGCTGAAATATCCATTGGGTTTTCTCTGCCAACTGAAATTAAGATTTTAAAGATGCAATCCTCTCAAAATCACTTGTTTTTTCTCAGAAAATTCACCATATGTTCAGCTATGCAAGTTTAAGTTTTGCTATTGTCTCCATTTCAATGCCTACTCAAATCTTTTCACTCTGCATTACTTAGTTACCAGAAAATGACTTTTTATTCTTAGCATCAGGCTGTGCATGAATGGTATTCCTATAAAATCTATTCACTGGCTTGTAAATTCAAGCAATAATTTAACACCACAGTATGAATCAAATAACTTATTCAAGATGTTTTTCTTATAGATTCTAAACAGAAACTCCTTTGATAATCTGGCACTTTGCCTTCTTTGGAAGGGGAAACTGTCTAAAACATCACTCAAGCAACATTTTACGTTACCTTACTGAAATATGAAAATCAAGGAAATATACATGTAAATGAAGAAAATACTAGCCATTTTTCTGCCTTTTATTTAGAAACAAGTGTTTTGGTATTTTGTTCAGGAATAGATATCTTCAGCCTACCTGAATAATGATTCTAATGATTCAAGGTTTAAGTTGTTTGTATTTCCTTCTTAGGGTTTGGCCATAGTTACAAACCTCATCAGCAACAAAAATTATATTGATGTCTGATTTTATATAATAATAATAGCAGCTTTCTTAATATCATAATTGCAGTCAATAATTTCAGATGACCCATGAAATGTATGTTGGCATGAGAAGGCATAATGATCTCATAACTATGGTTAACAGAAATCAGCAACACTTAATCATATAGAATGATGGCAATGACTATAATACTGGTGTCTAAAGAACTGCCCGTGATAATATTGTCATATATATATACATAGAGAGAGAGAGAGAGAGAGATCCTTATAATTATTTGATATTATGTAATTTCAGACAATAATAATCTTTTGAACACCAAACTCTGTAAAACGTAAGTTTTTCAACATGGCTTATCTACAATGCAATGCTTAGACACTGGAGATTGATGCTAATAAAGGAACTTTAAAATATTAAAAAGAAGATCAGAAATAACTAGAAATATGTCCAGTGAGGGTAAATGAATACTTAAAGAGGAAAGAATAAAAACAATTCCTAAATATAATTCAGCCACCATTTTCTTATAGTCCATTAAGGGACCCATAATCAAGGGACTACATTATCTACAAATAACATAGAAATCCAGGATTTACAAAGAGAAAATAATCTCTCTCACAGGCACTGCCAGAAGCATAAGAATAAATCAATGCATAACACATGGCTTTGACATTGATGAGGTTACAGCCCAGAGGTAGAACAAAAAAACAATGACCTCTGGTATATATTGATGAGCTCTATAGCACACGCCAAGCACAGGGTGCCTAACACAGAATGGGCTGCACAACAGAGTCAGCCTAAGCACACTGTAAAATGGAAACACGCATTTCTTATCTCTCTATCCTCCCACACTGGCTTTTCAAGATTCTACCTCATCCTGAAAAATGAATGTCAATATATTTTTATAAGCACAACAGTTATCTTAAATAGGAAATTTAGGGGGCGCCTGGGTGGCTCAGTCAGTTAAGCGGTTGCATTCAGCTCAGGTCATGATCCCAGGGTCCAGGGATCAAGTCCCACATCGATCTCCCTGCTCAGCGGAGAGCCTGCTTCTCCCTCTCCCTGCCTCTCTGCCTACTTGTGCTCTCTATCTCTCTGTCAAATAAATAAATAAAATCTTTAAAAAAAAATAGTGGGAAATTTAGGACTTGGATGACATTTTTTGGAATGGTCATCCTAGATGTTCCTGTCTTTTTTGTATAGAACACTGCCCAACTTGGCCTTTGAACCAGGTGGGTCACAGCTGGAGGTCTAAAATCCAGGTACCAAACAGCCATCCAGTGGATTCAGAGCCTACTTTGAATTGGAGTAACTCTTACCAGTGTGCTCTCTTTGTCTCACTTTCACAATTTAAAAAGGAATCTGAAGATTTATTAAACACAATATTTAAAAAAAGCCTGTGATAAAGGTGAAAGAAACAGAATTGTCTAGCTGGAATTGAATGATTACTTTGTAATCATCTCATTATATCCAAAAGTTTAGTAGTATCAAGATCAACCAGACAGAAAGGCTATAACTGCAAAAACTGAACTTGTAAAAAAAACTTTTGTTTTATTAAATACCACCTACTTATAAGTAAAATAAGCTAAAATACAATAGTAATGTGTCATGTTGTTATGACATATATATTTAAATCCATAAAATCTATTTTATTATCTGAAATATATTTTTGTCACACTTCTCTACATAAGATGATAATGTACATATTCAGGATCTGATAAACTGGATATATGACAGCTATTTCATTTATATTTTGAAACTTGAAGGATCTTAGCAGACTAGTATGAAGTGAAAATGAATTTTCCAAACATACTTTAATAAAAACTTCCATAAAATTTGAACCTGAAATAAATTCCTTATTATAATAAAAATGTAACTTCTGAACCATATCTTTAGTCTTGTATTTTTTTCAGGTTACTGATACCTGAGCCTCATAATTTGTATACAGAAGCTAATACAATAAGACTGGGCTGGAATTTGAGCAAGAGGAGGCAAACTTTAAGCATAATTTAAGTCTCAGATATGATACTTATAAAACTTGGATATGTTCACTGTTACCTAAATGCCCTAAAAAAGAAATAGTGCATTAAAGTTAACGGAAAGTCACAAATAATATTGATCCAAAATTCTTCAAATAATACCAAGCACATTATGTTGTTATTATATGGAATTATAACCATGGAGTTATTATCTGGAAAAATGGGAATGAACAGAGCTTCCAAATAATCCATTGAGAACTTTCTCCATGGGCTCAGTATGAAAACTGATTGTGTAAGCGCGTGAAGTCAGATCTCACACTTTCTCCTATATACAGAGTTCCTAGTACTGTGAATGTAGACTCATGAATAAGAGAGGTTTTGCTGCACAAGCAACTGTTTCAGCTAAATGGTAGTAGGGACAATGACTTTTATTATAAATCCTTTTTTTTATTTAATTTTATTTTTTCAGTGTTCCATGATTCATTGTTTATGCACCACACCCAGTACTCAATGCAATACATGCCCTCCTTAAGACACTATTAATTGAACCAAATTCTAACCAAATTGTAGATAAAGAAATCAAATCACAGAGAAGTTATATTATTTGTCCAAAGTGATTGAAAGAAAAAATGAGAAGATATCTCCCCAGGAATCTAGTAACTCTATTTAAGTTATAAAAGATACATCATGATGAATTAAAGCAGAAACTAAAGAAACTTAAACACAGGAAATCAACAGAGAAAAATCAATGTACCAAAATCTGATTATTTGAAAAGATCAATAAAATTCCTAAATCTCTAGTCAGGCTAAGAAAATAAAAGATGAAAGAACATAAATCACTAACATTAGAAATGAAAGAGAGAACATCATTACAGATCCTATGGACATTAAAAGGATACAAGATGGGATTGGGAGGGAGACAAACCATAAATGACTCTTAATCTCACAAAACAAACTGGGGGTTGCTGGGGGGAGGTGGGATTGGGAGAGGGGGGAGCGGGCTATGGACATTGGGGAGGGGAGGCGAACCATAAGAGACTATGTACTCTGAAAAACAACCTGAGGGTTTTGAAGGGTCAGGGGTGGGAGGTTGGGGGAACAGGTGGTGGGTAATGGGGAGGGCACGTTTTGCATGGAGCACTGGGTGTTGTGCAAAAAGAATGAATACTGTTACACTGAAAAAATAAATAAAATGAAAGGAAAAGATCTAAAAAAAAAAAAAAGGATACAAAGGAATACTTTCAACAACTCTATGCTCTCAAATTTGATAACCTAGGTGAAATGACCAATTCCTTAAAAGACACAATTTGCCAAAACTCACACAAGAAGAAACAGACAAAATAAATAGTCAAGTCTATTAAAGAAACTGAATCAATATTAAATAACCTTCTAAAAGAAAGCATCTGACCCAAACAGGTTCCCTGGTGAATCTTACAACAAAAAATTTAAGGGAGAAATTATACCAATTCTCTACAATCTCTTTCAGAGGATAGAAAAAGAGGGAATATTTCCTAACTCATTCTAGGAGGTCAGTATTGCCCTAATACCAAAAACCAGAGAAAGACATTGCAAGAAAAAAACTATAAACTAATACTTCTGATGAACATAGACGCAAATATCCTCAAAATAATATTAGTAAATTGAATCCAACAATCTATAAAAAGATTAATATAATAAGACCAAGTAGGATTTATCTCATATATGTGAGGCTGGTTCAACATTCAAAAATTAATTAATGTAAGGATTTTAGGTCAATTAAAATATTCTTTAGATATCAGACTGATGGATACATGCCATTACACATTTGTCCAAATCCATGGAATGTGCAATACTAAGATTGAATCAAAATGTTAACTACAAACTCTAAATAATTATGATGTTTCAATGTATGTTCATCAATTAAAATAAATGTACCACCTGGTGGGGAATTTTGGTGGGGAAGGCTATGCATTTGTTGGGGCAGGAGATAAATGGGAAATCTCTATACCTTCCCTTCAATTTTTCTGTGAACATTTAACTGCTCTTTAAAAAGTCTTTAAAAGGGGGCACTTGGGTCATCCAGTCATTAAGCATCTGCCTTTGACTCAGGTCGTGATCCCAGGGTCCTGAGATCAAGCCCCACATCGGGCTCCCTATGTGGTGAGAAGCCTGCTTCTCCCTCTCCCATTCCCCAGCTTGCGTTTCCTCTATTGTTGTGTCTCTATCAAATAAATAAATAAAATCTTTAAATAAATAAATAAATAAATAGTCTTTAAAAAAATCTCACTGAAAAAAAAATTCACCATGAGGACTCTTCCATTCTTTAATAATCATAGCCACAAATACTTGTGTAGTGCGTATATAGCACTGACTGAATACCAGACACTATTATAAGCATTTTATATATATTAACTCATGTAATTCACACATCAGCCCTAATTTAAGGCATTCTTCATTTTCATTTTATAGAGAATGGACATTTTTTTTCTAAGACCCCATTTATTTATTTGACAGAGATCACAAGTAGGCAGAGAGGCAGGCAGAGAGAGAGAGAGAGGAGGAAGCAGGCTCCCTGCTAAGCAGTGAGCCCAACGCAGGGCTCGATCCCAGGACCCCGGGATCATGACCTGATCCGAAGGCAGAGGCTTTAACCCACTGAGCTACCCAGGCACCCTAGAGAATGGACATTTGATACAAGTGCTGTCAGAGCACACAGCTAAAAAGAGGCCTAAGCAGGATATGGATAACTGGTAGCCTGGTTTCAGCCTATGAGTGAAATATCCTTTCCTCTCTACCCTGCTGTACTTTGAAGGCTCTCACTGTTTGGTAGGTGAACCCAGCAATAAGATTGTGTCATCACAGGCAGGGCAAAGTAGTGAACTCCATGTGATTGTGAGCCTTGCCACACCAACCAGTGTATAAAGATACTATATCGAGTGCAGTTGTGTCTAAGGATACCAGAACCATGATTCAGGGGTACACGCTGGGGGACAATAGGTAACTTCCCCACAGAAAGATCTCTACTGAAGTTTCCTGAAATGCAACCTTACTATGCTCTTCCTAAAATGATCTCTTCCCCTATCCAAGTCCCTTTGTTGCTAATGATCTCTTCCCCCATCCAAGTCCCTTTGTTGCTAAGGGTGCCTGACAATTTCAGCTGTACCTTCCTGAAAACTATGAAGAAAAGTTAATGTTGTTTAAAACAAAACAAAACAAAACCTATGGAGCCAGGCTGCTCTATATCTGTATAACAGTTTTAAGGGGATATTTTTTGTTGTTCTTGGTATCAGGCAGGTTCAGCCTAGTGTGTGTGTGTGTGTGTGTGTGTGTGTGTGTGTAGTCTGGTTAGACAAGATTCTAAAAACAATGAAGTGATTTGAGGAACTACTATAAAATTTTAAGTAAACATTCTGCTGCTCTTCTTAAACTGAAGGTCATGAGTTTCTTCCCATTTCAACTGCACACTTATGTACATTTGCCCACAATTTATTTAGTCAAAATATGTTTACTCAATTTCAAAAGGTCACAGATTCACAGTAAAAGTTCTTACTGTAATGCAATGCTTTTTTTTTTTTTTAAAGATTTTATTTATTTATTTGACAGAGAGAGAGATCACAAGTAGGCAGAGAGGCAGGCAGAGAGAGAGGAGGAAGCAGGCTCCCTGCGGAGCAGAGAGCCCGATGTGGGGCTCGATCCCAGGACCCTGAGATCATGACCTGAGCCGAAGGCAGCGGCTTAATCCACTGAGCCACCCAGGCGCCCCTGTAATGCAATGCTTTTATTCTTACTTACAGATGACAAAACAGAGGTTCAGAGAGGTTAATTAATATAATTAGGGACATACTGTTAGCACATGAAAATAAAAGCCAAACATTCCTAGCATGAACTCGCAGTCACTTTATGCTACATCATTCATTTGTTCAAGAACCTACTCTGAGCCAGGCATTGCACTGTATCCCAGAGATATCATGGGAACCAACCATACTGTTTAGTACTCAATGATCAGGAAGGCTTCAACAAATACTGCAAAATAGCTTGTTACTCAGTAGACTGGAGGGACCTCAGGGGAGTATTTAAAGTCCATGCTAGTCACCAGAAGGCCAGCATTAGCAAAGTTTCAAAAGACATTGGGTTATAGTCTCTCAACTGAATATTATATAAGATGTTAAGTTCTCATAGACATCACACAAGATCATAAGCAGTCTGAACTTACTGAAAAATCCATTTTGGTGGTGTATTTTTCACTGTTATGAGAAATAACATGACCCAATAACCTCTTAGTTTTCTGCTCAATATCTGGTTCAAGAGTTTGACATACTTTAAATGGAAAGGTTTGGAAGAAGAGTGTCAACAAATTCAGATAGCTCAGACAAATCCTGCTTTAGCAAGATATTTTTATGTGTTTGAGTTAGAAAAACCTATTCTTTCTTTCCTCCTGTGTTTCCTTTGCTTTCACACAGCATACTTCACTTCTGACACTTCTGATCACCAAATGTGTAGGAACTTTTGCCAAACCAAACAGTTCTGCAGCACCAGCTGGATGTCCTACAATCTAATTCAATTCTGACACTATTTACCTGGAGATAGCATCAGATCCCACAGGTAAAGGGCTAGTTCCACAAGACCATCTCTCTCTTCAGATGCTAATCCCAAGTCCCAGTTATTAACTGTGCTTCTGACCAATCAGCTATAAATCGAAGATTCCCACAACCCTTCTTCAAGTCCAATTAATTTGCTGGAGCAGCTCACAGAACTCAAGGAAATACTTATGTCTGCCAGTTTGTTTATTAAAGGACATAACAAAGCATATTAATAACAGTCAGATAAAAAGACACACAAAGCGAGGTTTATGAGATCCCTGAGTACAGGCACTTCAGCCCTCGTTGAGCTGGGGTACCTCACCTCCCAGTATGTAAATATGTTCACTAACCTGGAAGCTCCCAAAACCCCATACTATTGAGATTTTTTTTTTTTAAAGATTTATTTTTTTGACAGATAGAGATTACAAGTAGGCAGAGAGGCAGGCAGAGAGAGAGAGAGGAGGAAGCAGGCTCCCAGCCAAGCAGAGAGCCCGATGCGGGGCTTGATCCCAGGACCCTGGGATCATGACCTGAGCCGAATGCAGAGGCTTTAACCCGCTGAGCCACCCAGGTGCCCCTACTATTGAGATTTTATGGAGGCTTCGTCACAGGCATGATCAATTTTTAACTCTATGCCCAGGTTTTCTCCTGTCTCTGAAGGATGGAGGGATAGAGTTAAAAATACTAAGCTTTGAATCATGGCTTAGTCTTCCACGGGGCTACCTGGAGTCACCTCATTAGAACAAAAGATGCTTGTCATGCTCTTATCACTTAGGAATTTATAAGGATTTTAGGAGTTCTGTGCAGGAACCAGAGTAGGGGATGGGTGGCAGAGATCAATATATTTTCTTTTATCTTACACTGTTCTCTAAATCTTTCGTTACACCTTTGTTTACCTGATCTGGCAGGAAATTCAGACTCTCCAGAAAAGTAAGAGGAAATGTAGGTGAAAGAAGACAAATAGCCACAAAAACTGAATTTTCAAAAGTGCATATCAATACAGCAAATATGAGCCTTTGTACAGCAGCCATTCTTTGTACTTTCTTTTGTTGAAATATGCACAGCCTAATGATTACCTGGAGTCAAAATAAGTCCCATAAAGGAGTTGTTGCAACCAATTCTGCAGCTATACTTTTCATTACAGGCCTGGGTAGGGAAAATACAAACTTGATATGGAAACCAAAGGGCAAGTGGTATATACATGGATTACTTTAACATCATGGCACATGTCTTGTGAAAATGGGTATGTATTCCTAGACAATGTATTTTGAATAAATGTTAGTGCTTCCATGCCTTTCCTCAGAATTCCTAGGATTCATGATCCTGCAATAAAGTTTCCCAAGCAATATTTTCAGCATTAAAATGGGAAGTTGCCTCAGTATATTTAGCAATAATATGTGTAGGGTCAACATTTCTTGGAACAGTCTACTTCTGTACAAATGTTGACATTTATAATACTGGTGATGAGAGTCCCTATATCAACGAGAACTTCTTGGTCAATCTGGGTGTCTACAACATCAGGGAGAGAGAATTACTAGGCAAACTTTCATTGTCAGCTTTTTCCAAGATTCTGAGAATACTAACAGATAACGTATAGAACACACTACCATGAGATCACCTGAACACTGAATATGTCAGCCAATGCCACAGAAGTTCAGCTGACTTTTAGTAATGTTCCAAGGATTCTCCCTTGAAGGCCATATCAGCAAGTATCTTCATATATATTAATATCATGTCCTACAAAATGAGGTCTCTGCCTTTAATTCTATTAACTGCTTCTTCCTACTGAATCCATGAACAACAGAATCTTACCCCTCACTTTTCCATGTCTCTATCCAGGCTCTTGAATTCTCATACAATGACAAGATACATAAAGAGCCATGTATAATGTGCTGGGCTAAAACAACTCATCAATGCAAAGTGGTATTGTAGTCATTTTTACAGATTGAAAATAATCAGTGAGAAGGTATGGAGCTAAGAATTTTAGTTTTCCTTTCGAGGACAGGATTCTTTATAGAGCTGGAAGTCTAGCTTTACAGTATGTTTGAAAATCTTCCCATTCATTGTTTTTAAGTGAAAGAGATACTTGCAATGAATGTTTAGTACTCACTTGGAACTTCCATAATCTAACTAACAGACAAAATTCCATGATTATTCTCATGGGTTAATCCAGATAGGAATAGTTTGTTGATCACAGGAATTTGCATCTAAGAAGGACAATTTATAAGATCGCAGACTGATAAATGATAGCCCAAAGTCAGAGCAAGAGGAAACTCTCTATAGCCAGGACAAATAGGAGCTTCTAGGCAATTCCTCATAGGATTAACAACTAGTGCCAAAATACACTTCTCATTTCTGGGACTGCTAGAGTAACTATGGGACATTCAGATTTAAGAAGTCTATTGTTTTGAAATTGAGGGAACACTTTCACTTCTGGTAATTTATGCTAGAAAAAAATTTCAGACCAGTGTAAAAATACATATGTACATGAATGATCATCCAACATTATTAATCCATTAATAATGGATTAAAACCACAATGTTAAAAAATGTTAAAAAACATTAAATCCACAATAAAATAGCCAACATTAAAGGATTGATTAAATAATTTGTGGCAAATGAATTAATAAAACTCACTTGAAAAGATGGTGTAAATCTATGAGTATTGATGAAAATCATTTGTTTTTTTAGGTAAAAAAGCATATAAAGTTGTTTTATATAAATGCAATGGAAGCCCTATATTTTGTTAAAAATATGCTTTTAGGGGGCCTGAGTGGCTCAGTCTATTAAGTGTGTGCTTGGGTTCAGGTCATGATCCCAGGGTCCTGGAATCAAGTCTCACATCAGGTTTCTTGCTCAGAGGGAGCCTGCTTCTTCTTCTCCCTGTGCCGCTCCCCTGCTTGTGCTCTCTCCCACTCTTAAATAAATAAATAAATAAATAAATTTAAATTTAAAAATATATATATACTTTTAGTATAGAAAAGAAGGTAGATAAATATATACAAAACACACTTTCATAGAAAGAAGTCATAAAAAATATATCAAAATGTAGTTTTTATCTCTAGACAGATTTCCACATGAGTATATTTTCAAAATTTTCCACAGTTACATGCATTGTTTATATAATAAAAATAATAAGGGGGAAAAAGAAATTATTTGAACAAATTACTGACATCTATCAATCTAGCATTAGAAGACTTAGTCTCAGGCCTACTGGCTATAAACTTTCAAAAATTAATTCACAATCACTGGGGATATTCAATTCTTTTTTTAAAATACACTATCAAATAATTAAAGTGAAGTTTCAAAAGACCGTAAGAAGTAATTTATCTATTTTCCAAAGTGAGAATAAATGATAGAACCCATGTTTCTCATGTCTGGCATAAAATAACTGCCAACAAATGTTGGGTATTATGACTGAGATAAGAACTTTCATATGCATTTACTTGCTTGATCCCCACCAGCTCTACTGGGGAGATAGGGCAGGTATCCACCATGACCAGGTGGGATTGATTCATCCCTGT
Organism: Meles meles; assembly: GCF_922984935.1. Classification (NCBI taxonomy): domain Eukaryota; kingdom Metazoa; phylum Chordata; class Mammalia; order Carnivora; family Mustelidae; genus Meles; species Meles meles. The sequence continues at coordinate 97,498,013 of NC_060066.1, forward strand.
GTTTCAAGGATGGTTCAACATTCACAAATCAATCAATGTGATAGAACAAATCAATAAGAGAAGAGAGAAAAACCACATGGTCTGGGGCGCCTGGGTGGCTCAGTGGGTTAAAGCCTCTGCCTTCGGCTCAGGTCATGATCCCAGGGTCCTGGGATTAAGCCCCACATCAGGGTCTCTTCTCAGCAGGGATCCTGCTTCCTCCTCTCTCTCTGCCTGCTTCTCTGCCTATTTGTGATCTCTGTCTGTCAAATAAATAAATAAAATCTTTAAAAAAAAAACACATGGTCCTCTCAATTGATGCAGAAAAAGCATCGGACAAAATCCAACATCTGTTCCTGATTAAAATGTTTCAAAGTATAGGGATAGAGGTAACATTCCTGAACTTCATAAAATCTATCTATGAAAAACCCACAGCAAATATCATCCTCAATGGGAAAAAGCTCACAGCCTTCCCGTTGAGATCAGGAACACAACAAGGATGCCCGCTCTCACCACTCTTGTTCAACATAGTATTAGAAGTCCTAGCAACAGCAATCAGACAACAAAGAGAAAAAAAAGGTATCCAAATTGGCAGTGAAGAAGTGAAATAAGTCAAGCAGGCAGGTATCAATGTTACGCCAGTTACACAGACACAGAAACCAAAGCTCTCTGATGTTACTTGGTTTAACAAAGATCATACAGCTGGCAAAAAGAGAAGAAAACTCAAATTATCCATGACTTCTTTTCTATTGGTACTAACACCTGAGGTCACAAACATGGCCTTTTATTATTTCTCTCTTATGTATTGCCACAAATTATTTTTTTCTACTCATCTTTTTTTCCTAATTATTGTTATCTCTGCTTTCTCCTCTTTTCTTCTTTGTTCCTTCCTTTGTATTAGTTCTCCTTTCTCCCTGTGCTCCTCTCTCCCATGCTTTTCCAGCATGGTTGCTGTCCCCTAATAGCTATTTCTCACAGCTTTTTCTTCTACTCCACCCTGTGTCTTCCTGCTCTCGAGTCATCTGTTTCCCTGCAGTGCGCTGGAGACAGATGGCATACCCACTTTGTTGAGTAGGAGTGCCACTCTGTGCCAGTCTGTGGAAAAACAGAGGGTGGAGGGAGTGGTGGTATGGATGGCAGTGAGTTAAGGTGTACTAATCCAATAATTTGCAAAATTTTAAATATGGCACCTAAAGACTGAGAAAGAATTGAGGCAGATAACACAAAGAACAAGGCCAGATATATCATCATGTTAAATAAAGCTCTTATTTAAGCTATTTTCAGTAGGAATATATATATATACATATATACACACACACACATAATATATGATATTATATATATGAAGGATATTATATACATATGTAGGATATTATATATATGTAGGATATTATATATATGGATATATATAATGTTATATATATAAAGTACAGGTAGATTTTAATAAGCAAAGAGAAGTTAAATAAGAGTCAGACTAAGAAAGTCATCTAGATTTTGATTAAGCCAAAGTCCATGGGACTACATCAGGCAAAAATTAAAAAGCAAACTAAATTTGCAGATAATTTAAGAACACTATCGAGTTATCTCACTAACTTTTGTGTTCAAGCAAAAATACATTCTAAGCTTAAACTGTTTAAATAGTCTACAGATCCTCACTACAATTGGCTAGAGAATCTGATCTTAGATATGAGAGAAATCAGTTTCAAAATATTCACATTTCTGTCCTATCCTTATACTTTTTTTCCAAATCCCATTTTTAATTCAAATCCCATTTATAATGATTATTTTCTATCTCATTTTATATTGCTAGAATTAAAAATTAATAGCAATGAAACTGAGAATATTTCTAATGGTCCGATCCCCCTCACAGTGTATATGGATATATCATTAAATAACAAAATATACACACATACACACACATATACAAATGCACAAATTTTGAAGCTATAAATGAGCTTAATATAGTAAAAACTCTATATCTAACATAAACATCTAAAAAACTGGGATAAATGATCTTCATAATCTTTTCACTCCTTCTAAATAACAACAAAGGCTAATAGCAGAGATTGGCTTAGTAAAAGTGTGATTAAATTATCAGACACAAAAGCATCACAAAGCAAACCAAAATGGAAGTATCTTAAAGTAAACATACATTTGATGACCTGCGGATAGAAGAAAACATTCCCATTCTTAGTATAAATAACTGGTTTTGCCTGTCCATCTGGCTGAAGTCCAACAAACAATCCTGGGCTTTTCATGGATTCCAGGCTTATAGATGCATTTTCCAAGTTCTTCTTAATTTTAAAATGACAGTCAGTATCTCCTGTACCCTGTGATCAATATAATATGATTGCATAAACATAAGTAAACACCAAAGGGCAGAATTTTAAATGAGTCACTTCACAAGAATATAATTTTGCCTCATTTTCAAATCCTCATGACAAATACAGAACCTTTTTACATATATTGCACTATGCACTTCACTCTGTTTCATAAGATCCAGAAACAGAGACCATGTGTTTAGCTGAGGCGAGGGTGTTATGCCCTGGACAAAACGCTCTAAGTAACACAGGAGCTTCAACTAAAGAGAGTGCAGGTTATGCTTGTATTTCATTTCAGAGTTACTAACATGTATAGGTGAAAAGAGAACACTAAAATGTGAAATTTTCCTTTTGAAAAATACTCTAAGATAATGAAAAAGAAGGCAATTCTCACCATAAGTCCATTTACATTTAAACACAAACTAATCTTCTGTGCTAGTCCACATTTTCTGAATTAAAATTTCTTAAAGATTTTATTTACTTATTTGAGAGAGAGAGAGTCTGTGGGGGGTGGCCAGGGAAGAGGGAGAAGCTGACTTCCTGCTGAGCAGAGAGCCAGCCAAGCAGGGCTCATCCCCAGTCCAGGAGATCATGATCTAAGCCAAAGGCGGATGCTTAATCAACTAAGCCAGTGAAGAAACACCGTGAATTGAATTTTTACCAATAAATAGACTTCACATAAATTACTCAAAGACTGTGTAACAAAACATTCAAGAATTAAGTGCTTAGGCATAATCTACATACCCTTCAGATCATCAAAATCATCTCTCCCCCTTTTAAAGACATGTATCATCTAATATTAGAAAATAATTCACATTTTTTACCTCTAGGGCTTTAAATTTTTTCTTATAAGATTTAGGAGTTCTAAAAAATAAGTTCTTTAAAAATAAATTCATTTGTGAAAATGAATTAAAATTTTCAATGCAACTATTTTTTTATTTGTAAAAGACAATTATATTCTGATCCCTAGCCTTAAAGGTGAGCTTCTTTTAGGTGAGAACCAAGTGTCTGTTGTTTGTTTCTTTCTCACAATATAAATATGATTCAATAAAACTCTGGCTTTGATTTGTTCACAGCCAAGTAGAGTACATATCCATATATAGTAAGACTACTACTACTACTACTACTAATAATAATAATAATATATAAGGCCAATAGGGTAGAAATACACTCCTTGGGTTTAGAGAGGAAAAAAAAAACTAAACTCAGGAGAATCAGGAAGGGCTTTTTGGAAAAGGTGAAGCTAAGTGCTAAATAGGAACTAAGCTTAGTAGAAGGAAGTGAAGGGTGGAGGTAGAGAATTTCAGGCATGGGGCAGCATGAACCAAGGCCAAGAGGCGATAAGCAGTATGGTGTGTATATGACCGGGCTTCTTGATATTCTTGAGCAACAGAGCTGGAAAGTGAATCCAGAAAGGTAGGATCAGTTTGTATGTGACTTAGAAAGTCTAGCCTTATCTAAGACCATGGGAGCCACTGAAGGATTTTAGTTATAGGAGTAATACAGACAGAGCTTAAATTATCTTCAGATAATTCCTTTAATGTTCCTTTAATGGCTCTGTAATATTCATTATCTACCCTTTCAGTTACATAACCCTTTGCGGGTTTTCTAGCAGTGATTATCAGAATCTTAATTCTCACCTGTTCTTCAAGTATTCACCTCTGGAGCTCCCTTTAATTATTATTTCTTAGAATAGAGAAGGGTCAGGGGTGGGAGGTTGGGGGAACAGGTGGTGGGTAATGGGGAGGGCACGTTTTGCATGGAGCACTGGGTGTTGTGCAAAAAGAATGAATACTGTTACACTGAAAAAATAAATAAAATGAAAAAAAAAAGAATAGAATTTATATTTTTCAACAGTTTTTGATTTACAGAAAAATAGAGAAGACAGTACAGGTTTCCCCAGATATTGCACTTACTTTTTCCTATCAACATATTACATTATTATGATACATTTGTTACAATTAATGAACCAATGTTGACACATTATTAACTAGTACTTTATTGATAGTTCCTTAATTTTTAACAAATATCATTTTTCTGTCCAGAGTCCTGAAAAGCCTGTCCTTTCTCCACTGAAATGCCTTTGCTCCTTTATCAAAGATAAAGTGACTATGTTTATGTGGGTCTATTGCTATATTCCATTGATCTATTCTTCAACTAGTACCACACTGTCTTGAGAATTTCAGCTCTACAGTAAGTCTTGAAGTTGGGTAGTGTCAGGCCTCTTTTTTCTTCCTCAGTATTTTGTTGGCTATTCTGGGTCTTTTGCCTTCCACACAAACTTTAGAATCAGTTTGCTGATACCCACAAAATAGCTTGCTGACATTTTGATTGAGATTATGTTGAATCTATTGACCAAGCTGGTAAGGACAATGTTTCCAATCCATGAATATGGAATATTTGCCCATTAATTTAAAGTCTACTTGATGTTTTGATGTTTTTCATCAGAGTTTTATATTTTTCTACACATAGATCTTACATATATATTGTTAGATTTATTCCTAAGCATTTCTTCTTCTGGTACTAATGTAACTCTTGTTGTGTTTTTAATTTCGAACTTTTTTTTAAGATTTTATTTATTTATTTGACAGAGAGAGATCACAAGTAGACAGAGAGGTAGGCAGAGAGAGAGAGAGGAAAGCAGGCTCCCTGCTGAGCAGAGAGCCCTATGCGGGACCCCATCCCAGAACCCTGAGATCATGACCTGAGCCGAAGGCAGTGGCTTAACCCACTGAGCCACCCAGGCACAAACTTTAATTGTTCATTGATAGTATTTATGAAATTAATTGACTTTTTTATATTAATCTTATATACTGCAGGCTTGCTATAATCACTTATTAGTTCCAGAGCTTTTTGTTGATTCCTTGGGGAATTTTTACATGAACATTCATGTCATCTGCAAACAAAGACAATTTTATTTCTTCCTTCCTAATCTGTATACAGGTTGTTACCTTCTCTTGTTTTATTGAATTAGCCAGGAATCCAACACAATACTACATAGGAGTGGTGAGAGTGGATATCCTTGCTTTATTCCAATCTTAGGGGGAAAACACCCAGTTTCTCACTATTATGTATGATATTAGCTATAAGTTTTTTATAGATATTCTTCACCAAATTGAGAAAAATTCTCCTATATTCCTTGTTTGCTGCGTTTTTTAAATTTTATTTTCACCATCAATATTCAATCAGCCATTAAGACCCACTCATCAGTTCACAACAATACCTATCAAATTTCACTCAAATTTTAGTTCCATAGTTACTTCTCAAACTTCAGACCCATTTCCCCTAATGCCTAGGTCACGACAACCACTAACTAAAAGTGAGGATATTTGTTGACTATTAAACCAATATATTTTCATTGATAATTGTTACAAAACTCTCCTATCTCCTGGATCAATATGCTCATTGTGTCATGGGCAAGTAGAATCCAGCCCAGAACAAATAAATCTTCACTCAACTTTGAGTTTCCAAATAGAAGGGTTTTAAGAAATGTATACCAAATAAGAACTCAAAACTTTGCAAGACCAAGCTTTATTGAAAGATACAGATTTCGTGAAAAAAAAATGGCCATATGTACCCCAATGTTCACAGCAGCAATGGCCACAATCACCAAACTGTGGAAAGAACCAAGATGCCCTTCAACAGATGAATGGTAAAGAAGATATTGTCCATATACGTATAATGGAATATTATGCAGCCATCAGAAAGGATGAATACCCAACTTTTGTATCAACATGGATGGGACTGGAGGAGATTATGCTAAGTGAAATAAGTCAAGCAGAGAGAGTCAATTATCATATGGTTTCACTTATTTGTGGAGCATAAGGAATAACATGGAGGACTATAGGTGAAGAAAAGAAAAAGTGAGTTGGGGTCAACTGGAGGGAGAGATGAAACATGAGAGACTGTGGACTCTGAGAAACAAACAGCGTTTTGGAAGGGATGGGGTGGGGGGATAGGTAAGTCTGGTGGTGAGTATTACGGACGACAAACATTGCATGGAGCACTGGGGGTGGTGCATAAACAATGAATCTTGGAACACTGAAGAAAATTAAATTTAATTAAAAAAAAAAGAAAGATATAATGGTTGCTAAAAGAAATTCCAAAACTGGACTTTATATACCTAGAGCCAAGACTGGAGGACTGGACCCCATAGAGTCTAAATGATGAAGCTACTGAAAAGGTAGATACCATGTACGACACAGTAGAAATTTTTACCCCATAAGAAAAAGAAAAGCCTGTGTGATTCTGCAAAAAGGAGCCTGGGGTAAATGGGCTACTCAAAGCCCATTTGGGGTTAATTTCTGCTATATCAAAGAAATAAGGAGCAGCAAAATATTCATATGCTTTAGGGGAGAATATCAAGAACAAGACTATCCCTTAGAGCACCCAATATTCAGTATGAGAGTAACATGATGCCATCCAGAAGGTGAATTAGAAATTAGAAATTCCTCTGGGAGAGGAATCTTAGAAGACTCTGGTATATCTCATCTCATCTCATCTCATCTCATCTCATCTCATCTCATCTTATCCACAGCTCACAAGGAGATATAGGGGATCCAGAAGTTATCTCGTATCCCAATGGCAGGTCCAAGTACTGAGAAAACTAGTGACCTGGGAGAAGGCTGATCTTGGTACAAGTCGGAAATATCAATAACAAATACCAGGAGTGCCTAGATGGCTCAGTTGGCCAAGTGTCTGCCTGGGGATTAGGTCAGAATCTCAGGGTGCTGACATGGAACTCTAGTTTGGGCTCCCTGTTCAGCGCGGAGCCTACTTCACCCATTGCCCCTTCCTCCCGCTCATGATCTTTTTCTTGCTCTCTCTTTCAAATAAGTAAATAAAATCTTTAAAAAAAAAAACAGTTGCCAACTGGATAAAGCCATGTTGAAATACTGATGCATGCTCATACCACTGCAAGCTAAAACAACATCTAATGTATCTAATGTGCCTTTCCCTTTATCTGGTTCCTTTGCAGGACACCTCCTACTCATCACCACCACCAAGTGATATTTTAACTTCTTATTCATTCAGTATTTGTTGAGCACCTATCAAATGTCGGGCTTTACTAAAGGGTTTGGGATATTTATTTAAAGATTTATTTATTTACAGAGAGAGAATGCTCCAATCCCATGACCCTGGGATCACGACCTGAGCTGAAATCAAGAGTCAGCCACTCAAGTGACTGAGCCGCCCAAGCATCCCTGGGCTATTTTATTAACAAAGTAAATAAGAATCTCTCCCCTATGGTGCCCACATTCTAGTAATTAATATACATTCTATTATACACTGTACTATTATTAGTGATTCTCATCAGCTTTCTTTTTTTCAGGATGATTCACTCAACAATTTATTCTTGAAGTCTGTTTGCTCCTGAGGCGCAGAAAATCTTTGTTGCTGCCCCCAAGCCCCTCTGTATATTCTTCAAATCTCTTTCATAAAAACCAAAGCTAATGCATAGACTGTGGTCTACAATAAATATCAAACTGTTAGATCATTTTCTAGAAAACTCAAACAAAATAACTTATCTTACAACTTTATTAAAAGTCTCTTCAAAAGTTTTTGATTAAGTAAAACGTGATTTCAACTCCCACTTTACAGTTCTGCATGTAAGAATTTCCTATTCCATCTTAATAAATAAAAAGCTAAACAGACTGAAAAATCAACAGCTCCTTTTAGATCTGTAAGAGAAGTAAGGATACAAGTGAATTGCTGCCCCTAAGAATAGAAAGACAGACAGGAGAATACAGAAAAGTCACAGCTTACCAAAGCAAAGACTCACAAAGAGAAACTAATGAGGGAACCATGCCTGGGTACAAAACTTGAACTATAATTCATGTTCAATTGAGCCTCAGTGAGGGCAAATCTGAGAGTTAATACTCCAGTCATAAACAGGCCCTTATACTTTTATCACTTTATCTTCAAGAGCTCAACCAGTGTCCCACAGTGAGTATTGGGGAATTTCCTTGTGCTTCTGGTAGGGGGAGGGGAAATGAACCATTTTGAAATATACCATAGCACTTTTTTCTTCTTAAGAAGAACTGCCCACAGGAAAAACTAGTTAATTATATAAAACTTTTTTGGGTTTTATCTGAGACTAAATAACATGGAGGAAGGGAAATATCCAATTCTAGCCTACTCTATCCATCCCAGAACTATAAAATTCACAGTCTAGGGACATAGGCCCACTAAAAGCACGATTTATCTTTATTACATGAAACTAAGTAAGCCTTTTACAGAATTTTATACTTTTCAGCCTTCTGGTCTAGCCTGGCCCATCTATACAACTTCTTAAAAATATAAATTATCTTGAACTTTTTATTATGGGCATGTGTAGGAAAGAGGCAAAATTAAAGAAATTTGTAATGAGAGAATCTTTCCTAGTTTCTGCAAACTGAACTCTTGCCCATGAACAAGGATCCTGATAATGTGGGGTATGTCAATGTGTGTGTGTCTTTCTTGGTACCCTGATCACTTTTTAGCTTGTTTTTCCTACAATTCTTATATCTTTTTTTCCTTTACATTGATTCTTTTTTTTTTTTAAGATTTATTTATTTGACAGATAGAGACTACAAGTAGGCAGAGAGGCAGGCAGAGAGAGAGAGAGAGAGAGGAGGAAGCAGGCTTCCTGCGGAGCAGAGAGCCCGATGCGGGGCTCGATCCCAGGACCCTGAGATCATGACCTGAGCCGAAGGTGGAGGCTTTAACCCGCTGAGCCACCCAGGCGCCCCCTTTACATTGATTCTTAGTGATGATTCCCACCCATGTTTTTAGGCTTGTTTATCTTCTTTAAATTAAACTTCACAGTTGTCCCTAGTGAACTGCATAATGTTTGTTGCTAACCTGAATATTTACTAAATCAACATCTATTAAACTGATTTACTCCTACAGCATAAAAGTATCATAGTAACAAAGACATTTGTTATAAGATCAGCAGCACCTGATTTAAACATTGGTATGAAATATGTTTGCCTGTAAGAAAAGTTTTTAGGGATGACTGGGTGGCTCAGTGGGTTAAAGCCTCTGCCTTCGGCTCAGGTCATGATCCCAGGGTCCTGGGATCGAGCCCCGCATCAGGCTCTCCGCTCAGCAGGGAGACTGCTTCCTCCTCTCTCTCTCTGCCTGCCTCTCTGCCTTAAAAGCTCTGCCTGTCAAATAAATAAATAAAAATCTTTAAAAAAAAAAAAAAGAAAGAAAAGTTTTTAAATATATTGTGGTGGATACATTGGAATCATTAATGCTTTTATTCAATTCAATCTATACAATGAAAATTTGTTGAGTAGCTACCTGGACGGAGGCACTATTAAGTTTTTAAGGTATAATATTATGAGCATGCATTACCATTTACCTTTGAATGCATCTTAAATCCTTCTGGAAATTATAAACATGCCTTACCATAACCTCTAGATACATGGAGAGGTTAACTAAATAAAGGAGTCTAGCTAGTAAAGGAGAATATCTAAGATAATTATTACCATTCTGTTCTCAAGAGTAATGTTACTCCAGTCTAATGATTTCTGGTCAGATACAGTGAAAATGAAAAAAATATATATGCCTGATTTTTATGCATTAACACAATATCTTAAGAGCAAAAAATCCAAGTCAGACAACCACATCAATGAGTCACTAAACAAATTATAAAGGAAACATTACAATGGAAATAGCAGAAGTAAAACACAAATAATGAAAGTTCTAGGAGGCTCTTCTCTACAAAAGTACCAAAGTAAAGGTTAACCATCAATGTTGCTTAAATGGTAAATATCATTAAGTGGTAGTCTCAGAGTCCTCCAACCCTCACCTAATTACTTGGGTCTGGTATACACAAAACAAGTGGATATGTGGGCTCCACAGGAGGAGTCTTATAGGACCTTGATGTCCCCTGACTGTGTGAGGGAGACCACAGCCAAGGGGCCAATCTTAAAGAAAAGCTAGAATAGGATTGATCCAGACTGTGCCTAATGGATAAAAGTATTAAATCTAGAATAGACACTCTTCAACCTTAGACATTCTTTTAGTAACGACATAAAAGGCATGATTGATTAGTTAATTTACATGGAACAGTTTGGGATAAGACATGCTATTTTTGTTTTCTTACCTTATTATTTGTTTTGCTGTATGGGCTTAGGGGTTAAGGGATGGCATTACAAACATAAGAAGGTTCATCCAGGCTTTGCTACACACAAATACTCAAAAATATTAGTCCTTCTCTCTTTACTTTCTTTGCTGATCTTGTTATAATTATCATGAAATTCACCTTTGGCAAGAACAGTGCACATTTTTATAGGATTTACAATGTATTCAGGAGTCCCTGGCTTCATGGAAAGTCTCTAAATTTTCAAATCTTTTAACAATACCTTTCCAATGCAATAGTTTTTCCAAGAACAAGCTTGGCATTTCTAACAGAAACACCAGGAAGCTAAAGAACCCTACAAAATGTTTGAGCTTTGATTTTGGAGGCAAGTGAACAAATGTAACAGATCTATAAGTATGTCATAGGCTAGGAAGACATCCAGAGTCATACCTTAACTGGTGATTTTTACCGTTTGCTTTTTAGCAGTGAAGGGGCAGAGGGAGAAGGAGAGAACCTTTAACAGGCTTCATGCCCTATGCAGACCCTAATGTGAAGCTTGATCTCACAACCCTGAAATCATGACCTGAGCAGAAATCAAGAGTCAGACAGGACACTTAGCAGACTGAGCCACCCAGCTGCCCCAATTTTTACCAAGATTTCTTCTGCAGCCTTCAAGGATTGCACACACTTCACACTTTATGTGTTGGGGCTTGGCGGGGGGAGGTTTATATTGAACTGGTACACACTGGTAGAGCCATGGTCATTTTTAAACACTGAAATATTTCCATTTTAGATGGTACATAGCTGTGATCTGAGCCCCTAGTTCCTCCTGGTGCTCTGGCTACTCCAGCATGACACAGAATCTGGAGGTCATGGCCTACTGCCATATGGGATGGGAGACTGGATCCAAGCAGAAGAATGGCATCCTGATAACATGGCCAGCAATGCCTTATCCCCATCATGGACCCCCAAGGCTCCTTTGCTCCTTGTTCTTCTTTTCAGACCTTCTCCCCCTTACTAGTCTCCTTTCCATTCACCTTCTGTTTCATACTCGTGTGTTGCCTCACAGGAGCATGACCTAAAATGAATGTCCTTAACAATCTGGTTAAATGACATGCAATCAAGATGTGACATGCCAAAAATGCCTGTAGAATCTCTGTGTTATGCTCTGAACTGGCCTGAATTTCTTCTTTAAATGTTCTAAATATCAAATTCCATGTAATCAAACCATTTATGTTCCTTCAGCTTTGTCAATAGATCTCATTGGGTTCCACATTTTGGCTATCTCCACCCTAAAATAAATAGAACAAATGCGCTGTTTGTTTGTTTTTTTCAAGTTATGAGATGTCTTTAAGAAGAAGTGATACTGGATTTGAAACTTGAATACATGATTGGCTGCCTCAGTTCCAAAGTGCACGAGGAATTCTGAATTTAGCTTTTCATGCTGAGAAGTCCCTCAGGGAGGGAAAAAAAAGGAGGTTACTACTGTTGATGCACAGTACGGGCTGAGAGGATACAATTTCAGACTGAATCACTTATCCAAGTGATCAACAAAATGGGTTCTAGGAAAACTGCTGAAGAAGAAAACTTTGTCTTTGTGTTGGGAATGGCCTCCCCTCTGTGTATACAGACTCTGGTCTCCTCATGGGGGTCAACCCGACTTTTCCATCTGGGTATCATGAATCCTTCAAAACAGGGGCTTAGGAGGTAGACTGACCCAGATGGACTCATGGCTCTGATACTGGCTGCTGGATTCTGGGAAAGTTATGTAACCAGGCTCACATTTAGCTCCTTCATATGAAGAATGAGCATGCCCACAGTTTCTCTGTGACAGAATAATACTTTTACATATTAATCTGTAAGTTTCTGCCCATCTTCCTGTGTGCACCAAATTCTTTCAATTGAATACCAAGAACCAAGAATCAAGGAATACCAAGAATTCCTCAGTCTAATCAGATCAAGGTGAGTCACAAATAGTACAAACAAGAAGAAAAGGAAGAAAAAAGTATGAGTACTTAGTGTAAGGCAGAAAGATTCAAGATTCTGCTATATACTTTCAGAAAAAATGTTCTCACTTGAAGGAACAAGATAAGCAGCACACTGGGAAAAAGATGGAAAAGACAAGGCTCACACAGACTGGAAAGAAAGAATAAAAAAACCATGAAAACCACCATCCAACTTGAGAATGAGGCAACTAAATGGAAGGTGACTGAGCAATAAGCTGTCCTCTTGGTTGATATCTAAAGAAGATAGAAATTTCCAATGCTGGCTCATCTTCTACTTTGGAGAGACATTTATCTTCACTGCCACAAATTCTCCCTAGCAACTTCAAGACACACATACTCCAAAACATGTGTCAGGCAGTGATATAGTATCTGTCTCATGGTTGTGAACACTTCCACGAGTCTCAGAAGAGAAAGGCTTGTATACTTTGTGGATGCTGGTGATATGAAGGGAAAGCTACTTCCTGATGCTCCTCCTATAGGATGACTGAGCACTAGATGAAATCATACTCTCAGTTAGTCTGACCATAGTAGTAATGTTACCTTTTTCTAATCTTAATTAGATCATGTACCAGTTTAAAGACCATAAGCATTACACTCTGTCTGTTAAGCACGGATTCTTCTTCTGTGAAATGGGATATAGCCCATGGGTGAATCAATCTGAGATATAGCTCCTGTGAAACAGTCAAGGATGCTAATTATGTGTGTGTGCATGTGCTTTTCTCTTTTGCACTCTGAACATCAATGCAGCTCACCATACACAGACTTGCCAGTCTACAACAAAAACAGGGGCCCAAAGAATGATAAATGGCTTAAGTCTTTTTCTCTCCTCACCCCCAGAAGCTAAGGCAAACTCTCCAATATAACTAGATGTCATACTGGTAAGGGAAAAAGGGAAAGGAGGCAGCCTTCAGTTTATCTAAAATGTAAGGTTTGAACTAAATTGTTTCAAACAAGAACAGAGGAACAGAGCAGTAACAGTCAGGTTAAATGTGTAATTTTATATGCCCTTCAACCCATAGAAGAATCCTGCTATATTAAAGGTGTTATGTTGGTTGCCTTCCATATCCCATCTTAAGACAAGATGTTAAAGAGCACAGCACTGGGTGTTATACACAACTAGTGGATCATTGAACACTACAACAAAAACTTATGATGTACTATATGCGAGCTAACTGAACATAATAAAAAAAGATGTTAAAGAAGAATCCCTAATATTTAGAATTTAAAATTATTTCCTTACTCAAAATATAGGGTTTCTGTTGGTGGACATTTGGGCACCAAAAGAAGAAGTAAGGAAATATTGTTGAACTGGGACTTTCTAGAGCCTTGGTTTTCAAAGTGTGGTTTGGAGACCAACATCATCAACAACAGCTGAGAGCTTATTAGAAATGCAGATACACAGGTCCCACCACCATGTATCTGAATTAGAATCAGCTTTATAATACAATTCCCAGGTGATCTGTGTGCACATTACATTCCAGAAGCAATGTCTAAAGGGTCAGAAACCCTCTCTAATCATACAAAGGATGTGACTGCCCTCCCCACTTTTTAATAAGACAAGGGAGACCATCATATATAGCATCCAATTCCCAAAATGTTTATAGGTTAATACAAAAAAAAAACCCACTCAGAAAGTGCCATTCTCATATCTATCATTGGCAAATGTCTTAAACATTTGCTGAGAAAAATATAAGCAGATGCTTACTGTTCCATCACACTGGCCATCCTTAATCCTTAGATACATCCGTGCATTTTTCACACTTTCGAACATGCAAATACCAGAGCTGATTTTATGCACTTTCCAGTAGGATTTTTCAGACTGGCTTCCCACTCCAGTGCAGCTTCCATCAGGCTGGAGACACAGGGCTTGGCACAGGCTGGTAGCAAGTAGAACCACAGCACTGTTGAGGAACACACCCTCCAAAACAATAAACAAAACAGAAGCAGTAAATAACCTCATGTTCTTCTAAAAGAAGATGGAAGTAGAGTTCATTCTCTTACAGAAGGTGTAGTGATCAGAATTTTATCAGAAACTTCTTTGCTGAAAGTAAGCAAAATAAGGAAGTAAATAATTTAACTGCTATGCAAAACTAAACAAAATTAAAGGAGGTTCTCTGACTCATTATAATTTACATCGATCATTATTGAGAGTATAAGTATCATCATCAGATGCTGTAGATTAAAAATATATGCAAAACACAAACATTTCTCTTAAGAACTTTACAATCAATATAAACAAATAATTATAATAGTAATACAAAGCAGAATAAGAATAGTGTACTTAAAATGTACCTGAATTATGGGATGTACCATATGGATATTAGTTCAAAGTATATATGCAGGAATAAATAAATGAAAAGAGTTATCAAATATACATAAGGTAAATTTAAGTAAATCCTAGGCAATCAATAACTTAAGAAGATGTTAGAAATTCTTAAAGGTTTATTAAAGTACACTAACACTGTAGAGAAATAGATAAAATACATAAATACAGAAGACAAAATACAAATAGCAAATAAACATAAAAAAGGAAATTCACACTAGTTCACTACTCTAAAAATTGTCATAAGTTTTTTAAGGACCAGGCCCAATACTAAGGTCAACACAGTGGATACCCTGTTACACTACTAAAGGAATTGAGTAGTAAAGAAATGAAGGGGAAAAAAAAGAGACAAACAAAAGAATGGACTCTTTTATTTTTTTAAGAATGGACTCTTAAATACAAAAATTAAACTGGTGGTTGCCAGAGGAGAGGTGAGTAGGGGAATGGGTGAAATAAAGGGAATTAAGAGCACACTTACTTTGATGAGCATTGAGAAATGTATAGAATTGTTAATCATTATATTGCACACCTGAAACTAATATAATACTGTATGTTAATTATATTTCAATTTTAAAAAAGGAAAGAAATTAACTTTACTCACAGAGGTCTGGCTTTTGCCTTCCGACTCTGAAATGTAATCTTTAAACCTTAGGATTGTCAGATTTGATAGAGGAGTTTTTTGTTTGCTTGATGGCCTTGGGCCAGCCACATAGTAAAAATGTGATTTAGGGTGGCAACTTTGAGACACAAGGTGTCAGCTGACCTCCTGAGAGGCTGGACACTGAGATCAGCCATATGGACTCCTTATATGATTGAACCCCAGTAAAGATGGGGCACCAAGGCTTAGGTGAACTTCCTAGTTAACAATACTTCATGCATATTGTCATATATCTATGCTGAGAAACTAAAGCTGTCCTGACTCTATGGGGAGAGGACAACTAGAAGTTGCACCATTTGGTATTTTTCTTGGATTCTGCCCTATGTGTCTCTTCCCTTAGCTGATTTTAACCTGTATTCTTTCTTTGTGATAAACCATAACCATGAGTATGACAACTTCCAGAGAGTTCTGAGCTTTTCTATTAAATTATCAAAATTTAATAGTGGTCTCAAGGACTCTGGAACTCTGAATTTGGTGTCAGAAGTGAGGGTAGTCATGTAAACTGCCCCCTCTAACTTCTCATTTGTTTTAACTTCCACAGGATTAAAATCAGTACATTTCAGGAAAGAAAGTCAGCAATATGTTCCCATAGTTTTAAAAGCATCATATTCTGACCCTTAAATTCAATTTGAAATCATCTAAGCTAAGAAAATGATAAAATATTGGCCAAAGACATATGTCAAAGTATATTTTGCAGTAACATATATACAGTGGCAAAATGAAGAGATTAAGATTAAACATCCAGTGATTAAGTACTTAAATAAATAAACACATATACATAATCATATACCTTATGTTTGGGTATTATGCAACCATTAAAAATAACATTGTTTTGGGAAAAAATAATAATGTAATGAAGTGTTTATTATATAGTAAGTATAAAAAGTTTTGAAGACAAACCAACTTTGATTTGAATCATGATCTACCATTTACCAGTTATGCTATACCAGTCAGATCTTCAACTTCTCTGAAAATCTTTTCTTCATGTTTAAAATACAGAAGATATCTGTCAGTACTTTTAGGATGATTAAATAGTTTTGTATGCAGTAAACTCTCAGTAAAGTACTTGGTACAAAATAGGCAATCTCATAAATTATTATTATGGTAACAATAATATTTTTAAGATAAATTCACACAAACACATACTATAAAGGAGGAAGTATAAAATGAGCACACATATACAACACTCAAAGATTTCAAATATTCTAATTGTTAGAAAAGTTAAATATATACATTTGATTGCCAATGTAAGAGTCCCTAAATTTTTATTAAGAATTCTCACATTTATGCCATTTATAGTTTTAACCTCCAAATTCAATTGGATGTAGGATGTTACTCCTACCAGTTTCAGTACTGCTAAAGCTAAGTAAAATCTCTATTACTTTTCAAAGTTTGGGTAAATAGAATGGCAATAGGCATCAATGCCACCTAGTGGGAAGAGATCTGATTACTCCTTAATAGCTCTACTCAAAAGTTTGCCTCAAAAAAGCAAAAGAAAGTGGGTATTTAGCAATACACACTTTAATGACTTTCCACCATTTTACCTTGACAAAAACCACAAATTCTTTTGAAAGGTCTGCATAGCCTGCTGATGATTCATCAGCTATTTTTCCATGATGATCAACAGTAACTACATGACCAGGAACCAGCGCTGACTCAAGAAGTGCACAGCGGTCGTGCTGATAAAGCACACGCAGCTCAGTACAGGCTCCACCGGTAGCCTAAGAGGACGAAAAAAAAAAAAAAAAAGAAAAGAAAAGAAAAGAAAAGAAAAAGAAAACAAAACCCCGAATTAGCAAGAGAAAAATAATTAAATTTAAGATGTTTGGATATTATAGGTGTATACAGGTCTACTCCACTCTAGAATCCTTGTATTACCTATCACATGTTTTTGTAATTTAATTGTTTTGATTCTCCACCCTGACTTTCAGTGTTTTATTCCAAGAACTTTCTTCTCTTGATTTCGCAGAACCCATGGTAGAATATTAGGTGACAACAAAAAACTTCAGTGGCAGGATATTTTAAAGAATTATTAATATGTATGTTTATTGTTGTTTATTTTTCATTTCTTCATTTGTATCCTCCTAACCCAAGACTATTTTGGAAAAGCTGAAATTAACAGACTTGCGTTACTAGGTTTTACTTCCAAAAATCTAAACAAATCAAGGAGGCTATACTACAAGGACACATTCCTGGTTCAAGGTACGATTTGAGATTTTATCCCCCGTGTTCCCTTCATTACCTTGGAGAGATACTTGAGCCTGAAAAGGAAGGGCTCACTAATGGCCTTGTATGGCTTGACCCATGACACTAAGGTTACCAAACTCAGCAAAATGCTCTTGTATAAGAATGGCAGGGAAACAACAGGACTATTCATCTTTAAAGAAGCCATCTGAGAGGCACCTGGATGGCTCAATCATTATCGTCTCCCTTCGGCTCAGGTTATGATCCCAGGGTGCTGGGATTGAAGACCGCTTCTCCCTCTCCCCCTCCCCCTGCTTGTGTTCCCTCTCTCACTGTCTCTGTCAAATAAATAAAATAAAATCTTTTAATAAAAAAGAAGCCATCTAGGGCACCTGGGCAGCTCAGTGGGTTAAAGCCTCTGCCTTCAGCTCAGGTCCTGATCCCAGGGTCCTGGAATCGAGCCCCGCATCAGGCTCTCTGCTCAGTCGGGAGCCTACTTCCTCCTCTTTCTCGGCTTACTTTTGATCTCTGTCTGTCAAATAAATAAATAAAATATTTTAAAAATTTTAAAAAAAGAAGCCATCTGATGTTTGATGAGTGTATTAGCAGTGACTGGTGTGGACTGAACCTAAGAGGGCTGTTACTGATATGCTGAGGTCCCCATACCAAAAGAAATCTTATGTGTAACAAAATGAATCTCATAAAAACTAAGATGGAAGCTCTCACCAACCTAGTAGAATAGGAGCTTAGAAATAGATTTAACTTGATTTTAGAAAAATAAAATAATAGGACATTTCTCAAACCCTTGACTTAATTGATTATTTTCCATATCCACTACATTCATATTTATAAGCACTTACTATGACTAGGACCTGTACTAACTGAGTAGAATATGCTCAGTACAACACAGGATGATTTGCTAAGTCTAGAGCAGAGGAAAAAAGACTTTTTTTTTTTTAAAGATTTTATTTATTTATTTGACAGAGAGAAATCACAAGAGAGGCAGGCAGAGAGAGAGGAAGGGAAGCAGGCTCTCCGCTAAGCAGAGAGCCCGATGTGGGACTCGATCCCAGGACCCTGAGATCATGACCTGAGCTGAAGGCAGCGGCTTAACCCACTGAGCCACCCAGGCACCCCGGAAAAAAGACTTTTTAAAGAAAATTATTATCACTTAGCCTGAATTTCAGGCCTACAAAATTACATATGCTTTATTTCAATAATTATTAATTTTCCTTAAGTTAAATAAAACGCTATGAGTCAAAAATCACATAATATTGGGGCACCTGAGTGTCTCACCCATTGAACAGCCAACTCTTGATTTCAGTTCAGGTCGTGATCTCATGATTGAGGGACTGGGCCCTGCCAGGGGCTCTGCACTCAGTGTAGAGTCTGCTTGTCCCTCTCCCTCTACTCCTCCCTCCACTCATGCTCCCCCTCCTTTAAAATAAATAAATAATATCTTAAAAAATAACCAGGTAATATTATATAACATTATATGAGGAAGCTGTCGCATGAGTGCTAGAATCAGAATGTCTGTGTTTGACTCCTGTTTCGCATTTACAACCTATGTGTCTGGGTAACTCCATCCATCTACCTGTCAGGTTCCTCTTCTGCTAAATAAGGATAATAATGGATGCTCTCAGAGTGTAGATATAAAGACTAGATGTTATAACATATATTAAGCATTTGGAACATTACATGACAGTTATCTTATACTGTCTCATTTTTCAAAATCAAAAGCATGCATATATTTTTTAAAATAGCTTTATATATTAAAAACTATTTTTTTCAAACCTAAACCAAGGAATACAAAGTATACTTAGGTGAAATTATTACTATTTTTTCCCTAATAACCTGTCCCCTAAAGGAGCCTTTGAGAAATCAGATCATCTCCTTTTGGAGACCTATGTAATATTATGACTGTTATTAGAAAAGTGGTCTACTTTTTCTTGTCTAAATTTTAATTGCTGACATACAGGATCATTTATGTATCAAAATCTCAAATCTTAGTAAGACAAAACAGAATAATGAAAATGGTTAAAGTAAAAGCCAAAGAAAATACAATTTGATCTTATAAAAATATATATAGATACAATGCTATTGATATATGACAAAAAGGAAAATTCCTACATACCATTCCAGTGACATTGCTATTGTCAATAGCAAGAGAAAGATGTCTTATTTCATGACTTTGGAAAATGCATATATTTCCTCTGTTGAAAATAACATCAAAGAGACCTGGAAAACATTTTAGGGTATTAGCAAGTAATTCATGCTTTTAAAGTATTTTTTTCTTATTCAATTATACACTGAAATCTCCTAATAATATATTTTATGATATCTCTCAGTTAAATGTTTTTAATTAGTCAAAAGGTAGAATGTCGATAACCTTTAATTATCTATAAGCTGCTTGGCAATTTGCTGGCATTTCCATGGAAAATCCTTAATCTTCCGTTCTAATTGGTAAGCATCTGGGACAACCCCCAAAAAAATGACACCTGATATAACTGATTCCAGGATGATAAATTATCCTGTTACAAAAAACCATTTCCATTCTCTAAATCTCAGGGAATTGAAGTAAAATAAAATAACACATTATAATAATGCATTATAAATACATATGATTTATTGAGCATTAGTGACAACTTTGTATGATGATGTCATCACATATTTGTGATGTATAAAAAGTATATTTTCAGTATACTTTTGCATACTTTTTTACCTTATAGTTTATGCTCTTGAAGGCATAAGTTTTTGTCTATTCTGTATATAGCTATATAACTGCACTTAGAGCAGTGCCTAGAACATAGTAACTGCTTGGGAAATTTTTCTTTAAAAAGTTAATTAGAGGGGCGCCTGGGTGGCTCAGTGGGTTGAAGCCTCTGCTTTCAGCTCAGGTCATGATCTCAGGGTCCTGGGATCGAGCCCCACATCAGGCTCTCTGCTCAGCGGGGAACCTGCTTCCTCCTCTCTCTCTGCCTGCCTCTCTGCCTACTTGTGATCTCTGTCTGTCAAATAAATAAAAAATCTAAAAAAAAATTTAAAAATTTTTAAAAGTTAATTAGATCCCCACACCCTACACAATAGGTACCACAGATGGAAATTGAACCTAGGACCTCAGATCTTAGCCCAGTGCTCCTTCCAATACCGAGAATTCTTTCTTTAGTACTTATAAACAACAAATTTTCAAGAATCCAATCTTGTAACAATAAGAAATAAAGACCGTTTTTGCTTTTACAAATAGGTGACTCTCAGAAAATGTAAGTCAAACAAGCCAGATATAAAGGAATACATATTGTGTGTTTTATTTTACAGAAAGCATAAAATATAGGCAATACATTGAACTCACTGGAGCACCAATAGATAAAAATACATATAAGGCTAATATTAACAGATCTACAGGGAGAAACTGGCAGACTACAATAATAGGAAAGAACTTTAACCCCTGACTCATACTAATGATTCAAGTAAGAATCAATTACAAGAAGATAACTGGAAGATCCACAAAACTGTGATGATTAAACAACATGCTACTGAAGCAATGTATTAACCAATGTATAATCAAAGAAACTAAAGAAGGAAATAACTGGAGACAAATGAAAGCATAAATACTATCTGTCAAAATTTTGGGTTTTCAGTAAATATGATTCTAAGAAGGAAGATCATAACAATATAGGCCTAACTCCAAAACCAAGAATGTCTCAAATAATCTAACTTCAAACCTAAATCTATATGTATGATTCGAGTTCTGGTTCTAGCAAGAGAGAGTTCAATCATTCATTTAACCACTGGTTATTAAGCACCTACTATGTGCAGGCAATATTTTTCAGTCATAACCTACATAAAAATTCTCAATGCTCTTATTTCTAAAATATTCTTAAACTTAAAAACAAGGGGTTTTTAGATTAGACTCCAATCTAACCTAAATTCTCTAAAAGCTTGGGTAACTGAGACAGAAGATAGAATTAGTGATCTGGAGGACAAACAGATAGAGAGAAAGGATCAGGACAAAGCCTGGAACAAACAGCTCAGAAGCCATGAAAACTGAATCAGGGAAATAAATGATGCCATGAAACTTTCCAATGTCAGAATTATTGGAATCCCTGAGGGGAGGAAAAAGAAAGAAGTCTAGAAGACATAGTGGAACAAGTTGTCTATGAAAATTTTCCCAATCTCACGAATGGAAACAACATTCATGTACTAGAGGCAGAACGGATTCCCCCCAAGAATTTAGATTCTTGAAAGTCCTCGCAACACCTGATAGTTCGAATGAAGAATTACAATTCTAGACAGACCCTCTTGAAAGCAGCTAGGACAAAGAAGCTCTTTACATACAGAGGAAAGCCCATTAGAATAATGTCAGACCTGTCCACAGAGACCTGGCAAGCCAGGAACAGCTGGCAAAATATATTCAGAGTACTAAATGAGAACAACATGCAGCCAAGAATACTTTATCCAGCAAGACTGACATTCAAAATGGATGGAGAGATAAAGAGTTCCCAAGACCGGTAATGCTTAAAAGACTATGCAACCACCAAGCCGACACTGCAGGAAATATTAAGGGGGGTCCTATAAAAGAGAAAAAATCCTAAGAGTATCATTGAACAGAAACATAGAGACAATCTACAGACAGAAAGACTTCAAAGGTAACATGATGTCAATAAAAACGTATCTATCAATAATCACTCTCAATGTGAATGGCCTAAATGTGCCCATAAAATGACACAGGGTTGCAGATTAGATGAAACAACAGAACCCATCCATATGTTGTCTCCAAGAGACCCATTTTGAACCTAAGGATACACCCAGACTGAAAGTGAAGGGATGGTGAAGTATCTTTCATGCCAATGGGCCTCAAAAGAAGGCCAGGGTAGCGATTCTCATATCAGATAAATTAGATTTTAAACTAAAGACTGTAGTCAGAGATACAGAAGGACACTACATAATTCTTAAAGAGACTATCCGCCAAGATGATCTAACAATTGTAAATATCTATGCCGCCAATATGGGAGAAGCCAATTACATAAGAAAACTATTAATCAAGATAAAGGATCATATTGATATGAATACATTAATAGTAGGAGATCTTAGCACACATCTCTCAGAAAAAGACAGATCATCAAAGCAGAAAATCAATAAAGAAATAAGAGCATTGAATGAAACATTGGACTAGATGGACCTCATAGACATATACAGAACATTCCACCCGAAAACAACAGAATACTCATTCTTCTCAAGTGCACATGGAACTTTCTCCAGAATAGACCACATATTGCGTCACAAAGCAGGACTCAACCGATACCAAAAGACTGAGATTATTCCCTGCATATTCTCAGATCACAGTGCTTTGAAACTGGAGCTCAATCACAAGGAAAAGTTCAGAAGGAACTCAAACACCTGGAAGCTAAAGACCACCTTGCTTAAGAATGCTTGGATCAACCAGGAGATCAAAGAAGAACTTAAACAATTCATGGAAACCAACAAGAATGAAGACACTTCAGTCCAAAACCTATGGGATACAGCAAAGGCAGTTCTAAGGGAGAAATACATAGCCATCCAAGCCTCCCTCAAAAAAATTGAAAATTCCAGAATACACCAGCTGTCTCTACACCTTAAAGAACTGGAGAATCAACAACAAATCAACCCAACTCCACACACAAGAAGGGAAATAATCAAGATTAGAACAGAGATCAATGAGGTAGATACCAGAGATACAGTAGAACATATCCATGAAACTAGAAGCTGGTTTTTTGAAAAAATCAATAAGATCGTTAAACCATTGGCCACACTAATCCAAAAGAAAAGAGAGAAAGCCCAAATTAATGAAATTATGAATGAAAAGGGAGAGATCACAACTAACACCAAGGAAATAGAAACAATCATCAGAAATTATTACCAACAGTTATATGCCAATAAGCTAAGCAACCTAGATGAAATGGATGCATTCCTGGAAAACTATAAACTCCCAAAATTGAACCTGGAAGAAATTGACAACCTGAATAGACCGATATCTAATAACGAGATTGAAGCAGTGATCAAAAACCTCCCCCAAAAAAAGAGCCCAGGACCTGACAGATTCCCTGGGGAATTCTACCAAACTTTCAAAGAAGAAATAACACCAATTCTCCTGAAGCTGTTTAAAAAATTGAAGCAGAAGGAAAACTTCCAGCTCTTTTTATGAAGCCAGCATTAGCCTGATCCACAAACCAGGCAAAGACCCTAACAAAAAGGAGAATTTCAGAGGAGGAGTCAAGATGGCAGAGAAGTAGCAGGCTGAGACTATATCAGGTAGCAGGAGATCAGCTCGATAGCTTATCTAAACATTGCAAACACCTACAAATCCAAGGGGAGATCAAAGAGAAGAAGAACAGCAATTCTAGAAACAGAAAATCAACCACTTTCTGAAAGGTAGGACTGGCAGAGAAGTGAATCTAAAACGACGGGAAGATAGACCGCGGGCAGAGGGGCCGGCTCCCAGCAAGCGGCGGAGCAACGGAGCACAAAATCAGGAATTTTAAAAGTCTGTTCCACTGAGGGACATTGCTCCAGAGGCTAAACCGGGTGAAGCCAACACGAGCTCAGCATGGCCCCAGGTCCCGCAGGATCACAGAAGGATCGGGGGTATCAGAGTGTCGCAGAGCTCGCAGAGCTTGCAGGTGTTAGAATGGAGAAGCCATCTACAGAGACAGAGCTGAGGACTGAACTCTCATCTTGGTGTTACCTTGAGCTGGTCATGGGCTGGGTGAGACAGGAGTGCGGCTGGAGGCTGGGGATACGGGAGTGATTGGGTGCTGTCCTCTAGGGGCGCACTGAGGAGTGGGGCCCCGGGCTCTCGGCTCCTCACGGCCAGAGACTAGGAGGCTGCCATTTTCATTCCTGTCCTCTGGAACTCTACGGAAAGCATTCAGGGAACAGAAGCTCCCAAAAGCAAACCCGAGCGGATTACTTAGTCCGGCCCCAGTAAGAGTGGTGCAATTCTGCCTCGGGCAAAGACACTTGAGAGTCACTACAACAGGCCCCTCCCCCAGAAGATCAACAAAATATCCAGCCAGGACGAAGTTCATCTATCAAGGAAAGCAGGTTCAATACCTAAGACAGCAGTGGAATTCCAGAGGAGGAGAAAGGAAAGCATGGAACTCATGGCTTTCTCCCCATGATTCTTTAGTCTTGCGGTTTATTCAATTATTTTTTCAATTTTTTTTCTTTCTTTTTTCTTCTTCTGCTAAATTTTTTAAAACTTTTACCCTTTTTTTAACGTTTTTTTGACTAGTTTATCTAAAATATATATTTTTTCTTTCTTTTTTATATTTTTTCTTTGTTTTATTTTTAAATTTTGTTTCTTTTTTTTTTTTTTGAACCTCTTTTTATTCCCTTTCTCCCCACGACAATTTGGGGTCTCTTCTGATTTGGTTACAGCGCATTTTTCTGGGGTCTTTGCCACCCTTTTAGTATTTTATTTGATCCTTCATATCCTCTTATCTGGACAAAATGACAAGGCGGAAAAAATCACCACAAACAAAAGAACAAGAGGCAGTACTGAAGGCTAGGGACCTAATCAACACAAACATTGCTAATATGTCAGATCAAGAGTTCAGAATGACGATTCTGAACGTTCTAGCCAGGCTCGAAAAGGCATGGAAGATATTCAAGAAACCCCCTCTGGAGATATAAAAGCCCTTTCTGGAGAAATTAAAGAACTAAAATCTAACCAAGTTGCAATCAAAAAAGCTATTAATGAGGTGCAATAAAAATGGAGGCTCTCACTGCTAGGATAAATGAGGCAAAAGAAAGAATTAGTGATATAGAAGACCAAATGACAGAGAATAAAGAAGCCGAGCAAAAGAGGGACAAACAGCTACTGGACCACGAGGGGAGAATTCGAGAGATAAGTGACACCATAAGACCAAACAACATTAGAATAATTGGGATTCCAGAAGAAGAAGAAAGAGAGAGGGGAGCAGAAGGTCTATTGGAGAGAATTATTGGACAGAATTTTGCTAATATGGCAAAGGGAACAAGCATCAAAATTCAGGAGGTGCAGAGAACTCCCCTCAAAGTCAACAAGAATAGGTCCACACCCTGTCACTTAATAGTAATATTTACAAGTCTTAGTGACAAAGAGAAAATCCTGAAAGCAGCCAGGGAAAAGAAGTCTGTAACATACAATGATAAAAATATTAGATTGGCAGCAGACTTATCCACAGAGACCTGGCAGGCCAGAAAGAGCTGGCATGATATATTCAGAGAACTAAATGAGAAAAACATGCAGCCAAGAATACTCTATCCAGCTAGGCTATCATTGAAAATAGGAGAGATTAAAAGCTTCCAGGACAAACAAAAACTGAAAGAATTTGCAAACACCAAACCAGCTCTACAGGAAATATTGAAAGGGGTCCTCTAAGCAAAGAGAGAGCCTAAAAGTAGTCGATCAGAAAGGTACAGAGACAATATACA